>NW_028270167.1:2341446-2645053 GCF_037043375.1 Chiloscyllium plagiosum
GATACAGAACTGGCTCAAAGGTAGAAGACAGAGGGTGGTGGTGGAGGGTTGATTTTCAGACTGGAGGCCTGTGACCAGTGGACTGCCACAAGAATCGGTGCTGGGTCCACTACTTTTCGTCATTTATATAGATGATTTGGATGGGAATATAAGAGGTATAGTGAGTAAGTTTGCAGATGATACCAAAATTGGAGGTGTAGTGGACAACGAAGAAGGTTACCTCAGATTACAACAGGATCTTGATCAGAAGGGCCAATTGGCTGAGAAGTGGCAGATGGAGTTTAATTTAGATAAATGTGAGGTGCTGCATTTTGGGAAAGCAAATTATAGCAGGACTTATACACTGAATGGTAACGTTCTCGGGAGTGTTGCTGAACAAAGAGACCTTGGAGTGCAGGTTCATAGCTCCTTGAAAGTGGAGTCGCAGGTAGGTAGGATAGTGAAGGCGGTGTTTGGTATGCTTTCTTTTATTGGTCAAGAGTATTGAGTACAGGAGTTGAAAGATCATGTTGCGGCTGTACAGGACATTGGTTAGGCCAATGTTGGAATACTGCATGCAGTTCTGGTCTCCTTCCTATCAGGATGTTGTAAAATTTGAAAGAGTTCAGAAAAGATTTCCAAGGATGTTGCCAGGTTTGGAGGATTTGAGCTATCGGGAGAGGTTGAACAGGCTGGGGCTGTTTTCCCTGGAGCGTCGGAGGCTGAGGGGTGACGTTATTAGAGGTTTATAAAATCATGAAGGGCATGCATAGGATAAATAGGCAAAGTCTTTTCCCTGGGGTCAGCGAGGCCAAAACTAGAGGCCATAGGTTTAGGGTGAGAGGGGAAAGATACAAAAGAGACCTAAGAGGCAACTTTTTTTACACAAAGGATGGTACGTGTATGGAATGAGCTGCCAGAGGAAGTGGTGGAGGCTAGTACAATTACAACAGTTAAAAGGCATCTGGATAGGTAAATGAATAGGAAGGGTTTGGAGGGATATGGGCCAGTGCTGGCAGGTGGGACTAGATTGGGTAGGGCTATCTAGTCGGCATGGACGAGTTGGACCGAAGAGTCTGTTTCCGTGCTGTACATCTCTATGAATTCTATGTGAGCAGGACTGACTATACGAGCATTTATTGCTCATCCCTAAGTTGCTGGAGATGGCAGTGGTGAAAAGCCTTTTTTAACTGCTGCAGTCATTGGAATATAGGACTTCAGATGGGTAAAACCATTAGTTTTCTTTTTTTATTACTTTCAATAAACAAAGTGATCACATCACTTAAACATTTTACCATTAAATGCAGTTAGTATGAAAGGAAGTAGCAAGTACTAACACCAGAACTTGACCTATTTCTATCTTGTGCTTGAATGATCATTAAAAGAAGTGAAACTTAGATGTCCATAAATAAAGAAATATATGACCTGGATTTGGTGCTTTCTGTGTGTTCTATTGTTTAATGTAATCTATGTTGTGATGCCAGCTGATGGCAAGATTTGTCAAGTCAGATCCCAAAGTGAAGCGCGGTTTGACAGATTATGGATTTTAATTTATGCATATGTTTCATAGTCACTGAACATATTCACAAGGCTGTCAACATTCTTCAATAAAAGAACACAAGTTTATTACACAAAAGAAAAATAAAACAAAGCTAGATATTACAATTTTAAAAGAATTTAAAGTAAACAGCAAAGTTCCAATCTTTACCACAGCAATATCGTTTGCAGATTCTCAATCTCAATGAAATAGCACTCATACTCTAACTCTAAATTGTTACTGAACTGATTCTTTCTAGTTTTGATTGCCGAAAGACTACTTTACAGTTTTGATCATTTGGATTCCTTTTTAGTTCTAATGGCCTCAGCTTCTTTATCATTCTGACACCAAGAAAACTTGCACTCTCAAAGCTTAGAAATCTCAAAATAACATGCCACGGCCTGGATATTTTCACACCTTCTGCTAGGATGAAACCATTCTTCTGAAGTGAAACCCAATTCTGAACTTCAAACTACTGTGACTCCTGACTTGATTGGTTTTCCTATACAGCCAACTTATGAATGCTCATACTTACAAATGCAATCCCATACAGGTATGTATTAATATTCATTTACTTATGACCTACAATTTTATGTTGTCAAGCACAGCGTTAACAACTTGCTTACAAGCGAATTGTGAACAGACTCTAGAATGGAACCCATTTGCAACCCACAGACTGTCTGTTCATTATAAAACATATGCTTTGTAAAAACTTAAACAATTAACACCATGTGCATAGTGATGGGCATTTAATTTAAGGTACGTTGTCTAGGAAATTACACCTTTAGTTCACTGTTCCACATGATTTTATGACCTCAAAAAAGTTGCCACCATTGAAATGAGCCCACAAATCTATTCACTTCTACTTTAAAATCCAAATTCCTAAATTACAATATATCATACATCTTTATCACACTGATATCTATTTTCAATTTCTGTGTACTCTAATGAGGTTAACAGCATACTTGAGAGTAGCATGATATTATAAGGGACCACATTTTTTCGCGACAATTTAAATTGGACTGCTACAACTGAAATACCAGGAGAAATGTACAACTTAAAAAGTCAACTGTTGCATTCTTCTTGAGCTGTGCAATACAATTGTGCTTTATGAAGCAGCAGAGTGAAATTGAGAGACTGAGCAGCAATGAGAACCTTTCAAGTGAAGAAAATTCAGTCAACAGCCTTCTTAATTGACTGAGCTGCAGGATGTTAGGAACCTGTAAGTGTCAGGGAAACAGTGAGAGAAACATCCAGAGCTACAAACAGAAAGCATCCATCTCTCTTGCTCTCTGTGAGAAAAATACAGACCAAAAAACTTAAAAGAAAGAATTATAAAACAAAGAAATACATAGGCCCATCTGAGCAACCAGTAAGGAATTACTGTAGCCCTACAGATAAAATTGTTACCATGGCAAAAATGAAAAGGACTGTGAGAAAATAACTTTTCACTTTGTGGTCTGGAGTTCTTCTGATAACTTTTTTTAAAACCACACCTACATTCTTTTTCTACCCATAAGTTTGTGTTATAAACCATTTGTTTTTTTGTCTGTCTTAATTGTGATTGAAAGCAAATAATTGAGGGTTTTGAAAGGATACAGTTTAAGTTGCATAGTAATAGTTTAGAAATGTTTTCATTTCATTGCTCTTGTTAAAATAGTGTGTTATCTTCCTGTTATTGACAAAACTTGGTGTGCATTGCTTTTGTCCTGAGTAGCAGTCAGTCAGGCAAACTAGTCATTCTGGTGATCTCACTGAGATCCTATATATTAACACACAACTTGCGGAATAGTAGGGCATGATCATCAGTGCACTCTAACCAATTAACTCATAACAACATCAGCAAAATAAGCACTAACAATGTGGGGGTTTTTGGATCTAAATTCTCAATTGCATCCATGAGTAAACTCCAGGTTACGATCTAAAACTGAATTTTATTTACTGTGCAGCTCCATTTAGACAGTTGAACATATTCATACTCCAAAGATAGATCCGGAAATCACTTTAAATGCTTAAGTAAAGTTTTACATCACTTGTATTATAAATCTGTTGGTTTCTATACAGACAAGAATGATGGATGACCATAACGACAACAGTCTAGACTGGAGGTGAGGCAAAAGGAATGACTTATGCAAGTGTGCAGATCTGGGACTGGAAGAAATGATAAAAAAAGACCAATGTTATAACTCAATTTACTAAGCACAAAGTTAACTATAATCATCAAAACAAGTCTGGGATTCCCTATTTCAAAAGGACAGATTTCTTCTCAACAAGGATTACACTTTGATTCAGGTATATTCAAAAATGTGAATCTTATGTGATAAAAGTGACATTCAGAAGTGGCTGCTGTAATTGGTGGCTAATTTACACTTCTTAATAGATCTCCAAATAGAGATAACTAATCCAAATACCTTCACAAATCCCATGTGAATTTGATTAAAAATTAGTACTTTAATTGTCAGATTAATTCTGTCTTTCACTCTGCACACATAATGGAAGTTCATTTCAGTATTTGACATAATTCATTCTGGTTGTTAGTTTGAAAGGGAAAAACGGGCAGGGTTACAAAAGAACGTCACTAGATGCGCTGCTTATTTAAAAATCTGGTGTAGACACGACAGGCCAAACGGCCCTTTTCTGTGCCATAAAAACCATTCAATAACAAAACAAAAATGGGTTACAAGATTGAAATTTGATTACTGAAGATTATAAAGACTTGGCCCACCTGAAAGTGCTTTGCAGGATAAACTCACTAACCAAGTAAACCATTATAGGGAAACTAGAGTTTCTTAATTTTTTTTGTTGTTCAGAATCAAAATACTTTTGTTTAATCACTGTGGGAACAATCTTTGTAGAAAGGAACATAATCCTCTAATGAACGCTTCAACATATTGATGTTTGATTATTGAACAGTAGTCACTGATAAATTTACCCTGTGCAGTTACTCAATCTGTGTGCATCTGGTCATGCCTGATATTTCAAAGCTCCGTGTGAAGACAAGGAGATAATTTATTGCACTTGGATGATTTATTATTTTCTGGTCACTTGATGTTCTGCAAAGAGCAAATCTGTTCTGTTATACACTTCCTGATTGTATTTATGGGAAACACTACATGACTGTGTAACAATAAAAGATATTTAAAAGCCCAAGTCATAAGACGACATTTCATATAGTATAATTTGGGTTCTTTCTTGAAGTGATTTGAGACACGATACTATGGTTGTAAGTGATGCATTTTGCCCTTTTTTTTAAAGAGAGTTTTTGAGCTATAGGTGCGGAGTTGTATCTTCTAAGCCAATAAAGCAAACAGCTTAAGAGGCCCTGGGGTTTTTTTTCTTACAAAGTTAGAACAATAGAAACAGCGTGAATGGGTAGAGGCAGGGTTCCACAGAACAGTGTTTTAGTTTAGCTTTCAGTTGTTAGAGTTTGGAAGTTGACTGTGGAAGCTGTTTCACCTCTCTCAGCCACAGGAAAAAGCTGGAGTTGTTTCACTGCCAGAATTGTTCTCTTAGTGTTTTCTCTTGGACTGGAGAAATGTCATATTTGAAACAATCTATTTTACTAAATTTACCTTTGCTAAGGGTGTGTTTATGGGATATTACTACATAGGAACAGTTGCTGTTTAGTAATTAAATAATCTATTACTCTAAGTTTCCAACAGAGTCAAAGTTATACCAATCCTTCTTCCTTTAGTTTGTATTTTAGCTGGGTATAAGAATAAAGCTTGTTTTGCTTAAAGCCAAGTAGCGTGACCAGTTGAATTATATCAGATATACTTCACCTTATACTTGCCTTTAAATAAGATAAAAGTTAGGGTCTAGGCTATCTCCTGGATATGCTTGAAGGAAGTCCGATCTGATCCATAACAATGAGAAAAGTGAAGAAGAAAGTTCACTTGGAAATGTAATAATTTTAGGCCATTGGTGGGGGCGAGGATATTAAAAAGACCAAAAAGAAAAGACTGTGATAGGGTGACTATGATAGACCTGAGTGATTAAGTGACGAGCGTGTTGGTGATGCAAGGGGGAGGGAATGTTAATTTAAAAAAATACAAAACAAAAAGATGCATTTAGTTGAGATACGAATGGCAGGATCATAAACAACTGCTGTTTCAAAGCAGGAAAAGAGAAACGGGGTGAAATGAAATCTGCAACAAAAGGGCTAACAGAATGAGGACTACAAAGTGAAAGAGAGGTGAAGGAGTTTATTCAGGGAAATGGGGCAACCAAAAATTCGGTCATTAATGGTGGTCCAAAATGAGGTGTAAGAGAATACATAGAAGCAGGAAGTTGGAACACCAAACAGTGCAGGTAAGGAAGCAAAAATGCAGATAGCTGTACAAAATGAGGGTTTAAATCTAAAGCAATGGGGTCAAAGTAGAGCAGTGGGATGATGGGCAAATGAAACAGGAAACGAGCTACTGATACATTAACAACAGCGTTTATGAGGGAAAGCAAAGAGGAGAAGGGCAAGGAGTACAGTCATAGAGATATACAGCACAGAAACAGACCCTTTGGTCCAACTTGTCCATGCCAACCAGATATCCTAACCTAATCTAGTTCCATTTGCTAGCACTTGGCTCACATCGCTCCAAATCCTTCCTATTGATATACCCATCCAAATGCCTTCTAAATGCTGTAATTGTACCAGCCTCCACCACTTCCTCTAGCAGCTCATTCCATATACGCACCACCCTCTACATAAAAAAGTTGTGCCTTAAGTCCCTTTTAAATCTTTCCCCTCTCACCCTAAACCTATGCCCTCTAGTTCTGAACTCCCCTTCCCCAGGGAAAAAACCTAGTCTGTTTATCCTATCCATGCCCCTCATGATTTTACAAACCTCTATAAGGTCACCCACCAGCCTCCGACGCTCCATGGAAAACAGCCCCAGCCTGTTCAGCCTCTCCCTATAGCTCAATTCCTCCAACCCCAGCAACATCCTTGTAAATCTTTTCTGAACCCTTTCAAGTTTCACAACAGCCTTCCAATAGGAAGGAGACCAGAACTGCATGCAATATTCCAAAAGCGGCCTAACCAATGATCTGTACAACATTGCAACATGACCTCCCAACTCCTATATTCAATGCTCTGAACAATAAAGAATAGCATACCAAATAATATTTTCACTATCCTATCTACTTGCAACTCTACTTTCAAGTACTCCAAGTACGTGGGGGAAAATAACATATAATGGCAATAACAAATATTGAGGCTTCAGCAGAGCAGGGACAAGGTAATAGCAGAAGACAGGTATCTTCATACATGAATCAAAAAATTTCATATCCCAGTAAAGAAATCATAGGAATGAAAACAGAATGTTGCTTATACGGCAAGGAAATGGAGTATACAAGTAGCTCTGTCATAATATAACTGGGAGAGCATTGGTGAGAAGGCACCTACTATGTACCATTTTTGGCCCACTTATTTAAGGAGAGATATACCAGCATTGGAAGTTGTTCAGCCCACATTGGAGAACAAATTTAAAAACATAGAAAGGAAGGCAGTTAGCGGTGGGACCTTATGGAGTGTATCAGAGAACAAAACCTTCCAGTGGTAAAACAAAAAGATTTGAGAATGACTTCTGGTTTGGGAATCTCGAACCAGTCTCAGGATTCAGGTAGTCCATTTTGGACTAGAAGAAGAAAAATTGCTTCACTTAAAAGGGTAGAGAACCTGTGCAAATCTCCACAACAGAAAACTGTGGAGGCCAAGTGACTGGATACATTTAAGAATTAGATAAATAGATGTTTAGATTTTAAAGGCATCAAGAGGTATGGGGAGAAAGCAGGAACATGGCATTGAGATAGAGGATCAGCCATGAGTATATTGAATGGAGGAGCAAGTTTAAAAAAGGGACCAGCAGCCTACTACTGCTCCTTGTTTCACATTTAGAAGTAGATTTTTGCTTCTCATTACATAAGCATACTTTCCTATGGATGAAACACTGGAATCAATTTAATGCACTTTTAATGATCTGAACAAATAAAATATATTATTCTATTGCAAACTACCTGAAAGCAAAAAATAATAATGGGCACAGGAAATAAATAAGAGACTACCAACAGGTGATTACTGTTGATAAAAGCACCGGCATAGACATCACGAGTGGAATTCCCTGATTCTATTTTGTAATATTCTAAATCTTCAAAAGAACTACTGAAGTATGCTTAAATTTCCAAACCGCAAAACTCTTTAAACCCACGGTGTCAACTCAAAAGAATGTGAATAGAGCTTTTACACATTGTATTATTTCATTGAAATGTAGAGCAATATTACTAACAAACTTATTTTAAAAATTCGATAAAGGAAATTTTGTACAAATACATTAACTGTTACCAATATTACATAGTATGATTTCAAACACTTTAGAACAAAAAAACTTACCACCGGTATCAGAAATAAGTGAGGTATGAAAACAGGATGTGTAATGTACCAAGGATAGACATGACAATTTGTGATTCAAAGGTATTAACACAGCCCTTGCTATTCTTCTTCACTTCACCCATGAAGATACATGCATTAATTAAGAGGTTTTACTGCATGGTTCTTGGGATATCAGGTGACCTCTGCCTTAAACAAGGATGCCTATTTGAAAAAAAAATTGAAACCCTTACTTAACAAAAGACAATTGCAACTTTAATCATAGGAAAAAGTCTTTCCGCTACACAAAATCTATTCCTCAAGCATTTTTTTATTGTCTGGGATGCTAAAGGGTGGGAAAGGGATAGAGGGCAGCGTTTACGTGTTCATGCTCAGAAGGCCAAGGCACATTCAATTTGAGTCAAACATCAGATGCAGAAGCAGAACACTTGGCCAGAATTAATTATTTCTAGAGAAGTCAATTTTTGATATTTTTGATAAATCAATTAAAAAATATATATCCTGACACCAACTGGTTCAATCTCAGTTCTGAAGGAGAATTACTGGCCCCAAAAGGTTAACTCTGCCTTTCTCTCTACACTGGATCTGTTGAGGTACTCCAGAAATGTGTTTTGCTTTCAATCTCCATCCTGGCTGTGATAGTTCAAGGAATAAAAAAAAAACAAATGAAATGCTAGAGAAACTCAACAGATCCAAAAGCACCTGTGAATAGAGAAACAGCTAATGTTTTGAGTCCATTATGATTAGATTCCCTACAGTATGGAAACAGGCCCTTCGGCCCAACAAGTCCACACTGACCCTCCCAAGAGTAACCCACCCAGCAGACCAATTCCCCTACCCTGTATTTACGCCTGACTAATGCACCTAACACTATGGGCAATTTAGCATGACCAATCCACCCTTACCTGAACATCTTTGGATTGTGGGAGGAAACCGGAGCACCCGGAGGAAACCCACGCAGACACGGGGAGAACGTGCAAACTCCACACAGACAGACAGTCACCAGAGGGTGGAATCGAACCTGGGTCCCTGGCACTGTGAGGCAGCAGCGCTAACCACTGAGCCACCATGCTGCCTCGTGATTTCTCTTCAGAACAATAGGTAGGGGTCTTGCATTTTTATTTGATTCATAAGTGGTTTTGTAAACTTCTTTCCATAGCACTTCTCAGATGAAAAGTGTACGGTTCTATTTGATGCAGAGGAACCTCGATTATCCGAATATCGGATTATCCGAAGGAGATCTCGAGGTCCTGATAGAAACATTATATCAAAGATGTGTTACCAACACTGATCGCGTCTTTTGTTTTCAATGATTAAAACTGAACTCCGCTTCCTGAAACGCTGCCGAGAACACTCCTGGACTGATGGGAGTCCAGGCACTGTCTACAAATGACTGACTTCCCACCACTCTCTCCACCCACACTTCACCTGGAGTTCTACACTGGGGTGTACCCTAAACCCTCTTCATCAGATAATCCCTCCAACATAGTCTGTACAGAGCAAAGGTGGAACCTGTCAAAAAGTTGCAGTAAAAAGTTCTGTGTGTAGCTAGGGGTGTGTGTGGGGGTGGGGGTGGGGGTGTGTGGGTGTGCATATGGGTGTGTGCGTGCACGCATGTGGATGGGTGGGTGGGGGGCAGACAGGGGCGGAGTTGGGGTAGGGTTGGACAGGTTTGGGGGGTGGCGGTGTTGGACAGGGTTGGGGGTGGAGCTCATGCGCGGTGTGCTGCTCTCTCGTCTCCTGAATGGGGAAAACTCCATGTCCCAGAGGAAAGGCACTTAATCAATTAATCGAATAATCAATTTCCGAACGAAATAGTGCCCTCCCATCTCATTCGGACAATCAAGGTTCCTGTGTATTGTTTGAGCTGGATTTCCACAGTTAAAGTTTACATTAGTACGTCAATTCCACAAGTTACTTGAATAAACAATTTAATGTGACAATATAAGATTGCTGTTAAGTATTTTGCAATACTAAATTAAGCTCCATTTCTTCAGCTTTTCCTTGACAGCTTTTCTTTCCAGCCATGTAAATAGTAACGCTTGGATTTTTTACTGCATGATAGGTACTACCTGCATTTGATTCCTTGCTTTCTAAATAAAATAAACACATGTATGTGGGTGGCTCCCTACAACAGCAGGACTAAAATACAAGCCTGGACAAACGCAAGTGGGCTTGCAGCTATACTAGCAATTTTTAAGAGGATTTGTAGCTCAGGTTGATGATAAGTATGCAAGTTAGCTCGCTGAGCTAAAAGATTTGCTTTCAGACATTTCGTCACCATACTAGATATCAGTGAGAATGTTCGGTGAAGTGCTGGTGGTATGCCCTGCCTCTCTACTTATAGGTATTGGTTTCTTAAGGTGGTGATGCCATTTCTTTTTTTTTGAAAGGGAGGGTAGATGGTATCTAAATTGATGTGTTTATTGCTGGAGTCCTGGTTAGAATGCCATGCCTCTAAGAATTCTCGTGTTTGTCTTTGTTTTGCCTGCCCTAAGATGTGTGTGTTGTTCCAGTCAGTGGTGTCCTTCTTTGTCTGCATATATGGAAACTAGAGATAGCAGGTCGTGCCTTTTGGTGACTAGTTGGTGTTCATGTATCCTGGTGACAAGTTTCCTGCTAGTTTGTCCAATGTATTGTTTATACAGTTCTTGCATGGTACTTTGTAAATGACATTAGTTTTGCTGGTAGTATCTAATGGATCCTTTAGGTTCACTAGTCACTGTTTAAGTGTGTTGGTAGGTTTGTGGGCTACCATGATGCCAAGGGGTCTGAGTAGTCTGAAAGTCATTTCTGATACGTCTTTGATGTAAGGTAATGTGGCTATAGTTTTTGATTGCATTGTGTCTGCTTGCTTGGATTTGTTTCAAAGAAATCAATGGATTGCATTTAATGGGCATCAGTTTTTCTTGAAAACGTTGTATAGATATTTTTCTTCTGCTTTTTGTAGCTCTAGGGTGCTGCAGTGTGATGTAGCTTATTGAAATAGCGTCTTGATGCAACTCCGTTTGTGGGTGTTGGGATGATATTGCTTCTGAAGTTAAGTATTTGGTCAGTGTGTATTGTTTTTCTGTGGGTGCTTGTTTGAAGCTATCCGTTAACTGTACATTCAACTGTCATGTCTAGGAATGGGAGTCTTTTGTCATTCTCCTCCTCTTTTATAAATTTGATGCCTGTCAGGATATTATTGATGGCGTTGTATGTTTCCTCTCATTTGTTCTGTTTTGTGATGACAAAGGTGTCATCCACACAGTGGACCCAAAGTTTAGGTTGGATAGATGGAAGGGCAGCTTGTTCAAGTCTCTGCATTACTGCGTCTGCTATAAGCCTTGATATTGATGATCCCCTGGGTGTTCTGTTGATTTGTCTGTAGGTTTTCCTATTGAATGTGAAGTGGGTGGTGAGGCACAGGTCCACTAGCTTGAAGATGTTGTCTTTAGTGATAAGGTTGATGCTGCTTGGTGTTTGTGGTCCTGGCTGTCCTAGTAGTGATGCCAGTATTTCTTTGGCCAGGTTGATGTTAATTGATATGAAAAAGGGCTGTAACGTCAAAGGAGACCATTATTCCATCTTGATGTCTTTGATGGTGTTCAGGAATTCTTGGGTTGAGTGAATGGAGTGGCGTGAATCTTTAATTAGGTGTTTTAGTTTTTGGTGGAGTTCCTTGGCTAGTCTGTATGTTGGTGTACCAGGTAGGAAGACTATGGGTTTGAGGGAGCCCCCCCAGGTTTGTGCATTTTTGGTAATCCGTAGAAGCGTAGCATGTTGGACTCATCTGGTTTCATATTTTGGAAGTCTGTCCTGTTTAATTCTCCTGATTTTTTTTTTAAGTCCTCTTAGAAAGGATGAGATTCTGTTTTGTAGTTGTAGGGTCATGTCAATACTGCTGTGAATTTTAAAAGTACATAATTGGATTGGAAAATGGATAATAGATGGCTGTAGTTATGTAACATGGAAAAACAAATCGAGACCAATTACAAGAACAAAACCAGAATTTGCTGAAAAACATCAGCAAAGAGAAATCCGAGTTAACTTCTCTGGTCCAATGGCCCTTCCTCAAAACTGTTTCGACCCGAAACATTAATTCTAATTTTTCTTCATGGACACTGCCTAATGAAGGGTCCAGCCCGAAACATCGACTCTCCTGCTCCTCTGATGCTGCTTGACCTGCTGTGCTTTCTTCAGATCCACATTTTATCAATCCCCACAGATGCTGCCACACCTGCTCAGCTTTTCCAGCATTTTCTGTTTTTGTTTCTGATTAACAACATCCACAGTTCTTTGAGTTGTTATCCAGATCAACATATTTACAACTTTTACAACACTGATACAAGTCATTATCAGAGAGACAAACATGGCCAGTACTGTCAAGGAACTGACAATCCTTGCCTTCCAAACAGAATTACATAGTTAACTTTTGCAAAACCATTCACTCAAATGGGGATTTTTAAAATAGCGCTGGAAATGTGTTGCTGGAAAAGCGCAGCAGGTCAGGCAGCATCCAGGGAACAGGAGAATCGACGTTTCGGGCATAAGCCCTTCTTCAGGAATCAGGATTTTTAAATTACCCCTGCTAAGGTCAGATGCCCCCCAATGAAAGCAGTCGAAAGAATATATCAAAATTCAACTAAGGATTTAATAATTTTTAAAATTCTAATGCGAGACAGGGAGATGATGATGCCAGTCCTGGATTAGAAAAAAATTGTTTCTCAATATTTTTACGATATTGCAAATGTCACTTTAGACAAGGGGGATCTGCACATGAAAATAAAATAATGGCTTAAGATAATTAATCCTAAATATACTTTTCTACTCCTTTCACTCGCTTTCACTTATCCGAAGGGCCTGTATTGTGCTCTATTGTTTTATGTTCTATCTTCCCTTATTCACTTCAACCACTCATTGAAGTAGGGAGTTCTAAGTTCATGTCATTCTCTGGGTAAAATAATTCTCCCAAATTTCCTTATTAGACGTCTTAATTACTTTATTACAGTCATGGCACTTAGTTTTAGACTCTCTACAAGTGTGAACATCTTTTCGCCAGCAATGCTATCACATTAGCAAGTTTTGAGAAGATTTATAGCTCAAGTTGAGGTTCTGGATGTAAGTTTGCTCGCTGAGCTGGAGGGTTCATTTTCAGACATTTTTGTCACCAGACTAGGTAACATCATCAGTACTTCGCCAGAGCCTCACTGGTGGTATGGCCCACTTTTTATTTGTGTGTTTAGGTTTCTGTGGAAACCCAAAGAAACCTAAACACAAATAAAAAGCAGGCCATACCACCAATGCTTCGCCGGAGGCTCACAGATGTCACCTAGTATGGCGACGAAATGTCTGAAAATCAACCCTCCAGCTCAGCAAGCAAACTTACATTCATGCTATCACATGCATTTAAAATTTTAAAGATCTCCAGCAGGTCAGCCTTAGTCTTCTTTTTTGAGAAGACAAGTCTTCAGTTTGTTCAGTCTTTCTTGATTGTCACACCTCAATTCCAAATAGCTCTTGCATTTCAACAATAAAGCTGTGAATTTTACATGCAATATTGTTAGATTTGCATCTATTTTGAGTAGACGGTCAGTGTGAATAATTATTTAAGTACTCCCATATTGTTAGATAGGTGCTACAGGAGTAGCAATGCTCAAGTTCATAATAGAAAAGCAATTTATAATTAAATACCTCCATGGCCTGTAGATATACAAAATCTATTCATGATGAGAAGCACATACTGACCTTAGCTTTCACTAGTCATGAACAAACATTTGAAGAGGAAATGAGCCGTCACTATTTGAACCCAGAGATAAATTGAAATAAACAGCCTTATGGAAAAACATTTCATATTTCATAGTTCCAGCTCTTTCCTTCATTCTTGTAAAAGTGGTTTATCACCTAAGGAAGTAAAAGTCTTTGCGTAATAGAGTCATAGACTCTTCAGTCCAGTCAGTCCATGTTGAGCACAATCCCAAACTACACTAACCCCACCTGCCTGCTCCTGGCCCATATCCTTCCAAACCTTTCCCATTTATGCACTTATCCAAATGTCTTTTAAACACTAATTATACACGCAGCCACCACTTCCTCAGTAAGTTCATTCCACGTCCAAACCACCCTCTGTATAAAACATTTGCCCCACATCTTCTTTAAGAAAAGTCTCACCTTAAAAATGTGACCCCTAGTCTTGAAATCCCCCATCTATGGAAAAGATAACTACCATTAACTCTATCTATACCGTTCATTATTTTATAAACTTCTATTTATAATCTCCTATGCTCCAGTAAAAAATGTTCCAGCCAACCCAGCCTTTCTTTATAACTCAAACTTTCCACATCCAGCAATATCCTGGTAAGTCTCTTCTAAACCCTCCCCAGTTTAATAATATCTTTCTTCGAACTCCTTTTACAATCTTGAATAAATCAGTACCTAATTAAATGAATCAAAACTAACTGAAGATACCAATCCTATGTTCTCCATTTTCCATCCAATTTCCATAAACACTACACTTTCCATCCCATATGACCTTGGCAAATTGTAAACACTAGCTGAGGTACAGTTCTCCTATGCCAGCCAACTGCTCATGTCTGAACACAAAAGGTGAATTTCAACAAGAAACACTAATATACGAGCACATCATAAATCAGATCTTAACCTTAATGGATGCAAAAATATTTTCTACAAAGGTGAAAGGATAACATTCAGGAGCAGAAACTCTCTGTTGCTAGCCCAAACAAAAGGCAGGGCTAAATGCAGCTTTGCAATTGTTCTCAAGACAATCAGTTTAATAGTCTTTTCATACTTATGCGGATATACAGTATTTACCTGAAAAAGTCGAGTGAAAATGTCAAATTCAAAGACAGAGATGAAGTCATTGCATGTTAAATCGATAGTAGATTTCAAGGCCATGGCCTCCAGGCCAGAGGTGATTGGGTGAACATCATGTAAGGCTTGTCGAAAAACCTTCCAGTGAACGATTGTCCTAACACAAAGAGAGGCAGGTCAGTCATCATAAAAATAATAATGAAGCAGTTTGGAATGCTGCACATTTTACTTTGGCATAATACCAGTCTGATTAACTACAAGTACAATTAGAAGATGTTGGTAATTTCGATTGGCTGTCTTCTAACATACCCATCAGTCCGTTCCACTTGTTACTTAGGTCGTTATAAAATGGTATCTATAGTACTTTGAGAAAGTGAGGACTGCAGACGCTGGAGATCAGAGCTTAAAAATGTGTTGCTGGAAAAGCGCAGCAGGTCAGGCAGCTGCAAAGGAACAGGAGAATTGACGTTTCGGGCATAAGCCCTTCTTCAGGAATGCTATCCATAGTACTTTGTAAAGTTTATTCACCAAGTGGGTGCATCATTTTTATATATGCAGCTGACAGCAGCCACATAGTTCACATCCGCATTGTATAAATTACTCCATTCTTAGCAGATCACTGATATTGCTGACACACATCACTTCTTCAGTGTTTACTTTCTACTAACAATTATGCCATGAAAATTCTTGAAACTGAAAATTGAAGATAGAAAAGGGAAGAAACCCATGAGAAGTAAATGTTCCACCCACCAACTTGTCCCACAATGTACAACTATCACCAGTTGCTAAGTGGATAATTAAATCACGCTGCACAAGCATACCTGTGCATTGTAGAGTTAGATTTTCTTGGATTTTCTTTCTCTTCTTTGAGGAATTATCTGACCTGCACACACTGATTCTCTGTAAATGTATGCATCAAATGTATACTTGTTGTGCAAGGAAATTAACGACCACTGAAAGTAACTCTGTATCTTGCTAATTTGCTGCAGTCTTCTGCAGCTCCAACACTTAAACTAAATACAGTTTACAGAAAAGTTCACATCCAACCTTGTGGTGAAGTACAAATACCAATACAGAAATTCTGCATTCAACTCTCACTTACTATTGATTTAACTTATCTTTGATGGGTGAAATTGCAACATTCTAAGGTGACTATAAGGTTCCAAAAGGAACAGTCGATGGTAATTTCCAGTTTTAAGTGATATCCAATGATGAGTGCTAAAAAATACCTGGACATCAGGCATCAGAATCGGAGTCAATTCTGATGCTCTCTATAGTCAAAAAGCTTGCTGCCACTCTGTGTAGCTAACACAAAGAGAGAAAAAATACTAGAAACAACCAAGTTAAGGAACCAAAGCACTTGTAGCAGAGGACAGGTGAGAGACAAAAATCTAATTGATCTTGCTCTGAAAAACCTACACCTCACAGATGTATCCACTCAATACAGTATTGGCAGGAGTGACCACTGCACAGTCACAGGCTAAATCCCATCTTCACATTGAGGAAACTGGCCATCACGTTGTGTCTCACTGGAGTACCATCACAGTAAATGGGACAGACTTTGAATGCATTTCAAATTTAGCAACTCAAAACTAGCCAGCTATAAAGGTGCTACAGATCATCAGCAGCAGTGGCAAAAAGGGATTCAACCACAATCTTAAGCCTCATGGCACATCTTCCATTCTATCATTACCATCAAATCAAATCATCAAAACTAATTCAACGAATATATGCCAGAGACAGCACCAGGGATATATAAAAATGATGCACCCACTTGGTGAATAACCTTTACAGGACCATCTACATGCCAAAGAGTTGAAGCAACAAGATTCGGACAGAGCCAAGTGATCCCACAACCTAAACTCTGCAGTCCCACCTCATCAGTTGTGAATGGCAATGGACAACTACAATAAAACCAGGAGCTACAGATTCCAAAATTTCCACATACTCAATAAAGGGGACCTTCTCAGGTGCCCAGCACCATAGATGTCAGGCTTCAACAAATTCAATTCATTCCACATGACATCAGATCTACAAAGGCTTTGGACACTGACAGCATTCTGGAATACTACTGAAGACTCGAGTTTAAGTAGGTAAGCTATTCCTGAAGAAGGGCTCATGCCCGAAACGTCGATTCTCCTGCTCCTTGGATGCTGCCCGACCTGCTGCGCTTTTCCAGCAACACATTTCCAGTTCTGATCTCCAGCATCTGCAGTCCTCACTTTCTCCTAGAAGCTATTCCAGTACAGCTACAACTCTGGTACCTACCCAACAAACTGAAAACTTACTGAGGAATGTCCTGTGTACAAAACACAGGACAAATCTAACCTGGTCCATTACCACCTGATCTGTCTACTTGGCAATTGAGCAAGGCAATAGAAAGGGTCATTGACAGTGCTATTAATTAGTAGCTACAAAGGAACATTCTGCTCACTGATGCTCAGGCTGGCTTCTGCCTGAGCCACAGAGCCCATGACCTCAGTACAACCTTGGTCAAAAGTGATGAACTCCACAGAAGAGGAGAGAGTGACTGCCTTTAACCTCAAGTCAATATTTGATCAAACACAACATCAAGAAACCTTTGCAAAATTGAAGTCAAGGGCTTGGAGTCACACTTAACACATCACTGCAGGAGATCCAACCATTTTCAGTTGCTTCATCAAGGACCACCCCTCCATTACGATGTCAGAAGTGGGGATGTTTGATGATTCTTCAATATACCGCACCATGTGAGACTCATCAAATGCTAAAGCAGTCTTGTCCCTATGTGATTGTGCATATATTTTCATTGTTAATTGTTTTAAGTTTAGGTTGATGAAATGAGTTTTCTGTGTGTCAGAAGTTAATTATTAACTCTTAAATATTTCTGTAGCTGTGGTAATTTCTTTTAAAAACTTTGAGCATGCTACCTTGGCGGTATTATTGGATTTTTGTTTATTTTAGAACGGTTTATAATTTAACAAGGTAAACCATTTTGTTAGAAACTTCTACACTTATAGCTTTTTCACGCATAGGGGAAACACCGCCAGAGAGGGAAATACATTTTTTAAATTTTACTTCATCTTAGGCAGTTCTGTAAAGTAGTTGGATGGGGATGGATGTATCTAGTAGCACTATGAGGAAGGGAACAGTTAGTGAAACCAGATTATCTCGAACTGGGATAAAACCTGAAGGGATTACTTGAAGTGCAGTATATTTAAACTCAGGAATATGCCAGCTCTGGAAAGAAACTATCAGCATTTCCATCTAGGAATTACCTCAAACTTAATCAGGTGTTAGGAAAAGATTGTTTCCGCTGGTGCAAGTATAGTACAAGAGGTGCTTTTGGGAACTGTCCAGCATGTTATGACATAAGGACAGCAAGCTAAGATAAATCAGCTCTGCTATCACTGGATTTGCAACATAGTGAAATTTAAATATTCAATGCCTTAAAATTGTCAACTTGTTCCTAAGTGGACTTTAAAAATAACAGGTTAACCAAGGTTCTAAATTAAACAAAAATTAATGTATTAATGCTGTAATTTTAACAGAGCAAAAGTAAACAAGGTAATCTAATAATGTCTAAATCTTCTTTGATTGTAACCCGCATTCACACAGATAGGTACACACACACACACACACACACACACACACACACACACACACACACACACACACACACACACACACACACACACACACACACACACACACACACACAAGGAATAAATTGAAAAGAAAAGATGTAATTGCCAGTTCAATAACCATTTCAACAATGAGTACCAAGTCTCTAAAGAATCCTTGAACAATGTATTGAATTACAGTGATATGTAATTGTATCTTGCTTCAATTCCAAAGTCACGTCAATGTGAACAGGTTCCAACAGGCTCCAAGAAAGACTCACTTATTTCTTACAAACTGGAATTCTTTTCTCAGAACATTCAATAATTCTTTATCTGAATATAAAATAAGAGAGAATAAAACTCCAACACAGCTTCTGAGTACACAGCCTTCTGCCCCAAAACTCTAATCAGGATTAAATCAATGGTGTTACTTTTTCAACGTATTTGTAGTTGGCTGACCAGCAACAGCCTCCCCTCAATTGATCAATGCAACATCAAACAGGTTGCCAGTCCTTCAGTACAATATGTCCAGGTGACGAAATATCCGTAGTGCTCTTAGAACAATAATTAACCTGAAATTATCTTTCCAGGCTAGCTGCTATTCAAAGTTCAAAGTCCAATTCCTAAACAAAAATGAGAAAAATCAAGGAAAACAGGGAAGGCCTCAACAAAGGGATATCAATTTTTTTCAGAATTTGTAAAGGAGTGATTTGGGATTAATGGGATTATACTATTACTGTGTTTAAAAATCGATCAATGTGTTCTATAAGTAAATAGCATGGTTTATTACACTATACTTTTTTTAAGGTTAATAAGTTTTTGTTTTGTTGTTAAAACAAACTCTGCAATATTAATTGCTTAAGTTTCAGGAGAGACTACATTGTTCAAAGAAACACAAAACATGATTTTTCAAGCCAAGTTTCAGTCTAGGATCTCAATTAGAATCATAGAGATGCACAGCACGGAAACAGATCCTTCAGTCCAACTTGTCCATGTTGACCAAATATCCTACCCTAATCCCATTTGGCAGCACTTGGCCTACATCCCTCTAAAACCCTTCCTATTCATGTACCCATCCAGATGCCTTTTAAATGTTGTAACTGTAGTAGTCAATACCACTTCCTCTGACAGCTCATTCCATGCACGCTCTGTGTGAAAAGATTCCAATGATCCAAAAATGTGAATCCTCCGCCCATACACCAGCTTCTCAGCCATGCATTCATCTGCACTCTCCTCCTATTCCTACCCTCACCCAGGAGTGATCTAAATATTACGACTCTCGAATAACTCCTTTTTAAATTCCTGCCTAACTTTCTAGATTCTCCCTTCAGAATCTGATCTCATCCCTTCCTATGTCATTGTACACTAGAATCAATGACCTCCTGCTGGTCCCTCTCCCCTTTCAGAACATTCTGCGCCCTCTCTGTGACATCCTTGATCCTGGCACGAGGGAGGTAACATACCATTCTGATTTTTCGCTGCTGGCAACCCCTTCCCACGTGGTTAAAGATGCCCTCCAACGCATCTCGTCCACATCCCGCACCTCCGCCCTCAGACCCAACCCCTCCAACCGCAACAAGGACAGAACGCCCCTGGTGCTCACCTTCCACCCTACCAACCTTCGCATAAACCAAATCATCTGCCGACATTTCCGCCACCTCCAAACAGACCCCACCACCAGGGATATATTTCCCTCCCCACCCCTCTCCGCCTTCCGCAAAGACCGTTCCCTCCGTGACTCCCTGGTCAGGTCCACGCCCCCCTACAACCCACCCTCCCATCCTGGCACTTTCCCCTGCCACCGCAGGAACTGTAAAACCTGTGCCCACACCTCCTCCCTCACCTCCATCCAAGGCCTTAACGGAGCCTTCCACATCCATCAAAGTTTTACCTGCAAATCCACTAATATCATTTATTGTATCCGTTGCTCCCGATGCGGTGTCCTCCACATCGGGGAGACTGGGCGCCTCCTAGCAGAGCACTTGAGGGAACATCTCCGAGACACCCGCACCAATCAACCAAACCGCCCCGTAGCCCAACATTTCAACTCCCCCTCCCACTCTGCCGAGGATATGGAGGTGCTGGGCCTCCTCCACCGCCGCTCCCTCACCACCAGACGCATAGAAGAAGAACGCCTCATCTTCCGTCTCGGAACACTTCAACCCCAGGGCATCAATGTGGACTTCAACAGCTTCCTCATTTCCCCTTCCCCCACCTCATCCTAGTTTCTAACCTCCAGCTCAACACTGTCCCCTTGTCTTGTCCGGACTTGTCCGACCTGCCCAGCTCCTTTTCCACCTATCCACTCCACCCTCTCTTCCCTGACCTATCACCTTCATCTCCTCCCCCACTGACCTAATGTACTCTATGCTACTCTATCCCCACCCCCACCCTCCTCTAGCTTATATCTCCAAGCTTCAGGCTCTCTGCCTTTATTCCTGATGAAGGGCTTTTGCCCGAAACGTCAATTTTGCCTGTCCTCGGATGCTGCCTGAATTGCTGTGCTCTTCCAGCACCACTGATCCAGAATCTGGTTTCCAGCATCTGCAGTCATTGTTTTTACCTAACAGAAATGTCTGTCTGTGCCTCTGACTAGAGAGTCCCCTACCACAATCAATTGCTTGGAACCCAACATACCCCTCATTACATTAGAGCCTGTCTTAATACTAGAAACTTGGCTCCGTTCCCCTGAGAATCCATCACCCCCTATATTTTCCAAAATAGCATACTTGTCTGAAATGGGGATAGACACAGAAGACTCTTGCACTAATGCCTACCTCTCTTACCTTTCCTGGAGTTAACCCATCTATGTGACTGCATCTGTGGCTTTTCTCACTTCCTATAACTGCTATCTATCACACCCTTTGCTCTTGTAAATTTCTCATTGCCTCTAACTGTCCCTCGCAACCAATGGCATTTATTGCAGATATAGTCCGCAGTAACATGTAAACTCTCCCTAAACTCCCACATCCAACAAGAAGAGTATGTCAATCTACTAAAGGCCGGTTTTGCTTCTTCCAATCTATACACCCAGAAAATAATATCATCTTATTCCTCTACAAAACACTGCTCCAGGCTAATTTAATACTGATGACTTAAGAGACATATCTCAATAAAACATATGATCAAGAAAGAATCCACTCTACTCACTATTATAGAATAACAGCAATACTATTCTTAAAACTATTCATTTATCTATTTCTGTGCTGTGACCTCTCCCAAACCTCTTCCTTCAAGGTCAGTTGTGAATTTCGCTGTTCAAGTTTTCCTAGACGCACTCCGATATCCAGCGATACATGAATTCAAACAGCAAAGGTAGCAACTGTGCAGATTCATTCCTGTGTCAGTTAGCAGCAAGGGTTTCTTTCTCTCCTTCTCTCCTGCATAGATCAGGTGCTGCCTATTGTCTGTCCTTCTCCCTTTTAAAAGTGCTGTTGTCATTGTTCCAAGTACGAACCAAAGCTCTGAGTTCATCTACCTTCATTATTATACTTCTCTCAGTGAAACAGATGCATTTCAGACCACCTTGCCTGCTCTTTTCAACAGTATTTCCCTGCCTGTTCTGAGTCATGTGTGCCCTGGTCTCTACCTCTTCCTCAACTTTTGCATCTACTGTCCTATTCTTTTGGTTTCCATTTCCCTGACATCACTCTACCAAGTATCCCGCAAGGACATCAGTCCCAGCTTTGCCCAGTTGTAACCCACCCACTTTGTACAGGTCTCATCTCCTCCAAGAACCAGTCCCAATGCCCCACGATTGTGAAACCCTCCCCCTCATACCGTCTTTTCAGCCACGTGTTCATCCTATATATCCTGCTGTCTTTACTCTGATTAGTTTGTGGCACTAGTAGTAATCCTGAATTGACTACTTTTGAGGCCCTACATTTCTACTTTCTTCCTAATTCTCTTTATTCTGCTTTTATTACCTCATCCCTTTTTTTTCACCTATGTTGTTAGGACCAACATGTACCACAACCTGTCTGTTTACTCTCCCCCTCCAGAATGTCCTGCAACCGCTCCAAGACATCCAGGACTGCAGCACCAGAGGCAACACAGCTATCGTTTGCGGCCACAGAAACGCCTGTCTACTCCCCTTATGATTGAATCCCCTATAACTACAGCATTTCTATGCCTATTTCTTCCTCCCTCTGCAGCAGAGCCAAACATGATGCCATGAATTTGGCTGTTGCTGTTATCCCTAGAGGCCATTCCCCTTGACAGTATCCAAAATGATATATATGTCTTGCAGGGAAATATATTTTAATAATTAGGGATGCTTCAACAACATTTCCTGAAACAGTTGTTTGGAGAAAATTAGAACTAAAATGCTAGCAGAGAACTTAGTTTGATTGTTTACAAGATATAGCTTGCCCAAAGAAATACAATCAGATCATGGTTAAAATTTATGTCAAGAACATTCAGTGAAATAATGAACAGACTGGGAATAAAATAATTTATGATTCACAGTCTCAAGGAGCACTGAAAAGATAATATCAAAATTTAAAGACCATGATTTCAGCTTATTGTCAATATTATGCTAGTGATCAAGATAAAGGAATTCTCTTGTTACTGTATATCATAATAGAGGCAGCATTTTTTGCGTTGACATACAGAAATGAGTTGAGGGGACTGCTTAAATTAATCAAAGATAGTATATAAACCAAAGCCTCCAGGCGACACAATATCTACTTATCAGTTTCAGAGAAAACCTAACCTAACAAATATGTAAAACATTTGAAAAGTGCTCAATGAAAACCAGAGGCGGCAAAATGACTAAAGGTCAAAATTTTGTTGCTGGAGTTTAGTTACCTATCTCTGGAGAATCACTCAAAGCAAGGTTCATTGAACCTTAGCAAATAGAAAATAAATTTATTGAGAAGAATTATGCAGCACACTAGAGAGGAGGAAAAAAAAAATCAGATGGTGTGCCACATATTCACTTTAACGCATTTCTACGACAGGGAACTAGTCAGAACAGATGCACATTTACAATGATAGAAAATATCAGAATTGTCAGGGTATTAATCAGAAAGTTAAAATTCAAAAGTTGTACCTCCAGTAATCAGATTGACCTGCTTAAAACATCACATAGGAATAGCAGTCGACAACTTAGCCCCTCAAGCCTGCTCTGCCAGTTGGTACAATAATGGCTGACCTCATCTCAGCCTCAACTCCAGTTTCTTGCCTGTTCTCCATATCACCTTTATCCCATTACTAATTAAAAATTTGTCTAACTCCTTCTTTACTCTCTCAATATCCCAGCATCCACCACACTCTAGAGTAGTGAATTCACAACTTTTTGAGGGAAGGAATTCGCTGTTTAAAACCTGCTATCCCTTATCTGAAAACTATGACCTCTTGTTCTAGATTGCCCCAAATGAGGAAACATCTTAAGTCTAATTTGACAATCCCTTTAGAATCTTAGGTACCCCAACTAGATCGCTTCTCATTCTTCTAGACACCAGAAAATGTATGCCTAAACTGCTCTCTCTCTCTCATTACAAGACA
This sequence comes from Chiloscyllium plagiosum, assembly GCF_037043375.1. Lineage (NCBI taxonomy): Eukaryota > Metazoa > Chordata > Chondrichthyes > Orectolobiformes > Hemiscylliidae > Chiloscyllium > Chiloscyllium plagiosum. The sequence continues at coordinate 2,365,268 of NW_028270167.1, forward strand.
AACCCCTCATCTCTGGAATCAATCTATGATCAACCTTCTGAACAAACTTCCAATGCAAACTACATCTCTCGTCAAGTAAGGGGACCAAATTGTTTTCGGCATTGGTGCAGTCTCACTAAAGTCTTATTCAGTTACCGCAACACTTCCCTACTTCTATACTCTATTCCTTCAACAATAAATGCCAAGATTCCATTTGCTTTCTTTATTACCTGCTGTATCTGCACACTAAATTTCTGCAATTCATGCATGAAAACACCCAGATCTCTCTGCACCGAAGCACTATGAAGTTTTTCTCCATTGAGATAACATGGCCTTTCTACTCTGACCAAAATGAATAACTTTACACTTATCCAGGTTAAGCTTCAAGTCAAATTTGGCCCATTAACTGAACTTATCCATTTTCATTTGTAAACTTCTTACTCCTTCATTGCAAAGCTAAACCCAATAAAATCTATATTTAAGAATATAACAATGGTTAAACAAAGACCATTAGTTTGAACAAGTCCAGCATTTTTGACTGATTTTAACACCATAAACATTTGCTGACTGCATTATTCAATCATTTCTTCCATAAATTAATTGTATATTGATCAAAATTACCCTGCCGTCTGCACTTAGTTTTCACTGGTAACCAAAAGTCAGCATTTGTCTTGGTTGGACCAATGTTCCACATTTATCCCAACTTCCTGATTTTAAAAACTTTTCATACTCTTCACAATTAATACTTGCTGAGAGTTACTCCAATACATTCCTTAGGTAAATTAGTGAGAATAAATTTGGCTTCTAACTCATTTGATATCTCTTTTCAACAGTACAGCTATTTTGAGTTCTGTACTACCAAGCAACTATTTATCATTGTTAGCAAACAACTTTTTAAAAAATTAATTTGTGGGATGTGGGCTTAGCTGGCTGGCCAGCAATAATTGCCCATCACTAGTTGCCCCTTTACAAGATGGGATTGAGATGCCTTCCGGCATGCTGAAGTCCACCTGCTGTGGGTTAACACACAATGCCATTGGGGAGGGAATTGCAGGATTTTGACCCAGCAACAATGAAGGAACAGGGATATATTTCCTAATCAGGATGGTGAGTAGCTTGGAGAAGAATTTGAAGATGGTGGTATTCCCATGTTTCTGCTGCCCTTGTTCCTCAAGATGGGAGTGGTTATAGGTTTGGAAGGTGCTGCCTGAGGATGTTTAGTGAATTCCTGCAGTGCATCTCTTGCTACTAAGCGTTAGTGGAGGAGGAAGTGAATGCTTTTGGATGTAGTGCCAATCAACTGAATTGTCTGCATGATGTCAAGCGTCATGAATATTGTTGGAGCTGTCCCCATCCAGGCAAGTGGGGAGTATTCCATAACACTCCTGAGTTGTGCCTTGTAGATGTTGAACAGGCTTCGGGAAGTCAGGTGGCTAGTTACATCCCACAATATACCTAGCTTCTTTCTTGTTCTTGTTGCCACCATGTTTATGTGGCAAGTCCAGTTGAATTTCTGATCAATGATAACTGCCAGGATGTTGATAGTATGGATTCAGTGATTGGCTGTTAAAGGGCAATGGTTACATTGTCTCTTATTGGCGATGGACATAGCCTGGCATTTATGTGGTACGAATGTTACTTGCCAGCCCAAGCCTAGATATTGTCCACATCTTTTTGCATTTGAATATTGACTGCTTCAACAACTGATTCGCCGCAAATTGTGCAATCATTCAAATCTGACCTTATGATGCAGGGAAAGTCATTGATGAAGCAGCTGAAGATGGTTGGGCCGAGTGCACTAACATAAGGAACTCCTACAGAGATATCCTGAAGCTGAGATGACTGACCTCCAACAACCATTAAACATTTTTCCACACGCAAGGTGTGTTTCCAACCATTGAGGAGTTTGCCCCCGATACCCATTGATTCTAGTTTTGCTACGGCTCCTTGATGACATTTTCTTTCATTAAAGAAAGTGCTCTGGAAACAGCCAATCCCAGGAGTATCACGTTGGCAACACTCCAATCAATCACAATTGACTTGCCTGGTTTGGAATGAATCAGTTAACTAAAACAGTTAACAATCTCAGCTGCATTTCTATGCCATGATTGTCCAATCATCATCCTTTTCTCAGGTCATATAACTTATCATTTCCTTTCTATGGTTGGTTTTCTTACATTTCAGTCTTGAGGAGTTCAAGAGAAATGCTTCGACTTCTGTCTGTTTTTAGCTACCTTTATGTTACAAAATTAAGATCACATTTATGTTTCACACCTCCATAAATAAAAAACAAGTTGAATTTTCTTAGCTTTTCATTATAGCCAACATCCAAAATCTTGTCTGTTCACCATCCTATCGTGATTAGATACATATATTAATGCACAGGTCCGGTTCTTTGCAGACACAAAGAACATGTACATTCACTACACTTGTGTCAACTCAGCAAAATAGGTAACAGCCATTCATGGCTCATCAGAATCAAATCTACCTTGTTTAAAGTTTTAAAAATTGGTGTCTTCTCCATGGTAGTGCCCCTATCAGAGTCCACTTATTAACCATCTAGCACTTCCCTCTCATGCAGTATAAATATTGGTTGCCTCTTTGAATCTTGCAAATTGTCCTAATGAGTGCAAAGTGAAAAGCTACAACAAAATGTGTCCTTTTGGCCAACACACAAATTCTATATTACCAAATTATTAACCTTCTCTGAACTGAATACAGCCTTTGTAGTCGTATACTATACTATATTTGGCTCTGACTAAAGTCAGGTAGCATCTACCATCCTGGGGGTTACCACCAATCAAAAGCTGAAGTGGACCGACTAACCATAAAAGTATTGTGGCTATAAGAGAGATTAGAGACAAGGAATTCTGCAGCAAGTAACTGTTCACAATCTACAATGCACAAGTCAAGAATGGAATGGAATATTGCCTAATTGTCTGGACTAGCGCAGATCCAACAATGTTCAAAAAGATTGAAACATTCAGGAGAGAGCAACATTCTTGTCTGCTGTTCTGCAAACCACTTTAAATCTTCACTCCATTTCCAACACAGTGGCAGCAGTGTGTGCTATGTATAAGATACACTGGAGTAACTCACCAAGCCTCTATCATTTGGAAGGCAAGAGTAGCAGATCCATACAATATGCAAGTTCCCCTCCAAGTCACATATTATCCCTCTCCAAAGCAAGTATGAATGGGCAATAAATGCTAGCCTGGCCAGCAATGTCCACATCCTTTGAACATATAAACCAAATCAATATTTCCTTTTGTGACTAAATTGCTACTCTGAAGTTTTCCTAAAGTTTGCAGGAATATAATTATCACTCCACTACATGCAACCATCTAATGAACAAGTCTCAACACAACATTGGAAACTTAAGGTCTTTTACTTCATATGAATGGGATTTATTTTGTCAAATGAGATTTGCAGTTACAAAATTGTAAATACATACAAAATAACCTCACTCAAAAAGTTAAAATACTAAACAGATCTTTATATTCTAGAGAGAACACCACTGATTAAACTTTTAATATTTCTTTGTTTGGCATCCCTTCACAATTACATATTCATAAACAAATATAGTCATTGTTTGCCACTATGAGATTCTGTTTCGAATGAAGGACTCCAAATTAAGGCCAGGACTGCTAAAGAAAGATTAGCACATTTTATGAAAGGATGGCGAGAGTGGGAGTGCAGCTGGTTTGATGAATAAGTGTATGCTCTGTGCTCCCACACCCAGGAAGCTGCTGGTGCAAGCCATTTAACAACTGCTTTCAAACAAATACTTGAGTGTAAGGTACAGCAATCACATTTTCTATTTCTATCTTGCTGGTGGGCTGTTTTATTTTACTGTGAAACAATGGCTTTTGTTTTTTACTAGAGTTTATATGAATTGATTCTTCACTCCTTTGAAACAGAAGGTCATAGGTTCAAGCCCCACTCCAGGACTTGAGCTCATACTCCAGACAGTACATTACCAAGGGAGTTCTACACAACAGCATTTTATTTTTGTTTAGATGTTAAATTAAGACAATGCCAGGAATCTTGGATGTAAAAAATCCAAAGTCCCTTTAATTAACAAAACGCATCAAAGACATTTTTGTAAAGACCTGATTGCATGTATTTATTTAATAGTTATGGAAATCTATAATCACAAACAATTTCCTTAAACGACTTGAACCTGTTCAATAATTTTTCTGTTTATTGTTGCCACGACCTCTCACTGGGCCATACACCACACAAACTTGGAACTAAACTGTCATTTCTTCATTGTCACTGGGCTAAAATCCTGGAACTCCCTTCTGAAAAGCATGCAAGTTTACCTATAACACATAGACTACAAAGGTTCAAGAGACTGAAGGTAGGTTAACAATCTTTTCCAGAGCAATTAACAATGGGCAACCTTCTTAGCGCAGTAGGCAGCGCGTCAGTCTCATAATCTGAAGGTCCTGAGTTCAATCCTCAGAGAAGGCAAGACTGTGGCCTTGGCCACCGTGCGCGTTTACTTTAGGGGCGGCGCGGTGGCACAGTGGTTAGCACTGCTGCCTCACAGCGCTAGAGACCAGGGTTCAATTCCTGCCTCAGGCAACTGACTGTGTGGAGTTTGCACATTCTGCCCGTGTCTGCGTGGGTTTCCTCCGGGTGCTCCGGTTTCCTCCCACCGTCCAAAGATGTGCAGGTTAGATGAATTGGCCATGCTAAATTGCCCGCAGTGTTAGGTGTAGGGGTATATGTAGGGGAATGGGTCTGGGTGGGTGTGCTTCGGCGGGTCGGTGTGGACTTGTTGGGCCGAAGGGCCTGTTTCCACACTGTAAGTAATCTAATCTAATCTAATCTAATGATGGCCTAGCCAGCGATACCCACGTGCCATGAAATAAATTTTTAAAGCAAAGAAATGTGCAAAATATCGAGGTTAGGACTACAGCTATACCTAAGAGGATGAAAGTCAACATAAACTTTAGGCTTTATGGTCCAACACCCTTCAATGATGACTACAACCACCTTCTTTAAGACTGTGCACTTTTTCTGAAACCCGGGGTACAGAACAAAGTAGTAACTAGATGCTCTTAATTTTAAGTAGATAGCAGGATTATGGTAATAATTGGAAAAGAACATGGAAGAAGAGGACATTCCTGGTGTTTTGTGATAATAAATAATGAGTAATGTAGGGATCTCAGTTTTAAATGGAATAAAATGGGGATCTAGACTTTTTTTTAGTATTGGGGAGCAACTTTGATTTGATCAATAGCTATGTTGAGCTTGATAGTATCAACTGCTGGCATCTGGCAGTTCAGAGAGGGAATTGATGATTCAGAAGAAATTGACCAAGAGAGAGAAGAAAGTTTGGAGGAGTCTGTGGGGTGTGAGGAGGGAAAGTATGGAGTAACTTTTTTTTCTTGGGCAGCAGAGTGGTGTGAGGGGGCTGGGAGGAGGGGAGATAGGCGTGGAGGAAACAAAGCACTGAGTACAGAGAAAATGGAGAACACTGAGCACTTTGGCAGAGATTGATTGTCCTTAACAGGAAAGGGGAATATATTTGCACTCAGCATGGTTGCATGAAATAGAAATGATGAGCAGTGGAAAGCAAAGCATGGATTGTTAGATTGTAGGAAAACGTTCTTGAAATGTGAAAAACACTGACACAGCAAAAAGGAGAGAAGAGAAAGTATAGTTCAACTTGAGAAGAAAAGACAAAAGTTTGATAGAATGAGCAGTAGAGGGTAAGAGCAGAGGGAGTGAGAGATACAGAAAAGTAAAACCTCCAAGTCTTTCATTCCACTCTCTCTACATCAGGTTTGATTGAGGAAGTTTGCATTTTAATAACACTTCGGCACGTCGAAAGCACACCCCTCCAGAGATGTAAAACTATTTTTAAAATGTAGCATGCAGCTGTGAGAATGGGCTTCACAGAGATGGGTGAAAAACAAATTCATACAGAGATCTCTGGAGCTAAAAGCAGGTGGTCAGGATGGGGTTGCTGATGAGAAGACCATGACATGTATGAAACTATGTAGTGAAAAAAAAAGAGCAGGAATGCATGTCTTTAAAAATTAGTGTAGAACAGGAAAATCAGTGGTAACCTGCCTGCTGCAATTGAGGAGTATAGAATTTACATGATGCTCCATTCATTAAGAACTTAAAACACAAACCAGTAAGATAGTTATATCAAAAAAAAGGGTGATTTTTGTTTTGAAGGTGAAAATTGACAGGACTCTCAACTGTACCAAACTGAGGAACTTACTTTTCTTCAAAAACTTTCCTCCAGAAATCTGCTGCATCTGCTTTTGTGATCCTGAAAGTGTCCCCCTGGAACACTCCATTTTGGAATATAGCTTTCAGCTCTGCCAACATATGACTGAATATCAGTGACAGTTTGGTCAGATGTCGCCTGCAAAGAAAAAAACCAAAATTTTAGATTGCATTACATTACAGTGTGGAAACAAGCCCTTCAGCCCAACAAGTTCACACTGACCCGCCGAAGCGCAACCCACCCATACCCCTACATTTACCCCTGTACCTAACACAACCGGCAATTTAGCATGGCCAATTCACCTGACCTGCACATCTTTGGACTGTGGGAGGAAACCCACGCAGACACGGGGAGAACGTGCAAACTCCACACAGTCAGTCGCCTGAGGCGGGAATTGAACCCGGGTCACTGGCGCTGTGAGGCAACAGTGCTAACCACTGTGCCACCGTGCCGCCCAGACAAGAAGAAATATCTTAACCAAAATGTCCTTAAATGTTTATAAATTCTGCACAACTGCCAAAATGACTAATCTGGTTTCAACACAAATAAAAGCATTTTAACTGAACACAAGGATAACAGCTCCTGGTAATGAATATTGCAATTGTTCTTTTCACTGATTTTGTTGCCTCATACTTTTGTTAGTTTTTCCTTAAGGCTATTATTCATTTGGTAGCAAGATTATAGCAGACATCACAGCAGATCCCAAATTTCACTTCATGCAACATCCACGTGCATTTTCAAGAAAATGCATGGGATTGCAAACAGAATCAGGAATCCTTTTCCCTCTTCGAAATTGCCATCCTGAAGTCAAGTGCAGTATCCTATCACTGCACTAGCTGACATCATGGCACTCAGGAGAAAGGAGGACTGCAGATACTGGAGAGTCAGAGTTGAAAAGGGTGGCACTAGAAAAGCACAGCACGTCAGGTAGCATCCGAGGAGTGGGAGAGTCATGCTTCAGGCATAAGCCCTTCATCAGAAATGAAACGTCTACTCCTGCTCCTTGGATGATGCCTGACCTGCTGTGCTTATCATGCAACTCAGCAGAGAACATGTAACAGTCTGATGATATTAGTTAAACTAAGGATTTATTAGCTTTAAAAAAAACTAAAACATTAACTCATTTAACATAAACTCATTTACAACATCCTCCACAGTAGTAACTGCAAAAGAAAAGTTTAAGTACCCTCAAACCATGCATGATCCAAAAATTACATGATAGAATTAAACACTGACGGGCTGTCAAAAGTTAGCTTTAATACTTAACTAAGAACAAGTAAAGAAGGGGCTGTTGTGGTACAGTGGCAGTGTCTCTGTCTCTGAGCCAGAAGACCCAGGTTCAAGTTCAGCTGCGCCAGAGATGTGTTTCACATCTGAACAGGTTGATTTGAGAATGCCAAGAAGAAAGGACATAAGAAAGGATAAATCAAAACATAAAATGAATGAAAAACACAACATCTGGCATTATTTTTGAAAGGAGAAACATAGTTAACAGTTCCAAATTTATAGGGCGATTAGAAAGTTGAAAGTTGAAGGAACTGTAGAACCTGATGGTAGAATTGGGTTTGATAGTTTTTACCATAATTTCCTTCTGGTCAGTTGGCCACTTTCAAGTTAGCTGGCGGCCAGGTAGGAGAGCCTGAAGTAGGCTTAAGGTCATGTACAAGAAGTGGATGAGAAGAGGAAGTGGGATCAGCAGATCGGGTGTTTTGGGGGGTGGGGGATAGAATGTGGTGTGTAGGTAGGGATCATGAAAGTGCAATATCTGGCCACGTAATGGGGTTTTGTGCAATCACATGGGTGAGTATAGCAACTATCAGGGCTCATTTGGGGGCCATTGGAAGTGTGGGAAAATTCTAGAAATGCATTTACCTCAATCCAATAGTTCTCATTTTGCTTTAGTCGCTGGATATGCTAAAGCTTCAAATTTTAGCCCAAAACTATTAAATCCAAATAAATGCTGAGGTAAGCCACCTCATTCGGCATCCTGTGGGGTTAAAATTACATTTCTTCCCACTATCTCTTTCCACAGCTGCTGTCTGATCTGATAACTGTTTCCAGCATTTTGATTTTATATTAGATTTCCATTAAGTACAGCATTTTAATTTAGTTGTATAAGCATTTTTCATTTGTGACTCTACTAGTTATCAGGATACACTTTAAACAACAGAATGAATAGCAGATTCAAAACTAGTCAATTCATTCTTGCATTATGGCATGTCTGAGGTCCAAATTCCAGAACACTCAGGGCCAAGGCCGTTGCCAGAGTGAATTCCCTGAGTTTTGGATTATCTGTTAAATCAGAAAATGAACTCAGGTATAAAAATAATCATTTTAGTTTCAAGTTTCTGAACTGGTCTGAAATTGATGCACTTTTGATAGAAATCAGAAATCCCTCTTGGATACTGTATAAACAAAATATTTTTGGTGATGCAATTTACTCTTATTTAATATGCAAGTTTCTGAGCGACAGTACCAAAAACACTGTTCGGTGTTGATAATAATTTCAAAGACGTGATTGATGTAAGCATTCATATAACCACATACTGATTTTTGAACAGCTTGCAATTATTCCTTTCTCCCCTGCCATGAGCCATATTCTATGGCTTGAGAGAAAAATGTGTACTTTTCAGACGGCAGATTTGGGGTACTTTACCTATAATAGCATTAAATACTGTCCTACAGCAACTACAATAAACTATGACTTACAATCATGGTAATTATTTAGCGAACAAAGAATTTTAAGTTTATAAACATAGCAATATACACTCTGTACTATTGAAACCTTTATTACAATTTAGGAAATTGGATTCTTAGACTGAGAAATAAACATTTCAAAAAGATGAAATTATCACAATCTATTCTCATCTCACATTATGCAGATGGATTTCAGCATGACACAGTCAGTCAGTTTTGTTATAATTAAGCTCTGAAAGAACAAGCAGTACACATTCAATCAATGGACTGAAGCCATACAATCCTCAGTCCAGTCACATTTCATGGGGAATGACTTCCACTACTTTCTGCATATTATCACAACACAAATAGAACACTCAGGGGAGGTTTTAAAATATTGGCTGAATAGCAAAGGCTTTGTACAAAGTTCCATTCATTTTCCTTTAAAGTGGGGCTTGCACTACAGTAGCTTGATTTCTGTGTCTACACTGATTATCTTTTGACCATTAATATCCTCTCGAGCAGGGTTGAGCAAGAAATGTATATTTTGGGGATAACCAAATGGCTTTACAGACACCATGCTACTGGATTTTCTTTCCCTGTTTGTTTAGCATAACAAGAATAATGCAAAATCTAACTCTTGATAGTTATAGAGGTCAATTCAATCACTACCGGCTGAATAAAGAGTTAGGATTAATAAAATATTGAAGACTGAAAATATTATAATACGTTCAAATTTTAGCTCAATTGTGGTGGGGGAAAGAAAGTTTTTTTCCTTTATTGTTTCATTCATAGGATGTAGGTGCTGCTGGTAAGGCCACCATTTGTTGTACATCATTACTTGCCCTGAAATAAAATCAAAGTACGGAGGATGCTGGAGATCTGAACTATAAATAGAAATTGATGGACAAACTCAACACATTTTACACTATCTGAGGAGAGAGAAAAACAGAGTTAACATTTTGAATTCAATATTACTTCCTCACAACTAAATGTCCTTTAACAGAATAGTAGTTCGCTTAGCCACTGTAGGAAACAGTTAAGAGCCAACTGTGGTTCTGGAGTCAAATATAGTCATCCCAATTTAGGAGAATAAACTTCCTTCCCTAAAGTATATTAGCAAACCCAATGATTTTACAACATTCAACAATGGTCTTACAGTCACCATTATCAAGACAAATTCCAGATACACAACTGAATTTAAAATCCATCAGCCGCTACGAAGAGATTTGAACCAGTGTCCCCAGAGCACTGGCCGGGCCTCTGAATTAGTAGACAAATTTCATCTTCACCATGCTACTGCCTCACTATGAAAACAACTTAATCATGAAGCATCCAAGAAATAACCAATTTTTTTCCTTTTCCTTACCTCTTTCCACAGATAATATGGCTTCTCCAGGTAGAAGATTAAAAAAACATTTTGGTAACCTTCTGAAATGTTGCCCAAAATAAGATCATTCATGATACAGTAAACAAAAACAGGCCAGCTTTTTGATCAAGGTGAGAACAGGAAATAAAGAGGCACGAGCCTATTTCTTTTCTCATCAAATATTCGGGCATAAAAAGTTGCAGCAGCGACTTCCTATGGTTACCAAGGTCAGATGTAATATCCATATTGCCAGCTAGGATAGAACATAGAACAATACAGCGTAGAACAGGCCCTTCGGACCTCGATGTTGCGATGACCTGTGAACTATTCTCAGGGTAGCCCCCTACACTATCCCATCATCATCCATGTGCTTATCTAAGGATTGTTTAAATCTCCCTAATGTGGCTGAGTTGACTACAATAGCAGGTAGAGCATTCCACACCCTTATCACTCTCTGAGTAAAGAACCTGCCTCTGATATCTGTCTTAAATCTATCACCCCTCAATCTGTAGTTATGCCCCCTCGTACAAGCTGACATCATCAACCTAGGAAAAAGACTTTCACCGTCTACTCTATCTAATCCTCTTGTATCTTGTATGTCTCTATCAAATCCCCTCTTAGCCTTCTTCTTGCCAATGAGAACAGACCCAAGTCTCTCAGCCTTTCCTCATAAGACCTTCCCTCCAGACCAGGCAACATTCTTGAAAAATCTCCTCTGCGTCTTTTCCAATGCTTCCACATCCTTCCCAAAATATGGTGACCAGAACTGTACACAATATTCCAAGTGTGGCCACACTAGTCGTTTGTATAGTTGCAGCATGATATTGCGACTCCAGAACTCAATCCTTCTATTAATGAAACTTAACACACTGTATGCCCTATTAACAGCATTATCTACCTGTGTGGCAACTTTCAGGGATCTATGTACATGGACTCCAAGATCCCTCTGCACATCCACACTACCAAGAATCTTTCCATTGACCCAGTATTCTATCTTCCTGTTATTCTTCCCAAAGTGCATCACCTCACATTTAACTGCATTGAACTCCATTTGCCACCTCTCAGCCCAATTCTATAGTTTATCCAAGTCCCCCTGCAATCTGTAACATTCTTCCAAACTGTCCACTACAGTGTTGCCCGCAAATTTACTAACCCATCCACCTATGCCTGTCTCTAAGTCATTTATAAAAATGACAAACAGCAGTGGTCCCAAAACTGATCCCTGTGGCACACCACTAGTAACCAGACTCCAGGCTGAGTATTTTCCATCAACCACCACTCGCTGCCTTCTTTCAGAAAATCAGTTTCTAATCCAAACTGCTAAATTACCCTCAATTCCATGCCTCTGCATTTTCACCAACAGCCTACCATGTGGAACCTTATCAAAAGCTTTACTAAAGTCCATGTACACCACGTCAACTGCCCTACCCTCTCTACATGCTTGGTCACCTCAAAAAACTCAACGAGGTTTGTGCGACACCACCTGCCCTTGACAAAACCACGTTGACTGTCTGAAATCAAATTGTTGCTTGCTAGAGGATTATAAATCCTATCTCGTACAATCGTTTCCAAAACCTTTCCTACAACAGAAGTAAGGCTCACTGGTCTATAGTTACCTGGGTCATCTCCACTGCCCTTCTTGAACAAGGGCACAACATTTGAAATTCTCCAGTCCTCTAGTATAAACCTGTAGACAATGATGACTCAAATATTAAAGCCAAAGGCTCTGCTATCTCCTGCCTAGCTTCCCAGAGATCCTCGGATAAATCCCATCCGGCCCAGGGGACTTGTCTACTTTCACTCCTTCCAGAATTGATAACAGCTGTTTATAACTAATCTCAATCCTTTCTAGTCTAATATCTCGTACCTCATTCTTCTCCTCTACAATATTCTCCTTTTCCTGAGTGAAAGCCAATGAGAAATGTTCGTTTAGCACCTCTCCGATCTCCACAGGGTCCACACTCAACTTCCCGCTCTTTGACTGGACCTATTCCTACCCTAGTCATCCTCTTATTCCTCACATACCTATAGAAAGCTTTAGTGTTCTCCTTTATTCTATTTGCTAAAGACTGCTCGTGTCCTTCCTTTGCTCTTCCTAACTCTCTCTTTAAATCCTTCCGATGCTACTCTGTAACTCTCCATCGCCTCATCTGAACCATCTTGCCTCATCAACACATAAGCCTCCTACTTCTGCTTAACAAGAGATGCAACTTCTGTAGTAAACCATGGTTCCCTTACCTTATCACTTCCTCCCTGCCTGACAGGGACATACCGATCAAGGACACGCAATATCTGTTCCTCAAACCAGCTCCACATTTCCGTTGTCTGCATTTTGCTAGCCCATTCTATGCATCCTAATTCTTGCCTAAATCGCATTATAATTGCCCTTGCCCCATCGATAACTCTTGACCTGTGACATGTACCTATCCCTTTCCATCGCTAACCTAACCTTTACGAATGAGAGGAACCGTATTGTTGAAGAGGAGAGTGTGAAACGAACTGGTAAGCTCGAGGAGATACATGTTAGGAAGGAAGATGTGTTGGACATTTTGAACAACTTGAGGATAGACAAGTCCCCCGGGCCTGATGGGATATATCCTAGGATTATGTGGGAAGCAAGAGAGGAAATTGCAGTACCGTTGGCAATGATCTTTTCATCTTCACCGTCAACGGGGGTGGTACCAGGGGACTGGAGAGTGGCGAATGTTGTGCCCCTGTTCAAAAAAGGGAATAGGGATAACCCCGGGAATTACAGGCCAGTTAGTCTTACTTCGGTGGTAGGTAAAGTAATGGAAAGGGTACTGAGGGATAGGATTTATGAGTATCTGGAAAGGCACTGCTTGATTAGGGACAGCCAGCACGGATTTGTGAAGGGTATGTCTTGCCTTACAAGTCTGATTGAATTCTTTGAGGAGGTGTCCAGGCATATGGATGAGGGTAGAGCAGTAGATGTAGTATACATGGATTTTAGTAAGGCATTTGATAAGGTTCCCCATAGTAGGCTTATGCGGAAAGTCAGGAGGCATGGGATAGAGGGAAATTTGGCCAATTGGATAGAAAACTGGCTAACCAGTCGAAGTCAGAGAGTGGTGGTAGATGGTAAATATTCAGCCTGGAGCCCAGTTACAAGTGGAATTCCGCAGGGATCAGTTCTGGGTCCTCTGCTGTTCGTAATTTTTATTAATGACTTGGATGAGGGAGTCGAAGGGTGGGTCAGTAAATTTGCAGATGATACCAAGATTGGTGGAGTTGTGGATAGTGAGGAGGGCTGTTGTTGGCTGCAAAGGGACTTGGATATGATGCAGAGCTAGGCTGAGGAGTGGCAAATGGAGTTCAACCCTGCCAAGTGTGAGGTTGTCCATTTTTGAAAGACAAATAAGAATGCGGAATACAGGGTTAACGGTAGGGTTCTTAGTGAGGTGGAGGAACAGAGGGATCTTGGGGTCTATGTTCATAGGTCTTTGAAAGTTGCCACTCAGGTGGATAGAGCTTGTAAGAAGGCCTATGGTGTATTAGCGTTCATTAGCAGAGGGATTGAATTCAAGAGTCGTGAAGTGATGTTGCAACTGTACAGGACTTTGGTTAGGCCACATTTGGAGTACTGTGTGCAGTTCTGGTCGCCTCACTTTAGGAAAGATGTGGAAGCTTTGGAGAGGGTGCAGAGAAGATTTACCAGGATGTTGCCTGGAATGGAGAATAGGTCGGACGAGGATAGGTTGAGAGTGTTAGGCCTTTTCTCATTGGAACGGCGAAGGATGAGGGGTGACTTGATAGAGGTTTATAAGATGATCAGAGGAATAGATAGAGTAGACAGTCAGAAACTTTTTCCCCGGGTACAACAGAGTGTTACAAGGGGACATAAATTTAAGGTGAAGGGTGGAAGGTATAGGGGAGATGTCAGGGGTGGGTTCTTTACCCAGAGAGTGGTGGGGGCATGGAATGCGCTGCCTGTGGGAGTGGTAGAGTCAGAATCTTTGGTGACCCTTAAGCGGCAATTGGATAAGTACATGGATGGGTGCTTAAGCTAGGACAAATGTTCAGCACAACATCGTGGGCCGAAGGGCCTGTTCTGTGCTGTATTGTTCTATGTTCTATGTTCTATGTTCTAACTGAATTATGGCCACTCGCTCCGAAGTGTTCACCTACAACTAAATCAAACACCTGGCCTGGTTCATTACCAGGCACCAGATCCAGTGTTGCCTCCCCTCTTGACAGCCCTTCAACATAATGCATCAGGAAACTCTCCTGTACACATTGGACAAAAACTGATCTATCCAACGTACTAAAGTTACTGCATTTCCAGTCAATGTTGGAAAAGTTAAAGTCCCACATAATGACCACCCTGTTCCTTTCACTCCTACCCAGAATAACTTTGCTAATCCTCTCTTCCACCTCCCTGGAACTCTGCAGAGGCTGATAAAAAACTCCAAGCAGTGTGACCTCTCCTCTCCTGTTTCTAATCTCAGCCCATACTACGTCAGGAGACGAGTCCTTGTCAAAAGTTCTCCCAGCCACCGTTATGCTATCCTTGACTAAAAAGGCCACCCCTTCCCCCTCTTTTACCACCTTGCCTGTTCTTAATGAAAGATGAGATCAGATAGCTTGGCATAAACTTGGGAGTCAATTCTAGATTTTCTAACCTGTATGGATTAATGCTGAAGCCAGTCAGCACTTTTATCCACAAGCTTTCAGACAACTCATATACTGTAGATGATCTTAGGAAGACTAATCATCGGTGACTTAAGGACATTTTTATCACAAGTTAGTGACAACATTTTCTTCAACTTTTTTTTGTTTTGCAAGTGCTTAAAATGTTGCAAGTAAAACATTGAAATGTAAAACTGGGAGTACATTGTAGATTTCCACTGAAAGGATTCATGAAAATATTGTTAGAATAAGGATTGGACATTTAATAAGTGGCTTCTTATCTAATGTAGGTAAAGATGAACTGTCTTGTATTTCTAGAATGTATTTCAGGCTCACAGGGCAGCCCAGATGGCTTTGCACGCAATATAGGATTTCTTAATTGCAATCATTACTGCAAAGTAGGAAAAAATGATAGGCTGTCACACAGTAAATAACAATTAATGGTATTTATAAACCACTGCAGCCTTTGCTAATCTAAAACCCCTCTTGTATCCTCTATTTCCATTCCTCTCATATTCTTCTCCAGCTTCCCCTTAAATCCATCAACATTACTCATTTCAACCATTCCTTATGGTTGCAAGTTCCACATTCTCACCAATTGTTTTGGTGAAATTTAAATTCTCTTTTGGACTAGTTATGATCTTACCCACAAGATGAAGCATTTTTCTATCCGTACATGATCAAAAACTTTCAGAACAGACTGGATAAACTGGGATTGTTTTCCTTAGAGCAAAGAAGGCAGAGGGCTGATCTGATTGAGATATACAAAGGTCTGAGTGGCATAGACAAAGTAAATACGGAGAAAATTTTCCACAAAGAAGGGCATAACCAAGGGGCACAGTTTTAAGGTAAGGAGCAGGAGGTTTTCTCCAAGGTCATAACCTAGTTTTCATCATACTTGCTTTACCTTCCAACACCTTCAAGTGCATTATATTATGGTCCCTACTGCCTGGATGCTATCCCCTATTCCTCTCTCATCTGATCAGCCTCATTCTCCATTCTCCCTTTTTGGGCTTTTTACATTTTTCTTTAGAAACAATTGGATCGCGTCACCAACATTATGCAGCTGTGCAAATTAAAAGATGAATAAAGCTCAAGAGTCGGATGAGATGCATTTAAGGATAGTAAGGAAATAAGGCAAGAAAACGTGAACTCTGTCCTAAATCTTCTGTAAATTACTAAATACTCGATCATCGTTTGAAGAAGACAACACTTTACTTAGAGTTATCCAATTTTTGCCGATTCAAAACCAAGATTAGGCTTTGACAAATATTTAGAATGGATAGCAACCTGTAACTACTGCTGCCACAGGGATCAATGCTGCGATCACAATTATTTACAATATATACCAACGACTTGGATGAAGAAAGAGAATGTACTATAGCCAAGTAATACAAAAATAAGTGGGAAGAAAAGTGGCAAGAATAACACAAACAGTCTGCACAGGAATACAGACAGATCAAGTGTGGGGGCAAAAATTAAGCAGATGGAACAAAATTTGGGGAAATGTTAAGTTATACGCTTTGGCAGGAAGAGGAGGACCTGATCATTATTTAAATGAAGAAAACTTACAGTAAGCTACAAAACAGAGATTTAGGAGTCCTTATCCATGAATACGAAAAGTGAGCTTTCGATGTCCATGTGTAATAGGAAAGGCTATGGAATGCTGGCCTTGGTTAACAGAGAATAAAGAACAAAAAGTTGTGAGGTGTTGCTAAAACTATTAAAGGAGAAAGTGAGGTCTGCAGACGCTGGAGATCAAAGCTGAAACTTTATTGCTGGAACAGCACAGCAGGTCAGGCAGCATCTAGGGAACAGAAGATTCGACGTTTCGGGCACATGCCCTGAAGAAGGGCATGTGCCCGAAACGTCAAAACTATTAAAGGCACTAGTCAGACCACTGCTGGAATATTATGAACAGTTTTGGTCCCCTTATCCAAAAGAAAATACTGGCATTGGAAACAGTCGAACGAAGATATACCAGACTGATAGCAAGTACAGAGGGACTGTCTTATGAGGAGATAAAGTAGATTGGGCCTGTACTTGTTTGGATATCGAAGAATGAAAGATGAAAGAAAGAATTAAACATTCAAGATTCTTAGAGGAGTTGATAGGGTAGACAGTTGATAGGGAAAGGTTGCTTCCCGTTGTGGAAGAGTTCAAAACCAGAAGGAATAATCTTAGAATAATCTGTGCATTTAAGACAGATATGAGGAGGAATTACTTCTCTCAAAGGATTGTGAATCTGTGGAATTCTTTGCGACAGAGGGAAGTTGAGGCTGAGTGACTAACTATATTCAAGGCTGAGACAGACAGAGGGAATCAAATGTTAGGATGAAAAGGCAGGAAGATGGAGTTGTGAATTATCAGATCAATCATGATCTATTTCATGGCAGAGTAGATCAATAGGGTGAATGGTCTATTTCTGCTCCTCTTTCCTATGGTCTTAATATGGTGTTCATAAGTTCTGTCCTCCTTATTCTTCTGTTCAGTGATAGAAATAAACTAATAGATTGAATGATTATATGACAAGTTGAAATAATCAGATTGAGTTCTTTGTATTTAAATATTGTGAAACCAGGAGAACAGAACTGCTCAATGCAAAGTAATCTTGTTAGGAAATGTCACTATTCATTTCACTAATCCAGGATTCCACATCCAATAGTGAAGGAATGGTGATATAGTTGCAAGTTGGGAGGGTAAGTTGGTTGAAAGGAAAACTGCAGATTATGATATTCCTATGTATTTACTGCCCTTGCCTTTCTAGATGGCAGTGGTTGTGAATTTGGAAGGTGTGATCTTCGGACCCTTGGTGAATTTCTCAAGTGCATCTTGTATATAAGGCTGCTGTATATTGTTAAGTCAGGTCTTTGGTACAGTTTTGTTGACAAGTTTTGTATTGAAAATAAAGGTGAGTCAGTGACAATACTTCAGAATTGATAAATAACTTGTTGACTTATAGAATCCAGAGGATGGTAAAATTTTAAATTGTCATCAGCCCAAAGAATGCAACCAATGGCCTGCTATTTGGGTCTGTTTCAAGACCTCATTTATTTCATACCTTCACCAATTTTCTGTAGTTAAAAGTCACCTGCATAACTTAATCAATGAGATGAACAATTCCAAAGTTAAAGGCTAAAAACTGTGAAAGAATTTGAACATATTTATTTGTTATGCTTCTCGACAATTAAGTTCATCTGCCAAAGTGTTTGACGTGTCAACAAAATCTTCAGGAAAGCCCTTGACAAATGAAAAGAAAATAAGATGCATGAAAATACAAGAGGTTTAACAGTTCTGTCTGATAATTCTTTGAACCTATATGAGTCATGTTTAGCCAAAGCGAGTAAAGCAAATCTGTATTGTGATGCATTGAAAATGTCACTATTGAACCAAAATAGTGATGTAAGCCAACCACTCCATAAACCATTGCCATAAACAAATTTAAGACACTTTTGTACATGTCTGATCATTACAGTATATAAAGGAACAGTACAACTACTGCAGAAAGAAGAACTAGGATGACTGAGGGAAACCTTTTAGTCGGAAATGAGATGGATGAGAAGTAACTTGCAATCATGCTTCTTTCTCGGATACTAAAAAGGGAATAGATCCTGTTAATTCTTCTTGGAACAGAAACCAAAGTAATCTAAAATGTCAAAATTTAGAAATCAACTCAAAACCATTAAAATATTAAATAGAAATACAGTACCAGAGAAACTAAGCAGGCCTGGCTTATAGAAAGAAAGCCAACACTTCAAGTCCAGTCTGATTCTTACTTGGAAAAGTTTTAAAAGAGTTGAAAAGTTAACTGTTTCCTGCTCCATAGATGCTGCCAGGCTTGTTGGGTCTCTGTAGCACTTCCTACTTTTATTTCAGATTTCCAGCTTCTCCAATATTTTGTTTTTATTTTATCAGAGATATTTTAGAATGAAAGAAAGAGTAATCCATGGAATAGTCTCTCTAGGGAGATGATTAAAGAGTTTTGGCTCATTTAATACATATTCTACAGATTTCTTTCAGAAAATTTACAATATTACCTGGCATTGCTATTGCTGTCCCCAACATGTGTAATGACCTGTGAAGACAGGTTGGCTACGATTTCTCAACTAGAATATCACGGAAAGAGAACTTATTTGACCAATCCATTTCAAAGTTAAATTTGAATGCATGATGGAGCAGGTAGGACTTGATGGGATTCTTATTGCTACATGCATTATAACTTCAGCAACCTCATAAACCCAAGCCATTTGTTCAGTCTGAAGCTGAAATAGGGTGCATTAAAAGCTATCCTGCAGGATAATGTCTACACTCAGATCATTTCTCACTGTACGTATTACAAAGCCACGAACAAGTCAAAGGCTGTCACTTATGATTCTGAAATGTGCCCAGTCCACCTCAGATTGTCCTGGAAATGGTAAGGTATCTTATATGTTTGAGATGACATTAGCTGTTTGATACTGCTACAATGCAATAACTGTGTCCCTGGCTGGACCCAACCAACCCACACATACAGAATTCACAAGAGTGATTCTGCAATTGGACAACATTTGTCAGATAATCCTGAGTATGAAAAGAATTACACTGTCAACTAGTTAAGTATCTTCAGTCAGGCTCACGCTGTGATGAACTTGTGTGCCCTGTTCTTTGCAGATAGAAAGAACACGTACACTCACTGTACATATGTCCATTCACTGGCTCATTTCCTTGACCAGAGTTAGAATCAGTCGGTCTGGATTAAAATTTAAACCAAACTTGGCAGATTCTGGCGGTAAACATGAATTGCTGATTCTCCATAGCAATACCTCTTATATCAAGATCCACTTGCCAATCAGCACTTACTATCACTTACACAATTATAGAGTCATAGAGATGTATAGCATGGAAACAGACCCTTCGGTCCAACCTGTCCATGCCGACCTGATATCCCAATCCAATCTAGTCCCACCTGCCAGCACCTGGCCCATATCCCTCCAAACCCTTCCTATTCCTATACCCATCCAAATGCCTCTTAAATGCTGCAATTGTACCAGCCTCCACCACTTCCTTTGGCAGCTCACCCTCTGTGTGAAAAAGTTGCACCTTGGGTCTCTAATTGCAAGATAAAAAGCTTCAGCAGTAAGTCTTTTTCCAGCAATACTCAAGTCCTATACTGTCAAAAGACAATACGATTTCCTGTTGATATATGAAGCTGTTGGCTTCACACCTGCAAATTTGTTACTTATAAGCAATGGTCTAGAACTACTGATATATTTTTAAAATCTAAACATTCAGCCTGGATTGTTAGAATCGTAATGGCATCAAATGCCCCCATTGTGCAAATTTCCAATTTTGCACTTTGCACTAATTTGATAAGAAATTATTATCTTGTCGTATGCATTACTTCCTTTAAGAGCACAATGTACTCAGCATCTGACACGGGTGCTGTTTAACTCACAGGTGGTTGCCTCTTACACCAGGAGTGCCTCAAGGAACTTTAACTTTCTTCATCTCGTAGTAGACATTGAGGTAGCTTTGTTTTGCTGTGGATCAACCTAGCGTCACTCTGATCAGGATATGTCCTGAGTGAGACTATGCAATTGCCTGTACACAAGTGGTGTTCCCCAAGCTCAGTCAAACTGATGAGGGTGTCCTCTTCCATTGGTATACTTTACAACACTGGTCTCATTTTCCAATGACAAAAAAGTTGCAGCACCTGCTTGAAGTTCAGTTGAGCTTCAGCTAGCAGGAGCTTTTGCTTTGTTACATCATTAATCCTGCATACCAGGTGGTCTCTAAGCAGATCATTAAGGGTCAAACCAAATTCACAGACTTCTGCCAGACATCTGAACTTAGTTGGAGGAGGAGAAAGTGAGGATTGCTGATGCTAGAGAGTCAGAACCAAAAGTGTGGAGCAGGAAAGGCACAGCAGGACAGGCAGCATCCACGGAGCAGGAGAATAGACATTTCAGACATAAGCCGTTCACGTTCCTGATGAAGGGCTAATGCCCGAAATGTCAACTCTCCTGCTGCTCGGATGCTGCCTAACCTGCTGTGCTTCTCTAGCTCCACACTTTTCGACTCAATCTTAATCTAGTTGAAAACCCTGATACAGATTCCC
Source organism: Chiloscyllium plagiosum (assembly GCF_037043375.1). Lineage (NCBI taxonomy): Eukaryota > Metazoa > Chordata > Chondrichthyes > Orectolobiformes > Hemiscylliidae > Chiloscyllium > Chiloscyllium plagiosum. The sequence continues at coordinate 2,386,289 of NW_028270167.1, forward strand.
CTGGTTCTCGGATTGCTGAGTAAAAGTGATATTATTTCAGAATTGAGGGGCCTGGGGTTGAATATTCTTTAATTATGTCAGCCCAATTCTTGACAGATTTTAATATCTAGTGCCTCACAGAAAGTTAGAGTCCTAATTACAGGAAAAGCTGCAGCTCCATAGGCTATCAGGAGGATTACTCATTGTTTTTCAACTGTCAAAATGTTGTTTGCCCAGAAAAAATTACACATTCTCTCCAAATACTGGGCTCAGTCCTTGATGGCAGGACCAAACAAGTCAAAATTCCCAAACAGGGGTATGATGCAAGAAAATGCTTAACCCCACTCAAAGACTACAGTTGCAAGCAAGTTTCTTCAATACTTTATTCTTGTTGCCACTGAAGTAACACTACAGAGGCCAGTATCCCATCACCAAATTAACAGCCCCAATCAGTGAACTCTTATATGACATCCAGCTGGCTGACCTTGTTACAATCACTGCATGCATAATATCACATTTTCTGACCTTAGATCCCATCTGCTATTTTTTTTGCCAACTAATTCAATCTGTCTATATCCCTCTGCAAACTGTCATACTCACCACTTCCCACTTATTTCTGTGCTATTTGCACACTTGGCTATTTTATATTTTTGCTTTCCAATTCCAAGTCACTGATATGGATTGAAAATAACTGTGGCAGCGCACTAGTTACAGATTTCCATTCTGAACCCCATCATTAATCCAAGTCTCTAACTTCTATTTGTTAGTCAATTCTCTATCCATGCTAATATACCACCTCTAACACTATGGGTTCTTATCTTATTTAGTAGCCTGATGTGTGGTACCTTATCTATTGCCTTCTGAAAGTTCAAATATATTACATCCACTGCTTTCCCCTTTATTATCCTGTTCATTATCTTCTCAAATGAATTTTAGTACATTTGCCAGGCTTTCTCTGCTTGACCATGTTATATATTTATAAATGCTCTGCTATTAGATCCTTTGTAATAGACTTTAACTGGCCTATAGAAACCAGTTTTGTTTTTGTCTCTTACCCTTTTCAATAAGGATGTTACACCAGCAATTTTACAATCCTCTGGAACTTACACAAAACCTAAAGATTCTTGGGAGATTATTACCAATGCATCCATTATCTGTGCAGCTACATCCTTTAATATCCTAGGATACATGCTATTAGTACCATTAGTTTCTTTAGTGATAGTTGTATTTATTTCCTCTCCTCTCTTTGCCCTTGACTATTTAGTAACTTTGAAATGCTGTTTGTGTCTTCTACTATGAAAACTGACGCAAAATACTTATTCAACTCCTCCACCATTTCCTGGCTCCCCATCATTATATCCAAATGCCAGGTAATGACCATCTCCAATGACACAATCTAACCATTGTCACTTGACATTCAACCATGTTACCATCGCTGAATCCCCCACTATCAACATTCTGGGGACTTACCACTGACCAGAAACTCAACTAGACTCACCATAAAAAAAACACAATGGTTACAACAGCAGGTTAGAGGCAAAGAACACTGCGGTGAGAAACTCACCTCCTCAATGCCGAAAAGCCTGTTCCCCATCTACAGGACATAAGTCATGAATATGATGGAATACCCCCCACTTGCCTCAATGGATACATTTCTAACAACATTCAAGGAACTTGACCCCATCCAGGACAAAGCAGCTCATTTGACTGGCACCACACCCACAGGAATCCATTTCCTCCACCACCAACGCTCAGCAGCAGCATCTAAAAATTGCACTGAAGAATTTCATCAAGGATCCTGAGACAGCACTTTCAAAACCCACAACCATTTCCATCTAGAAGGACAGGTTGATACATGGGAACCCTATCAAGTTCCCCACCCAGCGTCACCATCCTGGTTTGGAAATACTATATACCTTTTCTTCACTGTTGCTGGGTCAAAATCCTGGAATGCCCTCCCTAAGGGGATTGTGGGTCAACCTATTTTACATGGATTTTAACAGTTCAAGAAGGTGGCTCACCGACACCTTCCCAAGGACAACTAGGAATGGGCAATAAATGTTGGCCAACCAGCGATGACTACATCCATGAGTGAATTTTTAAAATCCCTAACCTCATTCTCTAAGGTTCTGATGTTGTCTTTAGAGTTTAGAAGAATGACAGCTGATGCTACTGAAACAGCCAATATCATAGAATCTCAACAGTGCAGAAAGAGGCCATTTGGCCCATTATGTAAGCACCAACACTTTGAAGAGCACCCACCCTGACTTACTTTATCTGCACAACTCCAGAATTAGCATAGCCAATCCACCCAATGTGCCCATTTTTGGACTATGGGAAGAAACCCATGTCATCACAGGGTAAACATGCAAACTGCACATATACAGTCACCCAAGGCTGGAAATGAATCTGGGTCCCTGGTGCTGAGAGGTATCAGTGCTAACCACTGGGCCTTGGAAGGACATGATAGGGTGAATACTGCAAAGATTTTCATCTTGTGAGGGAGACTAGCACTTTGGCTTATGAGTAAAAATTAAGTGATTAGGAGAATTCTTTTCCCTCTCTGACAGAGATGGATGCTAATCTGTGGAATTTCTTTTTCAGAAAATGTTAAAGGCCAGATCATCGAATTCATTCAAGGCTAGGTTTGACAGATTTTTAATAGACAAGGAAGTCAATGCTTATGGGCAGACAGGAAATGTTGAGTTGAGATCACAACCAGATCTGCAATGATCTCATCAAATGGCCAAGACAACTTGAAGGGCTGAAAGGCCTACAAGTTTCATGTTCCTCTCATTATTACAGAATGTAAATATTTTCAAAGTCAACATTTTAAAATTTATTTTCTTCATCTTTTGTTCAGTACATGGATGATGCTAAATTTGCCAATTTATAAACTGCAAAGGCTTCAACCAGAGCCATCTTTGAACTGCTGCTAGTTGGAAGATACCAACTCAAAAAGAAGTGTCCTTAAAATTTCCTAATTGCGAGAGTAATTTCCTAACTAGAGTCATAAAGTTGTACAGCAAGGAAACAGGCACTTCAGTACAACAGAAATTTGACAGAGGATCTGTTACCAAGCTTTTTTCCACTTTTTAATTTCCTGGTGAACAATGAAAAAATCGTATTCTTGCATTAATCTTTTCATGGTTGGTATTATCTGCAGATAGTGCAAGCAAGTGTATTTCAAACCTTACTAATTGGTATGCCATTAGATTCTATATCTCAAAGTGAAACTACACCATTAATTGCCATTCGCTGCATTACATCAATAAATGCCACACCTGATTATTTCTGATTGCTGTGTTTGTGCAAGAAGAAGTCAGGTCAGTTAAATCAGAGTGTCATAGATAGTGGGAGAAACCACAAAGCCAAAAATAGATCATTTAAAAATATCTGAAGAAGCACAATGCAGGCAACATAAACTGTAAACTTCACAAACTGACCACGTGAAGTTGTCTCACGTTGAATTCTCTCTATCACTCACAAATGCTCCCCACACAGCATGCCACCTTCCCCCGCCCAAAGAAACACCAAATAGAAATTGCTAGAAAAGATCAGCAGGTCTGGCAATATCTGTAGAGAGAAATCAGAGTAAATGTTTCAGTCCAGTGATCTTTCCTTAGAACTCCAGAAAAAGACCCATGGGACAGCCCATTCTCTCCCTATCATACCTTAATTTATACCCATTTTTCAACGGTTTTTGTTTTTCACTATTAACAACTACTTTGTCATTTGCACTGGGCTGCTACATTATTTGCCCCCTTGCTCCTCCTCTACCTCTGTTGAAAGTATATAATAAAACATTTTCCCAACAGCTTGCAAATCTGAAGAGCCAGAATGAACTTGAAACATTAACACTGGTTTTCTCTCTCCATAGACGTTGCCAGATCTGCTGAATTTTCTCCAGCATTCCAGTTTTCTCCATGTTTGTTTTATACTTCCAGCATCCATCTGCTCTTATACAGATACCATTACACTGATCTACAGTGGTTTTCACCGAAGACAGATCTATAGGCTACTAAAAGGAAGCTATCCAATAATTTATAGGCAGCCAAGACTACAGACAAAGCAAACGTCTAAGCACTTTGAACAGCAATTTGAGGGCATTGTCTGATTTGGTGATTCACCATGCTACACCTTGTACGAATTAATGGCACTGCAACATGTGGAATCACTCAACCACTGTAGGAGCTCATAGTAACAATTCCTGTCACATCAACTTTCCCTATTCATAACCTTGGACCTTCATCAGTCTGAGCTTGAATTAAGCATTTCCCTTCCTGCAATAAGTCATCCTGGTTGTGATGTCCTTTAAAACTTTCAGAATCAATAATGCACTGTTGAATTTGGAAAATCAGTATTGTTGTGACTTGCTTATAGGTCCACAAGCAGGGCTCGATAAACGAGAATACTACTTAAACTTGTTTATAAATGGTACGCTCCAACATCAAAGTAAAAGAATAAAGCAGAGATAGTTTATGCACACAATAAGTAACCCAATCTTTGAGTTGTCAGGTTCTATCTAGTAAACCTGGAACAAAAGTTGATATACATAATTTTTTTTCAGCTGTAATATAAAACACAACTCTCAGAGGCATATAGGTCTGATTTTCCAAAGCATGGCAACCTCAAGCAGATTGTCACTCGAGGCCTTCTTTATTTTTATGAAAGAAGGATTCCCTCAGAAGTATAGAGATTTTTATTTTGACAATCTTTTCGTTGCACAAAGTTATCAGAAGAAATCAAACTATGCCCTGTTTTCACAGTCGATAGCTGCTTTATTCGAAAATTTAAAAGGTCCTGACATCCTCTGTTGTTGTCAAATTGTAAGCACAAAAGGTAAATGTGATGTTTGATGCAGGGAGGGTAGGATGGCAGTTGGGTAGGAGGACAGGGTGTCAGCGGTAGGATGCCAGATAATTAGGATGTTAGCTGTAGAAGAGAGTGCACTTCATTATGGCATCTATTCCAGATACTCAGGAGAAAAGTAGGACTGCAGATGTTGGAGATCAGAGTCGAGAGTGTGGTGCTGGAAAAGCACAGCAGGTCAGGCAGCATCCAAGAAGCAGAAGAAACGACATTTCGGGCACAACTACACTATCGATGCAGATACTCAGGAGTCAGGTTATATCTTTAATTATCTAATTTTTCATGAGTAGCTAGTTTATTTAATTTCATCAGGGCTCTTTTAAGTCTTCAATTTAAATAGAAACATCCAGACAGTTGCAGGCATAACTGAATTTTCCACTGGGCAATTACATTTCTTGGCAATTCTTTCAGAATCCTAAGATGGAGATTTCAGAGTGCCCCCATGCAGAACTTCAATCTAACAGACTGTCTGGCTCACTGAAAATCCAAACCATGATTTCCAGAACAGAACTTTGGAGGTGACAAATTTTCAAACTCATTGGCTATTTTTCCAGTGACTAAAAGAAAAATCTATTTTTCATGATACACCCAATATTCCTACTCTTCCTTGACTATATAAAAAGGTAAAGTTGCCATAGTCTTACCAGACCATAGGGCTCTCTCCCATTAGAAACAACTGGTGGAAATTTAACCTGAGGGTCACCATACCTCAAGCAAGGGAAACATGGAAAATGAGAATCTTTCATGTTAACCTCAGCCAGTGTGGGAATTGAACCCATCCTATTGGCATCACTCTGCATGAAAACTAGCCATTCAGCCTAACTAACCCTTCGATTGTATGCAGTCTGAAAAGAAATTACAACCAATACGAATGATTCTACTTGGATTTGAGTTTCCTTTCCCACATACCTTCCATTGAAAACCTTGTTTTCCTACTGACAAACTCTGGTTGGTTTAAAATGAAATGTTGCAGGTTTCTGAATAAACTATCTGCCTTTACCATAAACGTGGCAATAGCTTGTATAATTCCGCTACTTTGCTATTGCCGCAGAAGATTGATATCATTACATATGACATCATACAACTGGTTAATAAATTCAAACTTATTTACAAAATAGACTTACTAATAGAAGCAAATTCAAAAAAAATTGCAGTTACATGAGACAGTTTGCAACAGGCTAAACAAACATTCGAGCCGGTCAACTCTCTCCAATTCTTCTAAAACAGAAAGAACACTGGAGATATTTAGCAGATCTGGATGTATCTCGAGAGAGAAAAGCTGAGTCAATGTGTCGAATCCAATGAGTGTTCTTCAGAATTCCAATTCTTCTTACTGATCCTATGACAAACTGCTTCTTCCAATAATTTGTCAAGAATTTGACACATGTCCAAAACGTATGAACAGCCAAATATCTTGAAACAGACTACTTGCCAGTGGAATATCTTTATTTTATACAAATTAATTTGATGAGCACTTGCTTTGAAATCTCTCTGCAAAACAAAAATGATCAATTCACAGATCAAAGATGCTTGCAATTATTTAACCAAAAAAAATCAGCACTAGGACTGCTTAAGAACCATAAAAGCATATGGGTTTAGGCAATTCAAATTACAACAGACACTGAACTTGCACCTGGTCTAAAACATCTTTTATTTCATTTTCTGAGGCAAGTCACCTGATCTCAAGAGGGATGCAGTGAACAACAAATAACCTTAACACTATTGTAAGGAAACACAGGCACAAGTATTCCAAACCTAATTACTATCCAACACTGTCTGAGCGAGAACTTTATTAGGTACATGGCTGTTGTCACATGTTTAAATTCATAAACAACAGGTACTGACTTGTAAAATACCAGAAATAGTGCAGGGCACATAATAACAAAAGCGAACAAAAAACACAAGTGGTAGTCAATAGTCAGGCATCAATGGAGGGAGAAACAGAGATAACATGGAAACATCAGGCTATTCCTCTCGACCAATGATGATTGACCCGCTGAATATTTCCAGCATCTGCTGTATTTTGTTATTTTTCAGGCTCTGTTGTAATTTCCCAGCAGGAGTCAATGAGAGAAAATATTTTAATAAGAAAACAATCTTCAGTGATTCTATTCACTTTTTAAATTCATTTTTAGTTCTATTCAGTTCTATTCATTTTTTTAAATGGCAGCAACAATTGAGATTGTGGATTCTTCCAAATAACATTCAGAACTCAGAGTCATAGAGTAAAACAGCGTGGTAACAGGCCCTTCAGCTCAAACTGGTCCATGCTGACCATGGTACCCACTCAGCTAATTCCAATTACCCACATTTGGTCAATATCCCTCTGAACCCTTCCATCCATGTACCTATCCAAATGCTTTTTAAATATTACTATTGTACCTGCGTCAACCACTTTCTCTGGCAGCCCATTCCAGATTCACACCACTCTCTGCGTGAAGTCGTTGCCCCTCAGGTCATACTTAAATCTTTCCCCTCTCATCTAAAACCTATGCCCTCTAGTTTTCAATTCCCATTCCTAGGAAAAATAGACTATATAAATTAATTCTATCTATGCCCCTTATGATTTTATACACCTCAATAAGATCACTCCTCATTCTCTTACATTCCAAGGAATAATGCCTTCTCCTGGCCAACCTCTCCCTATAACTCAGGCATACTAGTCCTGGCAACATGCTCATAAATACTCTTTGCACTCTTTCCAGTTTAACTATGCCTTTCCTACAATAGGGTGACCAAAACTGTACAAAATGCTACAAGTGCAGCCTCACCAATAATTTATACAACTGTAACATAACTTTCTATCTCCTATACTCAATGCCTCAACCAATAAAGGCCAGCATGCTAAATGCCTTCTTCACCAACCTGTCTACCTGTGACTTCACTTTCAAAGAACTATGTACTTGTATGCCCAGGTCTCTCTGTTCCACAACACTCCTCAGGACCTTACCATTTTGTGGGCGGCACGGTGGTTAGCACTGCTGCCTCACAGCGCCAGAGACTCGGGTTCAATTCCCGCCTCAGGCGACTGACTGTGTGGAGTTTGCACGTTCTCCCTGTGTCTGCGTGGATTTCCTCCGGGTGCTCCAGTTTCCTCCCACAGTCCAAAGATGTGCAGATCAGGTGAACTGGCCATTCTAAATTGTCCATAGTGTTAGGTAAGGGGTAAATGTAGGGGTATGGGAGGGTTGCGCTTCGGCGGGTCAGTGTGGACTTGTTGGGCCGAAGGGCCTGTTTCCACACTGTAATGTAATCTAATCTAATTTACTGTACAAGTCCTATCTTGATTTGACATTCCAAAGTGCAACACCTCACACTTATCTGTATTGAACTGCATTTGCCAATCCTCAGCCTACTTCCCCATCTGATCAAGATCCTTCTGTAGTCTTTGATAACATTCCTCACTATCAACGATACCTCCTAGTTTTATATCATCCTAAAACTTACTAATTTATATGAATAACAAAGATCCCAGCACTGACCCCTGTGGCACACCACTAGTCACAGGGCTCTAGTCTGAGAAACAACCTTCAACCACCATCCTCTGTTTCCTACCACTGAGCCATCAAGTGGTATGACATCAGGTTTGTTCTTGAAAGTGAAGTTCAAAATATTCTAGATAAAATCAAAACTGTAGGGAAACTGGAATTATACATGGATGGATTTCTGACATGAAAAGGGTCAGATCAGTTTGTTCAAGAATTGCAGGAATTTCCTTTTTCTAAACAACAAATAAAGGGGCAGTTCTGACCATAATCAGAGGCAAAGCCAAAAAGACGTGCCAGAAAGTTGACAACTCATGGTCATTGAATATGATTCATAACAAACAAATCTTTATATTTAATGGACTGGAACTCAGTCTAACTCTAGACAACCTTGATAAAGCAAGACTGACTCAATGACAATCACAAGGTTACTTCAGATCCAAATGTAACCATATGTAAGACAGTACATATGGATACTCTCTCATATCCAAATTGTCTGACCCACTCTCAGTCTACATGTTTCTTAAATCCAGTTTGATATACTGCAATGCTAGCTGGAGAGCGCTCTGCAAAATATTTTTGCTGAAAATGCAACAGCTAAAAGGTAATTGATTTATGAAATAACCACAGAGAGAGAATAAAACATTCTGAAACTATAGTAGAAAAAAGGCTAAAAAAGATTTCAGTACTCTCAGGATATGGGACTCTCTACTTCACTGTTCCATTTTCACACAGCAGATGTATCACGAAATCCCAAGAGTTCTTCAATAGCATTAGAAAGGTAGCAAAAAGTGATTTTTGCAGCTGTTTTATGATTGAGAACATGTGCATTGTGAAAGCTGGAGAGGAAATTCAGTCCATAGATAGCTTAAGAATGTTACATGTTCATTTAAAGATACAATATGCAAAACACATGCTATTGATTTCATCTGTTTATTGTGTTATATGGGAATTGTAAATCAGGAAACTGTAGCCAAAAGACAATGTTAAGACAATAATTAAATCCTTGCATGGAGGGAACAAAAGTAAATAACATATACAGGATATAACTGCCCCCACTACAACTGACAAATACATCGCCTTCACCCAAAAAAGTTTCCATTTCTCCCAGCTCCTGTATAACCACACATTTAATTCAATGGGTTTTAACAGTTGAAACCTAGTTGCAAAATCTGCTATGACCTTGCCAGGAACCCAAGTACAATTAAATGACAATCAAACCATTTGCTAGCTACTATCAGGGCTCCAGTGTCTTTGAAGACAAAGATCCCATCTCCAAGAGTGCCAGGCTATCATGGGATTCTTCGGTCCCAGACATGAAGGCGGCGTTTGGTATGCTTTCTTTTATTGGTCAGAGTATTGAGTACAGGAGTTGAGAGGTCACGTTGCAGCTGTACAGGACATTGGTCAGGCCACTGTTGGAATGTTGCATGCAATTCTGGTCTCCTTCCTATTGGAAAGATGTAGTGAAACTTGAAAGGGTTCAGAAAAGATTTACAAGGATGTTGCCAGGGTTAGAGGATTTGAGCTATAGGGAAAGGCTGTACAGGCTGGGGCTGTTTTCCCTGGAGTGTCAGAAGCTGAGGGGTGACCTTATAGAGGTTTACAAAATTATGAGAGACATGGATAGGATAAATAGACAAAGTCTTTTCCCTGGGGTCGGGGAGTCCAGAACTAGAGGGCATAGGTTTAGGGTGAGAGGGGAAAGATATAAAAGGGACCTAAGGGGCAACTTTTTCACACAGAAGGTGGTACGTGTATGGAATGAGCTGCCAGAGGATGTGGTGGAGGCTGGTACAATTGTAACATTTAAAAGACTTTGGATGGGTACATGAATAGGAAGGGTATGTAGGGATAGGGGCCAGGTGCTGGCAGGTGGGTTTAGATCGAGTTAGGATATCTGGTCGGCATGGACGGGTTGGACTGAAGGGTCTGTTTCCATGCTGTACATCTCTATGACTTTATAAGTGTCGCCAGTGCTACAGACCCACAGCCAGTGACGCTGTAGGACAGAAAGATAGGCGAGGTAGGTGGTCTTGGCAGGGAAGGGGGTGGGTAAGAGAGGGAGTATGGAAAGAGAGGATGGAGAAGGAAGGAGGAAAAGGAGATTTGCTGATAAATTGGGTGAAGGGAGAATTGGGGAAAAGGATTGAGTGGCTTGGATTGGGAGGAATTGAAGAGAGTTGGAGATGGTGAAGGATTGAGACAAAGGAGAATTTGGGGTAGAGGATGAGCAAGATCAGGAGATCAGAAAGTTGGGGCAGGGGAAGAGATGGAGGGAAGGGGATCTCAGGGAAAGGGATGGAGGGAAAGGGATGGAGGGAAGGGGATCTCAGAGAAAGGGGTGGAGGTATGGGGATCTCAGGGAAAGGGGTGGAGGGATGGGGAAATTCCCAGGTGAAATTGAGGGGAGAAATGGATCATGTCAATGTGGAGGATATGATTGTTCGGGAAGGTGGCAGTGCTGTCAGAGGAGGTAGACTGCTTGGGGTACATGTCCAAACAGGAGGCTACTTGAAATGGCAGGATGAGATCTTTAAGTGGCCCTTAACTAACCACTTAACAGTCTCAATTAGCATAACAGTACAAAAGGCTTGAAATTGCATTTAATGGCTTATTAGTCCAAACCTCAATATTATAGTTTGGTGTTTTAATTATTATACAATCATAATCATTTCCCACACAACAATCTCAACACACTTCATTCCAAACTACTCCAGGCCTTCCATCAATGCTGCCTTGGGCTCTCTGATCTTTCTATCCTTTCAACTGACAAAGGGATTGATATGACTCCATAAATAGGAAGCATGTGACTTTCACTTATTGCTTATAACATGTGCTGTAAATACAGTCACTGCTTCAACAGTCACAAATACACAGGCAAAACTTTCCAAATAATTCTAATATAGAGCTTTCATCATAATTGTGCTGAATTCAGAGCTTTTACTACAAAAGATGACATTTAATTATTTGTGTTTTTATATCTTAAGGGCTATGTTTGACAATTTAAGTTTAGAGTTCAGTCTGGTCCTTCAGGTCAGTGTTTATTGATTCCTAAAATATTCATTTATTGTCTATACAATAGCTATTTGGAAATATATTTAAAATTATCTAGACTTAATAACAAACAGTGAAAAGTAGCCATTTAAAGCCAACCAAAACTGAATGACGAGGTAACTTGATTCACTTAAATAACTTGTAAACAAATTTATTCTGTGGATTAGATTCCCTACAGTGTGGAAACAGGCCCTTCGGCCCAACAAGTCCACACCGACCCTCCGAAGAGTAACCCACCCAGACCTTCCTCCCTCTGACTAATGCACCGAACACTATGGGCAATTTAACATGGTCTGCATATCTTTGGACTGTGGGAGGAAACCAGACACCCGGAGGAGAATATGCAAACTCCACACAGACAGTCGGCCGAGGCTGGAATCAAACCTGGGACCAAGATGCTGTGAGGCAGCAGTGCTGTGCCGCCCACTTCTTTGCTAATATCTTCTGCCTACTTGGTGCAAATTGAAAATAACTTTGTTTACAAATATCAGAATAGGAGCAAGCTATTTAGAATCTCAAGTCTGTTCCATCAATAAATTAGATCACTGTTGACTCATACTTCAGTTTTGTTCAACTTTGACAGGAAAACAATTCAAACAAATAGTTTCTCATTCTAAAAGGTTTCCTCAATATTTCAGAACCCTACAATCCACCAGAGAGGCTAATCACACCCCTGATCACTTGACAGTACCAATATTGGACAGCAATTTACTGTTTCTACTGTTTCAACTTTTTCCTTCCACCTTGGCAAACTCAGAAATACCTCCTTGCTGTTGTTACAAGCTTTTAGTGCCTAAAGTGACTCATCAGCTACAGTCACATCCCTAAAAGCATTCTCGCTCAACATCCTGAGCACAACCAGACAATCGAGCATTTTTCACAACCTCAAAAAAATTCGGCAAATTAACTACATTTGAAATACTGTTACCAGTGCAATATATATACATATAATATATATAAGATCAGCAGCCAAATACCAGTGAGATATTTTACTAGGATGAACGTAGCCAGGAGAATTCCTTGACTTTTGTTTAAAAGAACACAGAACTATTACTCTTTACTACCATTTACAGTATACTGGAGTAATAGTCAAACTTTTTTGACTACTTTTTATGGTTAAATTTATGGGGTCAACTATTACATGGATAGTATTTTTGAGGGACTGAAATTCATGCCTGTCAAAATTCAAACCATATCATTAGCAGAAGTGATCTCTATATGAATAAGGAAAAATAAATTAATTATGGTAATTCTCAAAACCCGGAGCAGAACACAACAGCAGACTTCAAGTCCGGGAGCGAAGCAGATCAACCAGCAGAATGGAAAGGTGAAACAGGACTTGACAGCTGGCACACTGACTCATAAATGTTGATCTGTTTTCTGTGAAGAAATAGGGCAACATTTACACTAGATATATGGAAAATTCCAGATTATTTGATCAAAAATAGGAGGTTGACTTTTACATGACATCGACTATTACTCAAGTATATACGGTATCTCCCTGTGAGGGAATTCAAGTCTTTTATTTCACATCTTATTTGAAAGATTGCACTGAATATGATCTAAACTATCAATCAAAGAGCCTCAAATCCCTCAAAAAATATCACCAGTAATGCCATCTTCTCCGACTCTATCCAGACCTCACAGCACACTAAATTTCAATGTTTTCCCCCTCTCATTCTGCTAAACTTCATCAAGCAAAGACACAGTCCTCAACTGCTCCTCACATGACAAGCCCTTCATCCCCAGGATCATTCTTATAAACTTCGAACACCAGCACACCCTTCCTTAGATATGGGCCCCAAAACTACTCACAATTTGATTTGTGAGAATTTCTAGCCAAACAGCATCAAATTTGGTGAAGAAGCATTCACGAAGGAGTCAATAATTTCAAGCATCTCTGTCAAGTCCAGGTGGTGTCAAGAGCAAAAACAACAGGAGCATGCAGAAACCCAAGCATTCATCCCACCAACCTCAGCAATCACTATATGCCCCCTTGTGTGAGCATTCACAAATCCAGTAATGGTTAACTTAGTCATCTCCAGAGCCCAATGCAGGAGCAGAAGAAAGTAATTTCCAGTCCAGAGTGACTGCTTAAGTCATAGAAGTGAAGCTGTTAACCTAGGTTCATGCGCTTTTAGATGGCTTTGAATCGTTGATCCAAACCCATAAAACTACCACTAAACAAAGGATGATAGCTTAAAATCTCATTCACTAATCATTTGTCTCCAGTCATAGATATTCAGTTTCAGAATCCAAGTTCTAAAAAAGTATTCTATCAAACTTGTACATTGCAATATTGTTTAAAGTTATATTTTTAAGGCTAAAGTAATTATTTTAACCTTTAAAACGGTTAAGGGTGAAACCTTAAAAGATTAACTAAAAAGAGGTAATAAAATCTGACACTTCATAACCGAACTTTTGGAAAGCAGTTATAAGACAAACATTAATGTACAAAGTGAGGTTAAACAAGCAGAAGAATATTGCTATCAATGCACCCAGTAATGCAAAAGCTGCAGTTTTTGTTTTCTGAACATCACTTCAGCACCTGCAGTCTTATACCGAGAAAAGCACTTATCTGCACCATCTAGTTTGGTTAAAACTGCAAACAGTTCACTGCTTATTTAGCCTCAAATGTCTGGAAAGCAAATAGATATTCTTAATGTCTAAATCTGCATCACCACCTGTTTTTGTGCTTTCACAAGCAAATCATTAGCCATACATTAAGAAAAATTCAATTCAACTGTGTTGAAGTTATTCTGTGGTCTACAATAGGTATCTAACAAGCCAAATCATGTCGCCAGTCTTCTCATGAAATAGTGGCAAGTTTTTGCCTCAGCCTTTTCAAAAGAAGGAAGGGAAACAATGGACAACGAGTAGGAGTCCATAAGAATAGGCAGAAGTAGGTAGAGGGGTGACTTGAGCCCTTTTGTCAGTGTCCTCCATTCTTATTTGTGGCACAATCCCCAGATAAGACAATAACAATCTGGATTTGTACAAAGCCTTTAATGGAATGGAGCCTCAAAAGAACAGCATAAAACAAAGACATACAAGAAGATATCAGCCATGTAACAAATAGCTTGTTGAAAGAGATTGGTTCAAGGAGCATCCTAAAGGAGGAAAGGAAGGTAGAGATTTTGGTGAGGGAAGAATGGTTTTCCTGCTCCTCAGATGCTGCCTGACCTGCTGTGCTTTTCCAGCACTACTGTAATCTAGATTCTGATCTCCAGCATCTGCAGTCCTCACTTTTACCTAGAAGAACAATATTTGGCAACCAAAACTATTTAAATAAAGGAATTTAAATTCAAGGTGTGAAAGAGACCAAAATTAGAACAATGTTGAGTTCACAGAGGCTTTGGACTAAAAGAGGGTTATGGAGATAGGAAAAATGCATAGTCATATAGAGATTTAAAAACAAGGTGAAAACTTTAAAAATCGATATGTTGCTTAATATTGAATCAATGTAGAGAGTGCATGGGCAAAGGGAAACAGGGCTCGATGTAGGTTAGTAGATAGGCAACAGAACTCTGGATGATGTCAAGTTTATGAAGAGTGAAACGCAGTAGGCTGGCAACTTGGAATAGTCAAGTGCCAAGATAATTAGAAACACTGACAATCCCTACAGTGTGGAAACAGGCCATTTGGCCCAACAAGTCTATACTGACCCTCCGAAGAGTAACCCACCTAGAACCATTCCCCTACCCTACATTTACCCCTGACTAATGCACCTAACCCACACATCCATGATCACTACAGGCAATTTAGCATTGTCAATTCACCTAACCTGTACACCTTTGGATTGAGAGAGGAAATCATAGCACCCGGAGGAAACCCACGCAGACACAGGGAGAATGTGAAAATGCTGTGGTTCTGTTCGCCGAGCTGGAAGTTTTTGTTGCAAACGTTTCATCCCTTGTCTAGGTGACATCCTCAGTGCTTGGGAACCTCCTGTGAAGCGCTTCTGTGGTGTTTCCTCTGGCATTTATAGTGGCCTGTCCCTGCCGCTTCCGGTTGTCAGTTTCAGCTGTCTGCTGTAGTGGTTGGTATATTGGGTCCAGGTCGATGTGTTTGTTGATGGAGTTTGTGGATGAGTGCCATGCTTCTAGGAATTCCCTGGCTGTTCTTTGTTTGGCTTGCCCTATAATGCCCTACAGCGGACAGCTGAAACTGACAACCGGAAGCGGCAGGGACAGGCCACTATAAATGCCGGAGGAAGCACCACAGAAGCGCTTCACAGGAGGCTCCCAAGCACTGAGGATGTCACCTAGACAGGGGACGAAACGTTTGCAACAAAAACTTCCAGCTCGGCGAACAGAACCACAGCAACGAGCACCCGAGCTACAAATCTTCTCACAAACTTTGAATGTGAAAATGCCATACAGTCATTCGAGGTTGGAATCGAACCCAGTTTCCTGGCCTTGTGAGGCAGCAGTGCTAACCATTGAGCCACCTCAAATGAGTAGATGGATGACACAACAGGTGGAAATAGTGATGCCTTAGTGATGGTTTGGATAAGTGGTTGGGAACATTCTCAGGATCAAACATGATATCAAATCACAAGCAGTCTTGTTTAGCCATGATAGCTGCTAGGTAGCGGGATAATATCAGTGGCTAGGGAACAGAGTTCATTGCAAACAAAGGTTTTGATTTTCCCAAGCTTTAGTTTGAGGAAATTTATGTTCAACTTGAATCTGATATCAAATAGACAGTGAACAATTTAGGGCAAAAGTATCAGGGGAGATGATATAAAGGAACAGATTTTAAAAAATACAAAGAGCTGTTTGCCACAGTTTCTATTTAAGTGCCTATTTCCAATCCATTTTGTTTAGCACATTGGAACATACAAATATCTGTGTATAAAATATCTCATGCAAATTACAGGAGCTCAGTGATTAGCACAGCTGCTCCACTGCGCCAGGCACCCAGGTTCAATTCCAGCCTTGGGTGACTGCCTGTGTGGTGTTTGCATGCTCGTCTTATGTTCATGGGTTTCTGCCAAGTGCTCCAGTGTCCTCTCAAAGTCCAAAGATGTGCAGGTTAGGTGGTTTAGCCATGGGAAATGCAGGGTTACAGGGATCGGGTGGAGGGCTGTGCCTGGGTAGGACACTCTTCAGGAGGGTCGATACAATGGGCTGAATGGCCTCTTTCCACATTATAGGGATTCTACGATTCTTTGAAATCAAAACTGGAGTGTTGTGACAGAAAAAATTGTACGACAAAGTGATTCAAATAAGCACTGATTTGAATCCAAGGCAGAGGAAACCATTATCTACTTTGGGAGATGTAGCTCAATTGAGGAGCAGCAAGGCATACAACGCAAGATTACACTGGCAATTCTCCAAATAGGGAGTTCTTAATCTCAGTGATGTGTCTGGAGAATTCTGCAAAATAGAAAACATATGCTTCCTTTCAGGAAGTGAAGAAAGACTCAGCAAAAATAGCCCTAAATACTTAAATGCTTAATTCTGACTCTTGGGCCTCTGGTTTCACTGTGTACAGTAGGAGTTTCAGCCAACTTGAAAATCAATGAAGATGAAATAAGACTGCGCCAGTGAAGTCAGCCTTGTTGAATGTACTCAACCTAATCTCGATTTGGAGATGCCGGTGTTGGACTGGGGTGTACAAAGTTAAAAGTCACACAACATCAGGTTATAGTCCAACATGTTTAATTGGAAGCACACTAGCTTTCGGAGCGACTCTCCTTCATCAGGTGATTGTGGAGAGCTCGATCGTAACAGAATTTATAGCAAAAATTTGCAGTGTGAACCTAATCTCATCTTCCTTGAACACAGAATAATACAGTAGTTTGTGTATGAGTTCTATTTTGCCTTCTTTCACTAGAACTCTCAACTCTTTTTCTTCAGCCAAAGACGATGCCTGAACTGCTGAGTGTTTCCAGCATTTTCTATTTTTACTTAAAACGGTTAGCTATTTGACCAACAAAGGGATTATGCAAATATTCAGACAACATAAACCATACAGTTTGGTTCATTCAAACCTGAACAGAACTTAATTGATTAGCTGGCTATATAAGAACTTTAACTTTACAGGTGCTCAAACTGGAATCTAAAAATGCATTTAACTTTTCATGAATGATTCTATTGTTATCAGAGTTTTACTTCTGAAAGTTTACTTTATTGGTGAGCCCATGGGAGACAAAGTTACATTGTCGAAATGTGTCATAACCCAAGGTATGAATGCTATCCTGTTTAAATTCCTTGGTAAATTACTTACTCTGCCCTTCAGGAGCAGGACTTTTGCTACAAACATTTTTAATTCAGCACAGGGAATGTATGTTAAAAGATGACTTGTGGTTTGTTGGACCATTATCTTCTTTGCAATTCTAAAAGCCCTGTAAGATAGGAAACATTCCAACCCAGCAGCAATATCACTGCCATCTTGACAAAGATTTAACATTGAATGCAAACTAGACTGAAATGTATTGGAATGAAGGGGTTGACTTATAGATGACAGATTGAACAAAGTGGACATATTTCCTCGAGTTAAAAAAAGTGAGGAATAACTTAATTCAAGTGCACAAGGTCCTAAATGCCCTTGACAAGGTTAATGTGGAATAGACATTTTAGAATACTATATACAATTCTGGTCACCATTCTTTAGGAAGGATGTTGTTAAACTTCAGAGAGTGCAGAAGAAAATTTAAGGATGTTGCCAGGATGGCAGGGCTTCATCTGTATGGAAAGGCTGACAAGGCTGGGGCTTTTTTCCTAACAGCATCAGAGGCTAGAGGTGTACAAAATCAGAGAGGCATGGATAGGATGAATAGCTAAGGTCTTTTTCCTAGGAGGGGAATTCCAAAGCTAGAGGACATAGATTTAAGATGAGGGGGGAAAAATTTAAAAGAGCCTGATGGGTAATTTTTTCCACAGAGAAGGTGGTGTATGTATGGAAAAAGCTGCCAGAGGAAGTGGACGTGGTAGGCACAATTACATTTAAAAGGCATCCGGGTGAGTACATGAACAGGAAGGGGTTCAAGAGAGATATGGGCCAAATATTGGCAAATGGGACTGGGTCAGATTGATGTGTCTGGTTGGCATTAATGAGTTGGGCCAAAGGGTCTATTTCCAATACTGTATGACCCTAAAGCTTAATGGCTCCTCTTGTGAGGCACTGTTGCCCTTTTAGGGCAGAGATGAAAAGAAATGCTTTCTAAGAAGGCTGTGCAACGTTGGAACATACTGCCTCAAAAGGCAATGGAGGTGGGGAGTCATGGAATATTTTGAAGGCAGAGATGGGTAGATTCTTGTTAGTAATAGAATTCATGGGTTAATTGGAGTAGATGGGAGTGTGGCATTTGAAACAAACAGATCAGCAGATAACATCTTAGTGAATGGCAGAGCAGACTTAAGGGGCTGTCTGGTGTACATCTGTTCCTGTTTCATATGTTCATATATAAACTAACTGTACTTGTGTTACAAATTCTATATAAAGTCTGTGAACACTAAAGTGGATGCACATAACTGATCACCAAATTTTCTTCTTCCAAAATTATTAATGTTTCCTCTCCTGAATCCAAACTCAGATCCAGCCCAAAGAGGCAATATACTTCTCTCTAATGGAGTAAACCATCTCAGCCACAGGTCTGAATTCACTACAAAACAACAGAAGTCTTTCTTGTTTACACTTAAAGTGCTTGCTTTGCCTAATATATCTACCCTTTCAAAAATTAAGTTCAGGTTAATATAGCAAGCCAGATGTTGATCACAAGACCACTAGATAGAGGAACAGAATTAAGTCATTCAGCTCATCGTATCTACTCTGTTCTTGGATCGTGGCTGATGTGTTTCTCCCCATAACCCTTGATCCCCTGAATAATCAGGAACCTAGCACTGTCTTAAATCAATGACTTGACCTCCACAACATTCTATAACACAGATTCACCACCCTCTGGCTGAGGAAATTGCATCTCACCTCAGTTCTAAAGAGTCATCCCTTCTCTTCCTCAGATTTTAGTCTCTCCCGCTAGCAGGAACATGTTCTTCAAGTCCATTCTATTCACGCCTCTCAGTAGTCTAAGTTTCAGTGAGATTCCCCTTATCCTTCTAAATGTCATCTAGTTCAGATCCAGTGTCCACCTCATCAGACAAGGCCTTTTTTCCCATGGTCATTCTTGTGAACCTCCTCAGGATCCCCTTCAGAAAGAGCAAACAGAAACAGCCTGTTTTTCAAGTGTTTTGCTGGGATTAGCTTCTTGAACAGAAGCAGTACTCAAATTACTCTGTGTGTTTCTAAAGTCATAGTAGCTAAGATGCCCAATAGAGCAATTATTAATCAAACATAGTTAACAGCAAGTCGATGATAACACATTCTACCACAAGCATGACAGAAGAATCAGCGGATTTGACTAACTAGAGCTCAAAAAAAATTATACTCCTGGGGAGAACCAAATAAATTCAGTTTAGTATTCACAAGCTTAGGAATTTTCTTCAGTTTACCAACTCTTACATATCTCACCTCAATTTCAGAGTCTAGGGATCTTGGAGTCCATGTACATAGATCCCTGAAAGTTGCCACCCAGGTTGATAGTGCTGTTAAAAAGGCATATGGTGTGTTAGGTATTATAGGTAGAGCGATTGAATTTCAGAGCCGCAATGCCATGCTGCAACTATACAAAACGCTAGTGCGGCCACAGTTGGAGTATTGTGGACAGTTCTGGTCGCCCCTTTACAGGAATAATGTGGAAGCATTGGAAAAGGTGCAGAGGAGATTTACCAGGATGTTGCCTGGTCAGGAGGGAAGGTCTTCTGAGGAAAGGCGGAGAGACTTGGGTCTGTTCTCATTGGAAAGAAGGCGGCTGAGAGAGGATTTGATAGAGACATACAAGATGATCAGAGGATTAGATAGGATAGACAGAGAAAATCCTTTTCCTAGGATGATGATGTCAGCTTGTTATGAGGGGGCATAACTACAAATTGAGGGGTGATAGACTTAAGACAGATGTCAGAGGCAGGTTCTTTACTCAGAGAGTGGTAAAGGCATGGAATGCCCTACCTGCCAATGTCATTAACTCAGCCACATAAGGGAGATTTAAACAATCCTTGGATAAGCACATGGATGATGATGGGATAGTACAGGAGGATGAGCTTAGAATAGTTCATAGGTTGGCGCAAAACTGAGGGCCAAAGGGCCTGTTCTGCGCTGTATTGTTCTATGTGAAATTTATCAATTTGGAGTTCAGCAATTTGCAACTCTTTCCCTATTGCTCCCTTAATTCATTTATTTGCCACCAAGATTCAATTTTGTTATTGCTATCCCAGCCATTCTTTACTTGCCTCCACTGCTAATTCATTCAAAATATTAGAGCTTGTATTTTTACCCAGCATTCCCACGCTTCAGCACGACTTATTTCCCCTTACTTTCAAATACTTCTAGGCAGGGAACAAAAGGATATGGACCACGTTCAGGCAATTGAGATTAGTTTAGAATGGCATTACAGTCAGCACAGACACAGTGGACTGAAGAGCCTGGTCCTGTGCTGTACTGTCGATGTTCAATGTTCCATGGCCTCACTCCAGACCATTTCAGCAACCTCCTCTAGCTATATTCCTTGTAATCATCATCCAATCACCAGTGCTGCATTTGAACATTTTACCTCACACTCTCTACTCAAATTAAGGGCTGCATTTTCAGCCACTAACTCTTAGTGTCTGGAATTTGATCTTCAAATTCATTTTAGAGTAACAACTTGACCCAATTGATAGCACAACTGTTGGGTAAGAAATTTCTGATTTTAGGTTTGTCTGCAAGATTTCAGCACCAACAGTACAACATTGATGCAATATCAAAGATAGTGTCAAATTGATAGCAATGCATTAGTGTCTTGATGTTACTGGACTCCTGCCTGTTACAAATTCACCATTGTCGAGGATCAAGGTTTTCAAGTTTCACAGGATTCATAGTTGCTAAACTTGAAATGAGTAAATGGTGACATTTTATGTAGAATTTGGAGAGGCACTTTCCTCCAATTAACCAAGTACAAAGCCTAATGTGTTATTTTAAAATTTTGGAAACAATTAAATATGTTGCAGGTGAAAAGGATAATTAAAAAGCTCTTTGCTATCAGAAACTAAAGCACCAAAACAAAGAAAACTGAAGATCACAAAGAGTGGCATTATTTTTACAGCCTCCAGTTTTTAATTCTTCAACAGCAAAATACTACCAATGTTGAGAGAAGTCACTGGACACTTCAGGCAGCTGGTACACCTTTTGAAGATTAAGGCCAACTATCACCACCACACCTTGTTTGCACAGGGGTTCTTCATGGCATCACTGAATACGAAACACTTCCTTTCCAGCCCAGTCCTACTTCTGACTTAGTAAACTTTTAATTGGCTCAGTTGACAATACTTCTGCCTGTGTGCAAGAAGGTCACTGGTCTAGGCCCAACTTCAGAAATGGAATGTCCATGTAATTTAAGCTGAAACTTCAATAAAACATTTAGAAAGTGTGACATTCTTGAAAGTGTCAATTTCTGGATGAGAAGTAAAACAAAAGGTCCTTTCTAGTGACACACAAGATCCATAACCATAGAATTATTAAAAGGGCAGAAGGGGAGCGCACTGACGTCCTGCCCCATATTTACTCCTTAATCAACATCACAAAAAAAGTAACAGGTCACTTACTTCATTTGCTGTTTTGTGGAACTTTGCCATATTTACCTAGCTAATAATAATTATATTTCAAAAATTATTAATTAGTCCAGAAGCACATTGACATTTCAACAAAAACAAAAGTGCTAGGAATCACAAAGGATCAGGCAACATCCATGACCAGACAGCAAGCTAACATTTTGAGTCGAGATGACTCTTCTTCAGAGCTGATGAAGAGTTATCTCGACTCAAAACGTTAGCTTGCTCTCTCCGCGGATGCTGCCTAATCTGCTGTGATTTCCAGCAGTTTTTGTTTTCAATATGCATTCTAGCATCTGCATAATTTGCTCCTATTTTAACATTCCAATGTTGTGCAATACAAATTAAAGTTCATCCTTGAACCACGGATACATCAAAGCACACATTTCAAGAAAGCATGATTCCAGGGCTAACTTTTTGAGCAGGGCAGAATCCATCAACAAAATTAGGTTGGGTTCAGGTACATGTAAGCAACTCAGTGTTAAGCAGAAACACACAGCTTGCTCACTAATCAATTTAATTTTAAAGGAACTGGCTTCTCCAACATGTGGCAAGTAACCAACAGAGCAGCATGCAGTATTCAGCTGGAACCCACTTGAACCATCACAGCTCTGTGGTTTAGATTCCATACATTAGTTCCTTTATGCTTTCAATGTAGGGGATGTCATGCTCTTGAAAGGCTATGTGTGAAGCAAATTGAGGTAATAACCTGAAAGGAGCTACTTAGCTGTATTTTGTCTATTGAACTGTTAAAAGAAAGTTAAGCGAACCATCTTAAGCATCAGTTTATATTGTATCATTCTAAGATTAACCACTAATCACATGAACTTCATATCAGCAAAATTTGCAAGGGTTGATAATCAACCCAAGTAAGAACCCGGTTATGGTTGTAAGTTTGCTCACTGAGCTGGAAGGTACTTTTTCAGACATTTTGCCACCATAGTACGTAACATCATCAGTTGATAATGTTATCTAGTATAGTGACGAAATGTCTGAAAACAAACCTTCCAGCTCAGTGACCAAACTTACATCCTGAACTTCAACCTGAGCTATAAATCTTCTTAAAATTCGCTAAGAACCTGGTTAATTATACCATACCCAACCCAGAAATCTGGAAGTCAACTGAAGTATCTTTACTGCTACATAAATTAAAAATAAATATATAACACAAGACAAAAGGTAGCCTTTATGGATTTTAATTTGAACATATCCTTTCAAAGCAATATGTTTTCAAAGCAGTAGTTACGAACAGGATCTGAGCCCAGAAACAGCTTCAGAAACAAGCACATTTCTCAATTAAGTACCTTTCTCAGAAGATTACTATAAAAATTAAATTAGTTATCAATATCTATCATTAGTCAGGTTGATAGCATTTATTGTGTACAGCGTTGTCAAACCACTTCTCTTATTTAAGTGACAAAAACTCAAAACATTCCAAAGGGATCATTCATAATGAATGGCAGAACAGGCTCAGAGGGCTGAATGACCTACACCTGCCACTCTTGCTGCTATTTTCTGAATGTCCATGATCGTTTCCGTACACTCTTCCATTCACCCCACCAACTACTTCTGTTCTCCTAAAATGTTGGGCTGTATATTATATAGCCCCACTCAGTGTGTGTTCAGTGGTTGTTGGGTTGGGGGTCATAAGAAAAGCTCAGCTAACCGCAACAGCATAAGACATAGGAGCAAAAATTAGGCTATTCAGCCCATCGAGTCTGCTTCAGCATTCAATCATGGCTAATAAGTTTCTCAACACCATTCTCCTGCTTTATCCCTGTGACCATCTTGAACCTATCTATCGCTGCCTTGAATATATTCAATGACTTGACCTCCATAGTCTTCTGTGGCAGTGAATTCTGTAGATTCACCACTCTGGCTGAAAAAGTTTATTCTTATCTCCATTCTAAAAGGTTTTCCCTTTACTCCCTCTACCCTTTCCACCTTCCTATCCACTTCTCAGCTGTCCCCATAATACAGAAATGGTTCAACAGCCAAAATCAAGGCAGGGAGGGAAGAACAGAGACATAAATAATCAGGGGCTTGTTAAAATCTGAATTGGCTCCACTTTATTATAAGGTGTCCTTGATATTTTTAGGTGGGCAGCAAGGAAGGAGTGGGCTGGTCATTTTTATTTTACACACATTTTTAAAAATACAGGAAGTAGAAGAGTAAAAAATTTGGAGGGTGTCTATTGCCGAGTTTCAGGAGCTGGTGACGAAGCAGAATGACCAAGGGGTCTAGAGGTAGGGGTTTTCTCCCACTAAATGGCAGAAGTCACAATGTACACTAACCTAGCCATCTACAACGTTACAGGTATGGTTCAGAGTCTATTGGTAGGCTAGTAAAATTCCTTATAGAGCCATAGAGATGTACAGCACAGAAGCAGACCCTTCGGTCCAACTCGTCCATGCCAACCAGATATCCCAACCCAATCTAGTCCAACCTGCCAGCACCCTGCCCATGTCCCTATAAACCTGTCCTATTCATATGCCCATCCAGATGCCTTTTCAAATGTTGTAATTGTACTAGCCTCCAACACTTCCTCTGGCAGCTCATTCCATACACGTACCACCCTCTGTGTGAAAAGGTTGCCCCGTAGGTCTCTTTTATATGTTTTCCCTCTCACCCTCAACCTATGCCCTCTAGTTCTGGACTCCCCCACCCCAAAGAAAAGACGTCTATTTACCCTATCCATGCCCCTCATGATTTTATAAACCTCTATAAGGTCACCCCTCAACCTCCGATGCTGCAGGGAAAACAGCCCCAGCCTATTCAACCTCTCCCTATAGCTCAAATCCTCCAAACCTGGCAACAACATTGTAAATCTTTTCTGAACCTTTCAAGTTTCACAACATCCTTTAGATAGGAAGATCAGAATTGCACGCAATATTCCAAAAGCAGCCTAACCAATGTCCTGTACAGATGAAACATGACCTCCCAACTCCTGTACCCAATACTCTGACCAATAAAGGAAAGCATACCAAATGCCTTCTTCACGATCCTATCTACCTGTGACTCCACTTTCAAGGAGCTATGAACCTGCACTCCAAGGTCTCTTTGTTCAGCAACACTCCCTAGGACTTTACCATTCAGTGTATAAGTCCTACTAAGATTTGCTTTCCCAAAATGCAGCACCTTGTATTTATCTAAAGTAAACTCCATCTGTCACTCCTCAGCCCATTCTGAAGAAGTTCTTGAGTTTCAAGATGTGACCTTGTTGAACTTGATCCAAAATATAAGGAATTACTGCCAGCCTTGTTCTCCCAGACGCTTCCCCATTAGTTAGTTTTCATTTTAATTGCTGTTAAGATTTCAGCAGTACTTGCCATCTTCAGTTGGCAAATTTGAGGAAGTTACCCTAGTAGGGATTTTTAGTGTTTCTGCCAAAAGCAGGTTCATGCCAAAAAAATCTTTCGTTTCTGATGTTCCTAATACCTGTTACGATTTTACTGATTCTTGGGGAAGTGCAATATTCTATTATGTGGAGAAGTCATCATAGTCCTGGAAGATCATAGTGCTGCCCTCTCACTAGTTAGAAATGACTGCTGATGGATTAAATATATCTCAGGAGAGTTAAAGGTTGAGAAGGAGGGACCTTCATGGTAATCTCAGTTGGTACAGAAATGCTGTTTACATCAGTCTCTGCATCACAGGGCAAAGTCAGCATGGTTTCATCAAAGGGAGATCACGCCTGACAAATCTTCTACAATTCTTTGAGGAAGTAACAATCAGGTTAGACCAAACTCAGCCAATGGATGTTAGCTACTTGGACTTCAAGGTGGCTGTTGATAAGGTGCCACACAGGAAGCTGAGTAAGGACCCATAGTGTTAGAAGCAAGGCTCCAGCATGGATAGAATCTTGGCTGTCTGGTAGAGAGTGGGGATAGAAGGGTCCTTCTCAGAATGGCAGCCGGTGACAACTGGTGCTTCACAAGGCTCAGTGTTGAGACTACAACTTTTCACTTTATAAATCAACGACCTAGATGAAGGAACTGACGGCATACTGGCTAAGTTTGCAGACGATACAAAGATAGGTAGAGGGACAGGTAGCATTGAGGCGGCAGGGAGGCTGCAAAAGCATTTGGACAGGTTAGGAGAGTGGGCAAAGACGTGACAGATGGAATACAAATAAGAAAATGTGAGGTCATGCTATTTTTTAAAATGGAGAGAAAATTCAGAAGTCTGAAGTGCAGAGAGACTTAGGAGCTCTAGTCCAGGATTCTCTCAAAGTAAACTTGCAGGTTGAGTCAGTAGTTAGGAAGGCAAATGCAATGATAGCATTTAATTTGAGGGGACTTGAATATAAATGCAGGGATGTACTTCTGAGGCTTTATAAGGCTCTCTGGTCAGACCACATTTGGAGTATTGTGTGCAACTTTGGGTTCCATTTCTCAGGAAGAATGTATTGGTTCTAGAGCATGTTCAGAAGAGATTCATGTGAATGGCCTTAGGAACGAAATGCTGAACATGAGAAACATTTTAAGACTCTGGGTTTATACGCGATAGAATTTAGAAGGATGGGGGCGCGGAGTCTAATTAAAACATACAGAATACTGAATGGCCTGGATAGAGTAGATATTGGAAGATGTTTCCATTGGTAGGAGAGACTAGGACCTGAGGGCACAGCTTCAGAGTAAATGGAAGATCTTTTAGAACAGTGATAAGGAGAAACATCTTCAGCCAGAGAGTGGTGAGTCTATGGAATTCATTGCCACAGAAGGCTGTGGAGACCAAGTCATTGAGTATATTTAAAACAGAGGCAGATAGGTTGTTGAGTATCAAGGGGTTCATGGGTTATGGGGAGAAGGTAGGAGAATGGATTTGAGAAACTTTTCAGTCATGAATGAATGGCGGAGGAGACTCAATGGGCTGAATGGCCTAATTTCTGCTTCTCTGCCTTCTGCTTTTAAAAATCAGCCATCCAGTCAACTGAGCTAAATGACCCCCAAGTGTGGAGAAGTGGGTAAGAAGTGGGCATCAAACCTTTTGTCGTCTTCCAGTGTGTATTTTTGGAAGAAAAGTTGAGTGGCACGTCCAAATGTATGCAGGAAGAAATAGCTTGCTGCCTAATTTGAATCTCTTTAGCAAAGACTCATGGCTCCGAGCATTACTGGAGATTCCAGCTTCTGAAATAAATACTTGCATAGCATCATGTTGTTTATGGTCAATGGAATTGGTTTGAGTGTAACTAATTTCAATTAGAATTCTTCTAATTGGCACTGCTGCCTCAACACGCAAAGGAGCCAGGTTTGATTCGACTTCAGGCGACTGTCTGCGTGGAGTTTACACATTCTCCCTGTATCTGCGTGAGTTTCTTCCTGGTGGTCCGATTTCCTCCGAGTCCAAAGATGTGCAGGCGGATTGGTCATGCTAAATTGTCCAGAGTGTCCTGGGACATGTAGGTTATGTGGATTAGCCATGGGAAATGCAGCGTTGTGGTGATAGGGTAGGGGCATAAGTCTGGGTGGATGCTTTTTGGAGGGTTGGTGTGGACTCAATGTGCTTCTGCACTGTAGAGATTCTTTGATTCTATGAAGTGAGCAGTTTCGCCCAAAATCACATTGTAGGTTTCTCAAGGGGCAGTGCCTAACTCTTTTCCAACAATTTTGTTACTTTATTAGTGATTACTTTTTTCATCAATCTACAAGTGTGAGCCTGAAATTCCAATTGCTTGCTATTTCATTGTTTCTGTCCCCCTCCTGCCTTTGTCCTCTTAGACAATTCCAACTGAACACAATACACAAAAGACGAGTACTTCGCCTTTCTATTGGGAATTTTACAGCCTTCAGGCCTTGAAACACTGAATGTAGCAAATTTAGATCTGAAGTAGGTTCCAGTTTGTTCAACAAAAATTACTGACAGTGGAAAATAGCTGCATCAGAGCCAGCATGTGTGACTAGTTTTCCAAATAGAGATTTTCTTTTGGCACACTATGCTGAAGGGTCACTAAACTCGAAAAGTTAACTCTGCTTTCTTTCCATAGATGCTGTCACACTTGCTGAGTTTCTTCAGCACTTTGTTTTTATTTCAGATTTCCTTTCCCTTTCGCCATTCCTTTTTTACTCTGCTGTAAAAGTTCACATTTCTGCACCCATATTTTGTTTCTTTCTTTCTCCAATTGTCATCTCCTTCTGCCTGTCATGGTCACTCTTTTGTCACTAACTCACTTGTCCTCCACAATATCACAGATCTTTCCTTTTATTCTTCTCATCCCTCTTTCCTCCCCACCTTCCACTTCCATTCTTCCACCCATATATCAGTCTTACATGGCACTATGCTGGTTTAAAGTATGCTAATCTCAAAAATCCATTGCTGATGAATGGGGGGTCATCGACCTGAAACCCAAACTGTGTCTTCTAATACTCCTGTCCTGTTGATTAATAGGATTACTAAAGGTTGCTCTGATTGGTTTGTTCTGGGATTGCTTTGCTCTGAATATGGTCCACTGGTTTTGGTATTTAGTATACAGCCAATCTGCATAGTAGTTTCATTAATTTAATGGCTTATTTTAAGACAGTTATAACCCAACCAGATGATGATGGAGCAGTGAGAGGTGTGTGTAGCACGAGGATATACGTTTTAGTGGTACATGCTTTTGCAAATGCCTAAATCCAACAATGGAAAGAGATTATTGCATACTTTGCCTTGCCTCCTTTCGTTTGTAGGAATTCTAAAATATGCTCAAATATCATCCTTGGGGGTGATAAAGACGACTTCTTGAAGAATACCCTCAATTATGGCATTTAAAAGATTTCCTGCAAAATTCCATGCTTCCTTCACAGCTATATAATTTGCAAAGTCAGTTTTGGGGTACACATCAGCAAGATTTCAAAGACTTCAAAATGGAAGATCAAACTTGTTTGGATTATAAAATGTAGGAGCATAGTAGGCCATTCAATGAGATCATGGCCAAGCTGATAATCCTCAACTCCATTGACCTGGCTGTTCTCATGACCCTTGATCCCCATTTTGATTAAACATACATCTCAGCTTTGAAACATCTTAACAACTCAACTGCAAAAGTTGTCTGCAGGTTCTCATCTCTTTCTTAAATGGACAACCCCTGACATTATGCCTTCTGGTCCTAGACTCTCCCACAAGGGGAAGCAACATTTCCACATCTACTTTGTCAAGCTCCCTAAGAATCTTAAATATTTCAAATCAGGTTGTCTCTCATTTTTCTAGACTCCAATGGCTACAGGACCAACCTGCTCAATCTTTCCTCTTAAGACAATCCCACCAGACTTAGAATCAACCCGATGAACACTTTCTGTATTGCTCCCAATGTCAGTATAACTTTCTTTAGATAAAGGGGCTGAAAATTTTTCACAATATTCTAGATGTAGTTTCACCAGTGTCTTGTATAGATTGAGCAAGATTTCCTAATTTTATGCTGCTTTCCATTTCCCTTCCCTATTATCTATTGAACTTGGATGCTAGCTGTTTATGATTCATACACAAGGACTCAAATTTTTCCAAGCAGCATCTTTCTGCAGTCTCTCCCCATTTAATTAATATTCAGCTCTTCTATTCTATCCTGCCAAAGTGTATAGCACCACATTTCCCACATTATGTTCCATCTGCAAAATTCTCTGCCTACTCACTTCGCCTGTCTATATCACTGACTCCTTCTGTCGTCTTAACCAGTTGCCTTCTCATTTATTTTTGTGTCATCTGCAAACTTGGCATCAGTACATTCATTTCCCTCGTCCAAGGCATTAATATATATTGAAAATATATGTATTGGTGGTAGTACACTGATCCCTGAGGCACTCCACAAGTTACAGGCTGCTAAACTGAAAATGCCCCCCTTTAGCCCCATGCTGTCTTTATTAATTAGTAAATCATCCATCCTTGTTAATATACTACCAACACCATGGGCTCTTATCTTATTAAGGAGCCCAATGTTTGGTCCCTTATCAACTGCTATCTGAAAATCCAAATATGTAACATCCATTGTTTTCCCATTAACTATCCTGTTTGTTACATCCTCAAAAGAATATTAATAATTTTGACAGGCATAATTTCTCCTCCATGAAGTCATGCTGACTCTGCTTGATCACATTATGTATTTCTAAAGGTTTTAGACCTTAACATACTTATACTATAGGTCCTGCTTTGGATCTTCCTCAATCTAACTTACAGTATTTCTTTCTGTGACTTTTAATAATTCTAAAATGGTAAAAAACACTGGCTTTTTAACACTGCCAAAAACTAGATTCCCAACAAGTAATCTTATTAAAGTAAAAAAAAACTAAAGTGCCAAAAAAAGTCAAGACAATCTCACCACCATAACCTTTAAAGTTGTCAGAATGTAAATTAGGCAGCAGAACACATACTTAACCAAATAAAACAACTTATGGGAAGTTCTATCAGCACTTCCTCAAACTGCAACTGAGTGTTAGCACCTGTTAGGCCGCAATGTCAGCACAGTTACACTGGCCCATTATTGTTCCTTCACTCAACATGAAAAAATGCACTTTGTAAAGCTTATGTAGCAGCTGTGGGTAGCATTACACATTAGCTGATAGCATTAATTCAGAAAGCACAAATAAATTCTTGTGAATTAATTTACTGCTCCAAATTGAACACTAGTGACAGCACAAACTAGAAGTACAAACTTTCATTCACCAGTATGCTATAACTTAAAGAAAGGTCTTAAAGTGACACCCAATAAGACATAAGGAAAATGTAAACTGAACTAGAAAGTGACAGAAGGCCTGATCTTAGACAAAAGGATGAGCTTTGAGGAGTTTTCTTTCCTCAAGAGAAATTTAGAGTGGAGTTCTAATGAATTGGACAAAAGCAGCTTAAATCTGACGCTAATGATGGAATAAAACTGGAATGAAGAAAGCAAGAGAGACCAGAATTAAAGGAAAAGAGCCTGTGAGGGGCAATAAAATTGAAAGAGAATTTCTGAAGGCTAAGGTTTCCAGATAAGTACAAGGATTATAATAAAAAAAAACAGATGCACTTCAGTCAACAAGATTAAACATCTGTATTTCGTTGTTTTATTTTTCAACTAAGCATGAAGACTCTCAGATCTGAAAATCAGATAATGTCCATTTTAGGAACTCAGTTTCTGCATCAAACAGCTCAACTTAAAGTAAAGCTTATATCAAGAACTGTCCTCGACACTTGCACAGCAATGTCCCTGAATACAACTTTGAATAGGTCTACTAAACTCGTGAGCTCCCAACATCATAATTCCAACAGATTGGGCGAATACTGTGTATGAATTCATGCTTTGGACTCGTACCTTGAATTGCATTAAAAATACCAATATCATTTTAATTAGAATTGCCACAATTGAGGGAGGTTAAAATTTGAATTGAGCTGATTTTAACCAAAACTCAGGATTAAAGTATCATGTTCTAATCCACTGAAGTCAATCCCCTCATCAAACAGTTTAAACCAAAATGTAGGCAGCATAATCCTCATATGAAAGAGTATGTCAAATTGATTATTTTATCAGCGAAGAAAGTAAATAAGTTCATTTTCACAAGTGACAAAATTAAAGCACTAAAAACTATAATACTTTATTAGCACTTATCAACAAAATGTCAGTCAATCTATTTCTTCTGGAATAAAAGTCTTTAAGAAAAGAATAAAGAACTCACAATTCAATTATAGCTTCAGAAAAAAATGAGGTGAGTTCCTAAAGATAAATTACATGGCTGCGGAGAAAGTTCAGAAGTGTCGACGAAGCTAAATAATTCTTGTAGAGATTTGACTGGGTCTAACAAGTCAAATGGCCTTTTTCTGTGTTGCAATCATTCTGTGATACTTTAAAATGTGGCTTGACAATTATTTGGCAATTCAAATAAGAGCAAAACTCAGAAAGCATACAGAAACTATTAGATTTTCAAGAAGCTTTGCTATTCCATATCAATTTTTACAATGAGTAAAATATACTGTCTTGGATACTGAATTTGGATCATTCTATGCTGGCATCAGAAAGCAATTTATTTTATCAGATTTATTCCTTTGATTTTTTTTTACGCAGACAACAACAATATCTCTATGTTTTTAAGTAAAGAATTTTACAAGTATTGATAGCTACAATAATCTGGAAAAAAAATCACTTTTTGGCCTTATGCCATAATTAAGTATTAATAGGCTCTGTTCAGAAAAATACTATTCATATACAGGCCACTAACTTTTCTTCAAACTATTTTAATTTGCATTAACTGAATGTTTCATTAACATTTCTGTATTTAAAATTACAAAACTTCAACAAGGTTGCAGCAATTTATATTCCAGCCATTTTGTTGCAAAGGTCCATAGCCCTTGCTGTATCCAGTGCACTTGACTATGACTACTTGGCCAATGGACTGAACTGAATATCTGATCACCTCTATTCTGGGGGCCTCAGGAGGCAGCCAGGTAGGACCATCCATTCAGCAGTTTTAGTTGAATGCATTTTGAATGATGCTTGCCATGTCTCCACATCAAGGGTACTAAACTGTAAAATTAAAGAATGGAAACTGCTCTCCCTCAATTACAAAATGAAAAAATGGAAATTTATTGTTTTTCCCCTTTAAGCCTCAACTCACTTAACAATCAAAAATCTATCTAACTCCGCCTTGAATATATTCAATGACCCAGCCTCTATGACTTGCTGACAGAATTCCAAAAAAAACCCTCAGAAAAATTCCTCTTTAAACAGTTTTTTAAACTGGTTCACAGTTCTAGATTACCCAGAGAAGAAACATTGTTTCTCAGCATCCTGTCTACCAATATACTTTAGCATGTTCTACATTTCAAACAAATTACCTCACATTCTTCTAAACTACAATGAGGGTAGGCCAAAACTGGTTAACCTTTTCTCCTAAGATAAGACCAACTCCAAAACTGAAACATTTAGATTCTGATACCCAAGGACTAGTTCCAGATGTCAAGGGGAATCAGTTCTGGAGAAGTTCAAATCTTGAAGAAATTTCATAAATATGAATCCTGTGTAGAGTTACACTCAATATTAAGTTATACCCAGCAGCTTGGGGAAAACTGTTGGTGTAGATAAGGGTAACTGTGTTTTCAGTTGATACGTGTCAAGTTTCTTTCGTGTTTTTGGAGGTGTCCTCATTGACCTAATGGTAAGTATTCTAATACATTCCTCAATCCACAGAGCACCCAATTTGATCCATCTTGTAGCCACAATATTTATATGATGGTTAAGTAAATAATCTGGCCAAGAGTAACCCCCAAGATGTTGACAGTCGGGAATTTTGTGATGGTAATGTTAACAACCATTATTAGGAAGGTACTTAGTCTCTCTTTTATGATGGTCATTGCTTGGCATTGATCTAAGTATTAATTTGGTCTGAACATTATACAGAATAATCTTCAGTTAGACAGGTTTAGCACGTCACCAGAAATAACCAATTTTGTCAAAAGCACATGTTCGTAATTGCAGTCATTGTCTAATGTTAGTGCTAGATATTGTGTTTCTCAGCAGTAATGCATAAAACAACTTCAATAAACTACCTTCAGCCAGCTATCACATACTGCTACTGAAAATGATTCTACCATGAAGTGCAAGGGAGTGAGTTAGTGTGTCGATATGATGGCTTTAAGGAGGTGTACTTTGTCCTTTTTTTTGAAATGATGAAAGGTCGAAGCAGGGGCACTGAGTGGTGCGCTCAAAGCAAATTAAGTAAATAGCTTAAGGAACCTTGGGATTTTTTTCTTTTTTGAAAGGTTGAAATAATAGAAGCAGCCTGTATGGGCGATGTCAAGTTCCCCCAGAACCAGTATTTTTACTTTTAACTTTCTACAGCTGCTGGGGTCTTGAATAGAGATGTGGAAGCTCATATTCCTCTTTCTCTTTCGTCTTTTTGTCTGATAGGGCAATTGTTTCCTATTCTTTTCTTTTTATTCTGCCAGCACTATTCTTTCCATTTCTTTTCCTTCTGCTAGAGCTGTTCTCTCTTTCTGCTTTTCTTCGGCTTTCAGTTGTAATTCAAACTGCCTCATTGCCTTTTCATGTTCAAGTTGCTTCAGTTAGCCATTTCCAAAGATTCCAATGGCATTTCTGTTAATCCTACATGTTGAGCTATTGTTGCAATTATCTCCCATTTTTGCACAGACAAGACCAACTTGTCTGCCAATTCCAAAAGCTTTGCCTTGCTCACACAATATTCCAACTGCGGCCTAACCAATGTCCTGTACAGCTGCAACATGACCTCCCAACTCCTGTACTCAATACTCTGACCAATAAAGGAAAGCACACTAAACGCTTTCTTCACTATCCTATCTACCTGCGTCTCCACTTTCAAGGAGCTATGAACCTGCACTCCACGGTCTCTTTATTCAGCAACACTCCCTAGGACCTTACCTGTATACGTCCTGCTAAGATTTGCTTTCCCAAAATGCAGCACCTCACATTTACTGAATTAAACTCCATCTGCCACTTCTCAGCCCATTAGCCCATCTGGTCAAGATCCTGTTGTAATCTGAGATAACCCTCTTCGCTGTCCACTACACCTCCAATTTTGGTGTCATCTTCAAACTTACTAACTGTACCTCTTATGCTCGCATCCAAATCATTTATGTCAATGACAAAAAATAGAGGACATGTGTAGGTGGTTTAGCCAAGAGAAATGTAGGATTACAGGGATAGGGTGGGATGCTCGGAGGGTCAGTGTGGACTTGATGTATTTGTAAAAACTCTTTGGATTCTCCTTAATTCTATTTTCCAAAGCTATCTCATGTCCCCTCTTTGCCCTCCTGATTTCCCTCTTAAGTATACTCCTACTTCCTTTATACTCTGAGGATTCACTCGATCTATCCTGTCTATACCTTACATATGCTTCCTTCTTTTTCTGAACCAAACCCTCAATTTCTTCAGTTATCCAGCATTCCCTATACCTACCAGTCTTCCCTTTCACACTAACAGGAGTATACTTTCTCTGGATTCTCGTTATCTCATTTCTGAAGGCTTCCCATTTTCCAGCCATCCCTTTACCTGCGAACATCAGCGCCCAATCAGCTTTCTTGCCTAATACTGTCAAAATTGGCCTTTTCTCCAATTTAGAACTTCAACTTTTTGATCTGGTCTATCCTTTTCCATCATTATTTTAAATCTGGCCCCAAGGTGCTCCCCCACTGACACCTCAGTCACCTGCCCTGCCTTATTTCCCAAGAGTAGGTCAAGTTTTGCACCTTCCCTAGTAGGTACATACTGAATCAGGAAATTGAACCTGACAAGAGCCCACAATTTGTTATGGACCAGACCAAACTCCCTCACAACATATTAAGATAGCATGGACACGAACATTTTCTTATTCTAAAAGTAAGTGTATGGCGATGCACTCCAAATGAAATTTTATTGGCCAAAGTAAAGTAGCTTGCGTATCAGCAACTGGATTTTTTTTTAGGTAAGGGTTGTTACACAGCCCTTTGCAAAAGTAAGTGTTATACAGCATTCCCGGCATTTTTCCAGGCCGTTCATTTTTTTAAAAAAGGCCAAGAACATAAACGCGTGCGCAAGGCGGGACTTCCGTCTTTCTATCACAAGACTGAGTTCCCGAAAACTGAAACTATGGTCTTGCGATCACAGAAGCTGTTCGGGACCTTGTTTAATGCTGGGATTTCATGGTAAGAGCTTAGTTCTTCTCCTTTTAACCTGTAATTTGGAGACTGCAATGATTAGTTTGTTTAAATGGCAGACTCATTAAAATTATAGATTTAAATAAATTATCCGGTACATCACAGCGTTGGATCAGTATGGCTTCCACTATTTAAGCTAAAATCGATTATCCGAATAATCAATTATCCGAATGAAATAGTGCCCACCCATCTTGTTCACATATTTGAGGTTTCACTGTATACAAGCTACTATTAAGTGACTGTTCCAATATAGTAACATCCTGTAAACACATCTTTGGCAAAGGCAACTTCAGTAAATAGACTGTCTCACAAGCAATTCTAGCAGCAGGAACAGAACTCCAGCTTTTAGCTATAACAGAGCTTCCACATATAGCTTCAAGACTCCAGCAACTGCAAAAAACAAAAACTAAAAGTCCTGGTTCCCTGGGAGCTTGACCCCACCCATTCAGGCTGCTTCTCTTGTTCCAGTCTCACTTTATTGGTTTTGAGACATTGCTCGGCACCTCTTTTTCAACCTTTCTTTGCAAAAAAAAGGATAAAATACACCCCTTAAATACATTGTAACTGTGATGATACAAAGAAAAACTAGTGAAACTCATTTGCAATCTCAACACGTTATTTAATATTCAAAGTTTGTGAGAAGATTTGTAGCTCGGGTGCTCGTTGCTGTGGTTCTTTTCGCCGAGCTGGAAGTTTTTGTTGCAAACGTTTCGTCCCCTGTCTAGGTGACATCCTCAGTGCTTGGGAGCCTCCTGTAAAGCTCCCAAAAACACCACAGAAGCGCTTCACAGGAGGCTCCCAAGCACTGAGGATGTCACACAGACAGGGGACGAAACGTTTGCAACAAAAACTTCCAGCTCGGCGAACTAAACCACAGCAGTTATTTAATATTAAATAGGTATGAAAAATCAGCTCATTAAACATTTTATATTTTAGATGATTAACAGAGGCACAATTAACTAGTGCATGTATCAAAACTTTCTTTGATACGGCACTTTTAACAATAAATGTCCCAATGTCCCAAGAATCCAACACTGAGACAACAAGAGAGATTAGAAAACATGATCAAACTATATTTCACTCCCTTTCTATTTCAACCACACTTTGCAGACACCTTGTAATTATTCAGATAATTGCAATGACAAGGTAGGATCAATTCCCCACATGGAGAGTAATTAAACTGATGTTCAATTATCAGCACCTAAGCCAGAAAGCAGAAGTTATTTGTCAGACAATTGAAAAGTTTCAGTTTGTAAAAGCATTGTGCAGTACATGATCCTCCTAGCAGTGAAGTAAACTGAACTTCATTCTCAGAACATGCAGATAAACTGATTGGTCATGTTGCTGCAAAAATTTGTAATCTCACCTAACTTGCATATCTTTAGATTGTGAGAGGAAACTGGAGTACCTAGAGGAAACCCACGCAGACACTGGGAGAATTGCAAACTCCACACAAACAGTCGCCAGAGGCTGGAATGAAACCCGGGTTCCTGGCACTGTGAGGCAGCAGTGCTAACCACTGAGCCATTGTGTGCCCCAAGCTTGACTTTATTGTTAAGGAATTGAACACAAGACTCAGAATGTCATGGTGTAGCTTTATAATACTTTGGTTCAGCCACACTTAGAATATTGAGTTCAATTCTGGTTGCCATACTCCAACCTATCAGCTTCATCCCCACCCCCATTCACCTATTGTACTCTATGCTACTTTCTCCCCACCCCCACCCTCCTCTCATTTATCTCTCCACCCTGCAGGCTCTCTGCCTTTATTCCTGATGAAGGGCTTTTGCCCGAAACGTCAAGTTTCCTGCTCCTCGGATGCTGCCTGAACTGTTGTGCTTCTCCAGCACCACTCTAATCACAGACTGGTAGGAGTCTGGAATGCACTGCCAGAAGTGGTGGTGGAAGCAGATATGAAGGTGCATTTATGGAACTGTTAGATAAGCACATGAATATGCAAGGTGGAGGGTTGTGGACCAAGGGCAAGCATAACGGTTTAGTTTAATTTGGTGTCACATTCAGCACAACTTTGTGGACTGGTGGGCCTGTTCCTGTGCTGTACAGTTCTATGTTCATGGTTTTGGTGATAATATATTAGCAGGGATAAAGTGGAGATGCACGAGCGTAGTATTAATGTCTCTAGATTAGTAATAGAGAGCCATAGGCTAATGCTTTGAGATCTTGGGCCATTGTGATTTTTTTTGGAAGGAGTGGTTCAGTAGTCATACAGCATGGAAGAAGGCCCTTTAGTCCAATTTATCCGAACTAAACTCGTCCTATTTGCTTGCATTCGGCCCATGTCCCTCTAAATCTTTCCTACTCATATGCAGGCAGTTTTTCTACAATGCGATGGTTATGTTCTTGTGCAAACTCACATTATAGAAAAATCGAGCTTTAGAAGCAGTGCTTGAAGTGTTGGCGATGTAATCGCATTACAGCCAACACACATTTTAAAAGTGTCCCCAATTCGTCAAACATGGTACAGCGAATTTGCATTCACATAACGTGTTATAGCAGAATGGCCTGTTCTTGTCCAAATGTCTTTTAAACATTGTGACTGTACCTGCATGAACCACTTCCTCTGGCAGTTCGTTTCATATATCCGCCATCCTGTGTGGAAAAAGTTGCCTCTCAGGTCCCTTTCAAACCTTTCTCCTCTCACTGACAAGATTTGAACTTGGGTCCCCGAAACATTATCTGGGTCTGTGGGTTAACAGTTCAGCAATAATACCACAGGGGCATCACCTCCCCCCGCTGTTTAATGTAGGTAAAAAGGAATTCAGACAATACACTTGCACCTTTTTCACTGGGTAAACAAAGTGGTGTGATAGGGACCATCAATGGGGCCACTTTCAGGGAGCTATCGACTGAAACCCCCAAGATCCCTCCTCTGTAGATCAATGGTGTTCAGGATCCTGCCATTAATCATGTCTCACAAACTTGATTGAGTTTTTGAACAAGTGAAAAAGAAGATTGATGTGGGCAGAGCAGTAGATGTGAGCTATATGGACTTCGGTAAGGCGTTCGACAAGGTTCCCCATGGGAGACTGATTAGCAAGGTTACATC
Organism: Chiloscyllium plagiosum; assembly: GCF_037043375.1. NCBI lineage: Eukaryota > Metazoa > Chordata > Chondrichthyes > Orectolobiformes > Hemiscylliidae > Chiloscyllium > Chiloscyllium plagiosum. Next base: position 2,425,012 of record NW_028270167.1, read on the forward strand.
TCATGGAATACAGGGAGAACTAGCCATTTGGATACAGAACTGGCTCAAAGGTAGAAGACAGAGGGTGGTGGTGGAGGGTTGTTTTTCAGACTGGAGGCCTGTGACCAGTGGAGTGCCACAAGGATCGGTGCTGAGTCCTCTACTTTTTGTCATTTACATAAATGATGTGGATGCGAGCATAAGAGATACAGTTAGTAAGTTTGCAGATGACACCAAAATTGAAGGTGTAGTGGACAGCGAAGAGGGTCCTAGCCTAGTTGACAAAACCCTAGCCAGAGAAACAATAGCCAACCTACTGGACAGACAGAACAAAAAACAGGACGCTGAACCTATCAACAAGACTTAAACTTAAACTACTGGACTTGGGCCTCACAACACACTTCACATTCAACAACCAGATATACGAACAAATCAACGGAACACCCATGGGATCACCAATCTCGGGACTTATAGCAGAGGCAGTTATGCAAAGGTTAGAACAAACAGTCCTACCACAAATTCAACCCAAACTCTGGGTCAGATATGTCGATGACACGTTTGTAATCATTAAAAACACGGAAATAGAAAAAACACACTGGATCATCAATGCCACACTCACAGGAATCAGATTCACGAGAGAAGAAGAAAAGGACAACCAACTCCCATTCCTAGACGTGATGGTACAGAGAACACCAGACGGAGAATTCACTACAAGAGTATACAGGAAAGTCACACACACAGACCAAGTCCTAAACTATGAAAGTAACCACCCCAACACACACAAACGAAGCTGCATCAGGACACTATTCAAAAGGGCCACAACACACTGCAGTACACTAGAACTGCAAAAAGAAGAAGAGGAACACCTATACAAGGTATTCGCCAAAAACGGATACCCGCACAACTTCATCAACAGATGCCTAAGAGAAAGACCACGGAACAAGGACATACCACAACCAAAAGGACTAGCCACACTACCATACATCAGGAGCATCTCGGAACTGACAGCCAGACTACTGCGACCCCTAGGACTCATAATGGCACACAAACCAACAGCCACGCTCAGACAACGACTCACCAGAACGAAGGACCCGATACCCAACATGAGCAAGACGAATGTAGTGTACAAAATACCATGCAAGGACTGCACTAAACACTATATAGGACAAACAGGAAGACAGCTAACAATCCGCATACATGAACATCAACTAGCCACGAAACGACACGACCAGCTATCCTCAGTAGCCACACACGCAGACAACAAGCAACATGAATTCGACTGGGACAACACTACTATCATAGGGCAAGCCAGACAGAGAACAGCCAGGGAATTCCTAGAGGCATGGCATTCATCCACAAACTCCATCAACAAACACATCGACCTGGACCCAGTATACCAACCACTACAGCGGACAGCTGAAACTGACAACCGGAAGCGGCAGGGACAGACCACTATAAACACCAGAGGAAACATCAAAGAAGCGCTTCGCAGGAGGCTCCCAAGCACTGATGATGTCGCCTAGCCAGGGGACGAAACGTTTGCAACAAAAACTTCCAGCTCGGCGAACAGAACCACAACAACGAGCACCCGAGCTACAAATCTTCGCACAGACTTTGAGGGTTACCTCAGATTACAACAGGATCTTGACCAGATGGGCCAACGGGCTGAGAAGTGGCAGGTGGAGTTTAATTCAGATAAATGCGAGGTGCTGCATTTTGGGAAAGCAAATCTTAGCAGGACTTACATGCCTAATGGTAAGGTCCTAGGGAGTGTTGCTGAACAAAGAGACCTTGGAGTGCAGGTTCATAGCTCCTTGAAAGTAGAGTCGCAGGTAGATAGGATAGTGAAGACGACGTTTGGTATGCTTTCCTTTATTGGTCAGAGTATTGGTTGTGATGAAGGAGCAGTGCTCCAAAAGCTCGTGCTTCCAATTAAACCTGTTCGACTATAACCTGGTGTTGTGAGATTTTTAAATAAATTTGTCAGATATGAATTCCTCTTTGTGAAGTGACTTTGAGTCTGCCTGATGATGGTATGTGTTCCTAAAAGCTCTGCTATTACATTCTTTGTAATGTGAAAAATCACAACATCAGGTTATAGTCCAACAGGTTTATTTGAAAGTGCAAGCTTTCAGAGCGCTGCTCCTTCATCAGATAACTAGAGGGGGCAGGATCAAAGGACACAGAATTTATAGTAAAGGATCAAAGTATACAATCAGTGAGATGTATTGAACCCAAATTAGATTGCTATTAAGTCTTTAATCACTTAGAATTGGGGAAAAAAAGATCTCAATTGATTAATATGTAAATCCCAGAACTTCTTTCAAGTCACAGTTCCAAGATGACAAGGTTTTATCAGTATAAACAAAATTCTCAGCTCAGACAATGCATTAAAGGTGTGAGGTTAAAGTCTGTCTTATCTCAACCTTGATTCAGTCCTGTCAAATCCTTATCCAATTTCTTTTTGAAGAAAGTTATTGTTGAATCTGTTTCCATGACATTTTTGTGGCAGTACATTCCAGAGCATAATTTACTACATAAATTTTCATAATAACATTTTAAGCCAGTGACCTTAAATCTGCTCCCTCAGGTTGCTTACCCTTTCAATTTTCTATCAAAACCCTATGTGATAATTCATGATAGCAACGTTATAGCTCCTCTCAATTTCTCCAGTTCCAAGAAAGACAAATATTGTTTTTTCTAATCTTTGAAAGTACCTTAAGTCATGCATCAACAATACCATTCCAGAAAATCTCTTCTGTACTCCAAGCATGGCCTTGGCATCCTTCTTCAAGTCTGTTGTCCAGTGAAAAAGAAACATATTCATTCAGAGGGTAATAGACGTTTGGAAATCATTGTCTGAAGTTCATTGTCTGAAACATAGTAGAGGCTGAAACCCTCAACTCATTTAAAAAATATCTAGAGGTATTAAAGGATATGGGTCAACGGCAGGTACATGGAGGTAGGCCACAGCTCTGCCATGATCTCATTAGATGATGGAGCAGGGTCAAAGAACTAAATGGGCTACTCCATTGATAAGCGACTTTATTCCCATAATATCCAGGGATACAGACTATGTGCTAGAAAATGCAGTTAGGTTGGCACCAATTGCAGCAGGTGAAAACACAATGGATAATGTGGCCTCCTCTGTGCCATATCTAAATATCTTAAAAGGATCAATGTGTGATGACATACAGAGAGGATCAGGTGGCAATTAGGTGGTCAAACATGGACACAATGGGTGAAATCCCTTTTTGTACTGTAACAATTTAATTATTCTAATTGGACACTAAAGCTTAGCATAACTTTTCATTTTTGTATTCAGCTCTCCGTTTACCAAGCCTAGGATTCCATTTTCAGAAAGAAACAGCTTTGTCAATTTGCATCTTCAAAGAGTTGTAAGCATCCCCCTAAAATTGCCCTGCAGTTTAGGTAGTCATTCCTTATATATTGTCAACCAAAGTAAGTCACTTCAGATAAATTTCTTCCTTTATTGCTCTAAATCTGCACGGGGGCTCAGTGGTTAGCACTGCTGCCTCATAGCAACAGGGTCCCAGGTTCGATTCCAGCCTCGGGCGATTGTCTGTGTGGAGTTTGCACCTTCTTCCAGTGTCTGCGTGGGTTCCCTCTGGGTGCTCCGGTTTGTTCCCACAGTCCAAAGATGTGCAGGTCAGGTGAATTGGCCATGCAAAATTGTCCGTAGTGTTAGTACATTAGTCAGAGGGAAATGGGTCTGGGTGGGTCACTCTTAGGAGGGTCAGTGTGGACTGGTTGGGCTGAAGGGTCTGTTTCCACACTGTAGGGAATCTAATCTAATCTTAGGGCGGCACGGTGACTCAGTAGTTAGCACTGCTGCCGCACAGCACCAGGGACTCGGGTTCGATTCCCACCTTGGGTGACTGTCTGTGTGGAGTTTGCACATTCTCCCTGTGTCTGCGTGGGTTTCCTCCGAGTGCTCCAGTTTCCAAAAGATGTGCATGTCAGGTGAATTGGCCATGCTAAATTGCCATGTCAGGAGTAAATATTGGGTAGGGAAATGGGTCTGGGTGGGTTACTCTTCGAAGCGTTGGTGTGGACCTTTTGGCTAAAGGGCTTGTTTCCACACTGTAGGGAATCTAATCTACTCTAAATTTAAAACTATCCATTGAGTATCCAATTTACCCTGTCCAGGTCTTCTTTTAGTATTGTTGCACATCTAAACACCTCATCTACTGTGTCCATTGTTCTCAATGTCCTCTCCTCTACAGTGAGGACACAGGCTTTCAACTTGTGGAACGTTTCAGAACATCTCTGGGACACACGCACCAAACAACTCCATTGTCCTGTGGCCGACCACAAATTCTGCCAAGTACATGCAAGTCCGAGGCCTTCTCCAATGCCAAATCCAATCCATCCGACGCCTGGAGGAAGAATGCCTCATCTTCTCCCTTGGGACCCTCCAACCACACGGCATCAATGTCGATTTCACCAGTTTCCTCATCTCTCCTCCTCCCCCTCCCCCCCCCCCCCATCCCAGATCCAACCCTCCAACTCGGCACCACCCTCTTGAACTGTCCTACCTGCCCATCTTCCTTCCCACCTATCCGTTCTAATCTATCACCATCACCACCCATCTTCACCTATCTATCGCCTTCCAAGTTACCTTCCCCCAGCCCCAACCCCCTTTTATCTCTCAGTCCCTTGGGCCTCCCCCACATTCCTGATGAAGGGGTTATGCCTGAAACGTCAATTCTCCTGTTTCTTGGATGCTACCTGACCTGCTGTGTTTTTCTAGCGCCACACTTTTTGACTCTAATCTCCAGCATCTGCAGTCCTTACTTTCCCCATTTTACTATCCTGCTGATATATATATATTTTCAAGTTTCGCACCATCTCTAACTTTGACTTTATTAGCTATACAAAAGTCCAGATAATTAATACACACTAAATAGAGCAGTGATTCTAATATCAACTCCGTGGGGAAACCATTGTATACTTTCCCAGTATAAAACAACTGTTCACCACACTTCTCTGCAATTCTTGTCTTAGCCAATTTTATATCGACAGACACTATCCCTAAAACTGCAATGTATTTTGATATTTGGATTAAAGTAGCATGATCTTTCAAACTGCAGTTTAAACCCAGTAGCTTGAAGCAGCAATTGGGAGTTGTTGACAAGAATGAAAAACTGTGCAAGAGCTAAAGGAAATGAGGAAGGAAGTAAGACTGCAATAAAGCCACAAGTGTTTTTGCACTGCAGCATCTATCAGCAGAAAACAGCAGCACAACCCTCCTGTTAAAAATGCTGATAACACAACTCACACCCAAAGGCTTTTGTTTTGCATCCATCTCTACAAAACATTGGCATCATCAGTCCTAACAGACTTAACTATTCCACGGCACAACGCTGCCTTTACTCTTGTTTCAGTTGGTAGCCGGATATAAATTTATCAAAGGGTGCTTCAGCAGTAATTTTCAACAGGAAGCACCTAGCAAGTCAAAACTTTTTGTTTTCAAAATATACATAAGATATTAAATAAATTAAAAATCATTTATATGAAATTCTTATACTTAGAACAATCAGGTCAGAAACAAATTCAACCCAAAATGTATTGTTAGCAAAACCTCAAAATATATTGCAATTAGAGATGTCTGGAAACCAATGATCAGACAGGATGCCACTAGATATTTCTGCAGCATCAGTTTGAGAGATAACAGTAATTTAACACTTATTGAAAATATTAGACATTATAGAAAATACATTTCCTTGGCATTTCCACTACAAGCTCTCTTTGCTGTGTGGGAGATTGCACGCAGCAAGAAGAGCATTGGCAAGGTGGGCTGAGCAATTTGCTTCTACCATGTCAATTTAATGTTTTCTGATAACAGTTTATTTTGGTTTAGTCCACAGAGATAATCTAAAAACAATTAACAAATTAAGGAAATTATCTTATCAAAATGGATATTAGATAGGAGGTTCCAGGCAGGAGCAGAGAGACTAACAGGACGATCACAAATCACACACGAGAAGAGCAGCAATGCAGAACAATCTCAAGAGTCTTGCAAGCAAACATTACAATCTACCAAAGAACATAAAGCAAGCAACTCCTGCAAAATTTTATTTTCTCATTTCTCATTAAGATCACTGCGTACTACATGAAATGCAAATACTTCGACTGGATGCACCTCTGATGGGTTACTCATGGCAACATATACAAAGAATGTTTGTAACACATATTTCACAGATCTGGATAAGCAATCGACAATTACTCATTAATATGTAAAGCAGTGAGGTTTATCAAGGGCTAAATACACAGGAAGAGGCCATTTGATAAAAAAAAACAATATTTTGATAACCACAGTTTATGCTTAATTTGCTCATTCCAGGATTCCCTCCTGAAGGAAAAATATGCTTGCACTGAAATTTCACTTGGTCCAGATCACAGAAGTGTGACAGTCACAGAAGGAAGCCATTTAGCTCAAAGTGACAGCACTGGCTCTCAAAATAACCAATTTATTTAGTGTCATTCCCCTGCCTTTGTTGTGTAACCCCGCACATTGTCACTTGAAAAGGAACAATTTAATTTCCTTCTGGAAGCTTTGATTGAAACCCACCACCACACACTCAGACTGTACATGCCAGACCCTGGAAAAAATTCTTCCTCATATGACTTCTGTTTTTTTAACTAATAAAGTTTAGACTGTGGGATAAGAAGGTAGGCTGAAAATGAGAGGTCGAGTAAATCTGATTGACAGTCTTTGGAATTTAGAAGGATGACAGGTAAACTTATTGTGAAATTCATTATGGAGAGGTTGGTAGAATTGGTGGAACAGGCTCAATGGGCAATATAATCTACTCAGTACTGAAGAAGGGTTACACCCGAAATATTGACTTTGCCACCTCCTGATGCTGCCTGGCTTGCTGTGTTCCTCCAGCCTCCTGCCTGTCTACCTTGGATTCCAACATCTGCAGTTTTTTTTTGTCTCTAATCATAGACAAAGTAGTCCATTTATCTATCACCTCATTCATCACTAAACTATTCATTTGGCACATCCTGGCTGATACATACACTCAAGGTAAAAAATGTACTATAGAATTTCCAAGGGTCCAGATTTATAACCTCTCTGACCTAGAAAGAACAAGTCAGTGTAGGATCATCATCTGCAGGATCCCTTCCAAGTCACATCCAACCTGACTTTATATCACTGTCCCTTCACTTTTGATGAGTTAATATAGTAGAACTCATTCCCTGTCAGTACTGAGAGTATAACATACATGTTTTCAGTCAAATTGAGCAGATAAAGAATAATGTAGAAGTTTAACTAAATGTCACATTTGAAATAAATGGTAACAATGGTACTCTAAAGAAGAGAATGATTATAAGAATGGATTATAATTTATCGTTTCGATTTTACCCAAGGTTTTACATCAGTACTGAATCTCTTGCAGTTCATGGCATATATTGATGATACAGAATTGAATATAAAGGAGGCAAATTAAGAGGTTCCAAAAATTGACCCCGACGGTTGAATTGTAGTGGTCACAGAAAAAGGTGCCCATCAAGTCTGCACCAGTCAAAAACAGCCATCAAAATATTCTAATCCCATTTTCCAGCATTTGACCCATAGCCTTATACCCCTTAGCATCACAAATGTACGTCTAAATACTGCTTAAATGTTACGAGGGTATCTGCTTCTATCATCCTTAGAGGCAGTGAGTTCCAGACTCCCACCACCCTCAGTAGTGGAAAAATATTCCTCACATCTGTGGTGGGTAAGTTACTTGAGAAGATTCTCAAGGATAAAGATGCATTTGGAAAGTCAGGGCATTGATTAGGAGTAGTCAGCCTGGCTTTGTGAGTGGGAGATCATGCCTCACAGATTTGTTAGAGTTCTTTGATGAAGCAACCAGGAAGATTGACTAGGACAGGGCAGTAGACATAATCTATATGATTTTTAGTAAAGCCTTTGATAAGGTTCCACATGATAGGTTGCTCTGGAAGGTTAGATTGCATGGAATCCAGGGCGAGCTGGCAAATTGGACACAAAATTGGCTTTATGGCAGAGGGGAATAGTGGAAGGATGCTTGTTGGACTGGAGGCCCAAGAGTAGTGGAGTGCTTCAGGGGTTGGTTCTGGGCCCATTTCTGCTTATTATCAAGATCAATGATTTGAATGAGAATGTACAAGGCATGATTAGTACGTCTGCTGATGTCACTAAAATATAAGATATTGTGGACAGTGAGGAAGGTTTTCAGAAATTGCAGCAGGACTTTGACCAGCTGGGAAAGTGGGCCAAGAAATGGCAAATGGAGTTTTTTTTAATATATAGTGTGAGGTCAATTCATTTTGGAAAGTCAAATCAAGGTATGAGTTTCATGGTGAATGGTAGGGCCTTAAGGAGTGTAGTGGAACAGAGGGATCTTGGAATTCAGGTTCACAGTTCTCTGAAAGTGGAGTCATAGGTAGACAGGGCAGTAAAGAAGGCATGTTGCATACTGGACTACTTCATTTATACTGAAAATGTGTGGCGGGAAAAGCGCAGCAGTTCAGGCAGCATCCAAGGAACAAGAGAATCGACGTTTCGGGCATAAGCCCTTCTTCAGGAATGAGGAAAGTGTGTCCAGCAGGCTAAGATAAAAGGTAGGGAGGAAGGACTTGGGGCAGGGGCTTTGGAAATGCGATAGATGGAGGAAGGTCAAGGTGAGGGTGATAGGCCGGAGTGGGGTGGGGTCAGAGAGATCAGGAAGATGATTGCAGGTTAGGAAGGCAGTGCTGAGTTCGAGGGATTTGACTGAGACAAGGTGGGGGGAGGGGAAATGAGGAAACTGGAGAAATCTGAGTTCATCCCTTGTGGTTGGAGGGTTCCCAGGCAGAAGATGAGGCGCTCTTCCTCCAACTGTCATGTTGCCATGGTCTGGCGATGGAGGAGTCCAAGGACCTGCATGTCCTTGGTCGAGTGGGAGGGGGAGTTAAAGTGTTGGGCTATGGGGTGGTTGGGTTGTTGGTCCGGGTGTTCCAGAGGTGTTCTGGATGGTCTGGGAGATTATGGTTTCCGCCCCCACGCTGATCTCCGTCACCACGTCTAACCCCGACCCCACGTCGATCTCTGTCACGTCTAACCACGCCCCCACGCAGACCATCCAGAACCTCATCACCTCAGGGGATCTCCCATCCACCACCTCCAACCACATAGTCCCACAACCCCGCACCGCCCGTTTCTACCTCCTGCCCAAAATCCAGAAACCTGACTGCCACGGCAGACCCATTGTCTCAGCCTGCTCCTGCCTCACCGAACTCATCTCTGCATACCTCGACACGGTCCTGTCCCCCTTAGTCCAAGAACTCCCCACCTACGTTCGGGACACCACCCACGCCCTCCACCTCCTCCATGATTTTCGCTTCCCCGGTCCCCAACGCCGTATCTTCACCATGGGCATCCAGTCCCTGTACACCTCCATCCCCCATCACGAAGGACTTAAAGCCCTCCGCTTCTTCCTTTCCCGCTGTACCAACCAGTACCCTTCTACTGACACCCTCCTTCAACTGACTGAACTGGTCCTCACCCTGAACAACTTTTCTTTCCAATCCTCCCACTTCCTCCAAACCAAAGGAGTAGCCATGGGCACCCGCATGGGCCCCAGCTATGCCTGCCTGTGGAACAGTCCATCTTCCGCAGCTACACTGGCACCACCCCCCACCTTTTCCTCCGCTACATCGATAACTGTATCGGCGCTGCCTCGTGCTCCCACGAGGAGGTTGAACAGTTCATCCACTTTACCGACACCTTCCACCCCGACCTCAAATTCACCTGGACCGTCTCAGACTCCTCCCTCCCCTTCCTAGACCTTTCCATTTCTATCTCGGGTGACCGAATCGACACGGACATTTACTATAAACCGACCGACTCCCACAGCTACCTAGACTACACCTCCTCCCACCCTGCCCCCTGTAAAAATGCCATCCCATATTCCCAATTCCTTCGTCTCTGCCGCATCTGCTCCCAGGAGGACCAGTTCCATAACCATACAACCCAGATGGCCTCCTTCTTCAAGGACCGCAATTTCCCGCCAGACGTAGTCGACGATGCCCTCCACCGCATCTCTTCCACTTCCCGCTCCTCCGCCCTTGAGCCCTGCCCCTCCAACCGCCACCAGGACAGAACCCCACCAACCTCCATGTACAACGTATCATCCGCCGTCATTTCCGCCACCTCCAAACGGACCCCACCACCAGTGATATATTTCCCTCCCCTCCCCTATCAGCGTTCCGAAAAGACCACTCCCTCCGTGACTCCCTCGTCAGGTCCACACCCCCCACCAACCCAACCCCCACTCCCGGCACCTTCCCCTGCAACCGCAAGAAATGCAAAACTTGCGCCCACACCTCCCCCCTTACTTCCCTCCAAGGCCCCAAGGGACACTTCCATATCCGCCACAAATTCACCTGCACCTCCACACACATCATCTATTGCATCCACTGCACCCGATGTGGCCTCCTCTATATTGGGGAGACAGGCTGCCTACTTGCGGAATGTTTCAGAGAACACCTCTGGGACACCCGGACCAACCAACCCAACCACCCCGTGGCCGAACACTTTAATTCCCCCTCCCACTCCACCAAGGACATGCAGGTCCTTGGACTCCATCGCCAGACCATGGCAACACGACGGTTGGCGGAAGAGCGCCTCATCTTCTGCCTGGGAACCCTCCAACCACAAAGGATGAACTCAGATTTCTCCAGTTTCCTCATTTCCCCTCCCCCCACCTTGTCTCAGTCAAATCCCTTGAACTCAGCACCGCCTTCCTAACCTACAATCATCTTCCTAACCTCTCCGCCCCCACCCCACTCCGGCCTATCACCCTCACCTTGACCTCCCTCCACCTATCGTATTCCCAACGCCCCTCCCCCAAGTCCCTCCTCCCTACCTTTTATCTTAGCCTGCTGGACACACTTTCCTCATTCCTGAAGAAGGGCTTATGCCCGAAATGTCGATTCTCCTGTTCCTTGGATGCTGCCTGACCTGCTGTGCTTTTCCAGCAACACATTTTCAGCTCTGATCTCCAGCATCTGCAGCCCTCACTTTCTCCTACTTCATTTATACATTGAGTATAGAAGTTGGGAAGTTATGTTGCAATTATACAGGACGTTAGTGAGGTCCCCCTTGGAGTATTATGTTCATTTTTGGTCATCTTGTTATAGGAATGATGTTATTAAACTGGAAAGAGTGAAAATTTACAAGGATGTTGCCTGGACTCAATGGTCAGAGTTATAGAGAGAGGTTGGGCAAGCTAGGACCATTTCTTTAGAGTGTTGGAAATTTGAGGTGAGACCTTTGAGGTGTGTAAGATCATGAAAGGCATGGATAGGGTGAATGCACTCAGTCTTTTTCCCCAGGGTTAGGGAACCAGGGACTAGAGGGCAGGCTTAAGGTTAGAGGGGAAAAAATAAAAGGGAATCTGAGGGGCAACTATTTTACACAGAGGGTGATACGCATATGAAATAAGCTGCCAACACAACTGGATGAGGCAGGCACATTAACAATATTTAAAAGGTATTTGGATCAATACATGGGTAGGAAAGGATTAGAAGAATATGGGCCAAGTACAGGGAAATGGGATTAGCATGGACAGACATTTTGGTCAGCATGGACTAGTTCAGGCCAAAGGGCCTGTCTCTGTGCTGCAGTATTCTATGGCTGTATGGTATCCCCTCTAAATCTCCTGACCCTTACCTTAAATCTATGATCCTTGGTCTTTAATCCCTCCATTATGTATGCCTCTCAATCATGTCCCCCTCAGACTCTTCTGCTCCAAAAGAAAACCCCAGTCTATCCAATCTCATTGATAACTAAAACTCTCCAGCTGAGGCAATGCCCTGGTAAATTGCCTCTGCAACCTCTCCAGTGCAAACACATCCTTCTGACAATATGGAACAAAGAACATAGAACACTACAGTGCAGGAACAGGCCCTTGGACCCTCCAAGTCTGTGCCGGAAATGGATTCCAGAACTGTACACAATACTCTAGCTGTGGCCCGAACAACATTTTATACAGTTCCGACATAACTTCACTGCTCTTAAAATGTATGCTTCAGCTAATAAAGGCAAGCATCCCATATATTCCACTTGTTTACTTCTCCCACTACACCAAGGACATATTCACCAGGGTCCCTTGCTGCTTCCCAAATTCCCACTAGTCATCACATATTCCCTTATTAGTTTGTCCCACCCAAGTGCATCAGCTCATTTATCCCAAATGAATTCCATTTGCAATTTTTTCAGTCCAAATGACCAGCCAGCCTATCCTCTCCTGTAAGCAAAGGCTATCATTCCTCATAATTCACAAGCCAACTAATTTTCCTAAAGGCTGCAAACTTATTGATCAAGCTTTCTACATTCAAGTCTAAATTATTTATATATACACTACAAAGAGCAAGAACCCCACCAGTGATCCCTGTGGTACCTACAGGGGACAGCCATAAAAAACATCCCTCAACCATCACCCTCGGCTTCCTGCCACTCAGTCAATTTGCCAAGTTTCCTTGGATCCCATAGGCTTTTACCTTTGCTATCAGAATCTCATGTGGGACCTTACCAAAGTCCCTCAATATTGCTTTCAAAGATTTCCCCACCACTGAGGTTGGGCTGACTGGCTTATAGATACCCAATTTACCCCTTGCTCCCTTCTTGAATAATAGTCCCACATTTACTGTCCTCCAATCCTCTTCAAAAAGGCAAAAGAGGAATTGAACATGCTAGTCAGCTCACAAAATTTCTTCCCTTGGCTCACTCAACAGCCTGGGATACATTTTATCTAATCATGAAGTTTTAAGCCTGCCAGACCAATGAGAACTGCCTGGGGCCTGGGGCCTGGGGCTCCTTCACCGCCGCACCCTCACCACCAGATGCCTGGAGGAAGAATGCCTCATCTTCCACCTTGGGATCCTCCAACCACACGGTATTGTATTAATGTGGATTTCACCAGTTTCCTCATTTCCCCTCCCCAAACCTTATTGTAGTTCCAATTTTCCAACTCGACACTGCCCTCATATCCTGTCCTATCTGTCCATCTTCCTTCCCACCTATCCGCTCTACCTTCTTCTCTGGCCTATCACCATTACCCCTCACCCCCATCTACCTATCGCACTCTCAGCTACCTTCCCCCAGTCCCACCCCTACTCCTCTCTCATTTACCTTTCCACACCCTTGGCTCACATGCCTCATTCCTGATGAAAGGCTCTTGCCCAAAATGTCAATTCGCCTGCTCCTCTGAAGCAGTCTGACCTGCTGTGCTTTTCCAGCACCCCACTCTCAACTCTGATCTCCAGCATCTGCAGTCCTCACTTTCTCCCAATTAGAACTTCCCGTCTATGCTAATTTCTTGAAGTATATCACAGTCCTTCTCTCCGATTTCTGTACCCACACTGCATTTCTGTTCATTCATGACAGGGATAATGTATTCTTTAGAACCCAAACTACATCTTCCGCTTCCACACAGAGCCCTATTCTTTTACCTTTAATATACTTAACCATAGGATTTCCTCTATTTTATCTGTCATTACATCTTTCCATACCCAGTTTGCTCTCCTGATTTCCATTTTAAGTTTCCCTTTGTACATACTACACTCCTCTAGGACTTCTGCTGTTCCAAGTCCCCAATATCCGCCATAAGCCTTCTTGTTCTCTTTATTCAATCTCGTTCTATCCCTTAATAACCAGGATTCACTGGATTTGTTGGTCATACCCTTTATGTAAAGTTGTTAGCCCTGTACTCTCCTGATTTCCTCTTTGATTGTGTCAGAGCAGTGGGATACAAAGTTACCGAAAAAGTCTCTCTCCCAGCCTACTCTGGCCAAATCATACCAGATCTTACTAAAATTGGCCTTCCTCTCATTTGGAACTGGAAATTCAGACCCATCCTTGTCCCTTTTTATAATAATTTTGAATCCAGTGGAATTGTGATCCCTATCTACAAAATGCTCCCCGACTGATAGTTCAACAATTTGCCAGCTTCATCCCCAAAACCTAAGTCCAGTAATGCCCTGCCTCTTGTTAGTGCTTCTATGTGCTGGCTTAAAAGGCTCCTATAGATTCACAGAGTCATACAGCATGGACGCAGATCCTTCAGACCAACTAGTCCACACGAACCATATTCCCAAACTAAACTAGCCCCACTTGCCTGTGTTTGGCTCATATCCTCCAAACCTTTCCTATTCTTGTACTTATCCAAGTGCCTTTTAGAGGTTTTACCTGTATTCAGCAATTCCTCTGGCAGTTCATTCCACACACAAAATATTCTGTGTAAAAAGAAAGTTACGCTTGTGGCCTTTTTAAAACTCTTCGCACCTTAAAAATGTGCCCAGAGTTTTGAACCCCCCCCCCCACCCTAGGGAAAAGACCCTTGCTATTCACCTTATCGATGCCCCTTATGATTTTATAAACCTCTATAAGGTCACCCCTCAAACTCCTATGCTCCTATGAGAAGAAGCCCCAGCCCACTTTTATAATTCAAACCCTCCACTCCTAGCAACATCCAGGTAAATTTTTTCTGAACCCTTTCCAATTTAATAATATCCTTCCGATAGCAAAGTGAACTCCACACAATACTCCAGAAGACGCCTCACCCAGATCATGTACAACCTCAACAACATATCCCAACTCCCCATACTCAAAAGATCTGAGCAATAAAAAGAATTGTGCTGAACACCTTCTTAACCAGCCTATCTACCTGTGACGCAAATTTCAAAGAATTACATACCTGAATCTCTAGGTTTCTTCTCTACAACACTACCCAGCCCATACCATTAATTGTATAAATCCTACCCTTATTTGCTTTACCTCACATTTATCTAGATTAAACTCCATGTGCCACTCCTCAGCCCATTGACCCAATTGATCTTTGTAATCTTAGATAACCTTCCTCACTGTCCACTATACCACCAATTTTGGTGTCCATCCTCAAATTTACTAACCATTCCCCCTAAATTCTCATCCAAATCAGTTATATAAATGACAAACAAAAGTGGACCCATTTTAAAAATTCCACTCCCTTTAAACCTTTCATACTATGCTGGAAAGTTTAAATCCCCTACTATTATTACGTTTTTTTTTTACACTTCTCAAAGTGAGGAAGAAAGCTACAGAATGCACAAAGACATTAAATGGGCTGGGCCATTGGGCTAAACAAAATTACAATTGGAATTCAATCCTGTGCAAGGACAAGGCAATTCATTTGCGGAGAACAAAATACAAGAGGAAAACACCATAAATATTAAGATTGAGAAATATAAAGAAATGAGGCTGCATTAGACTGCATGTCTACAAATACCTGAAGGCGGCAAGATAGTAAGAAAAGGTGGTAAGGGCATAGAGGATACTTTATTTTACTGACTGAGGCCTACAATATAAGAGCAGGGAGGTAATGCTAAAACTATATAAACTAAAGATTCATAAAATCACAGGTTAACTAGCATACTTATTGAACATAGCTTTAATCATCACATTATAATTTTAACTGAGAGAAGGCACAGAGAAGATTCACAGGGATATTGTCAATATCTAGTGGAAAATTCTAGTTACGATGAAAGATTGGAAAAACTGAAACAGAGGAAGCTTTGGGCGGGATGGGGCAGGGTTACATTCAATTAAGATGTGAAAAAAAAGGAGTACCTGGATGGTTGAATACAAAGAACTATTTCTGCTGGATAAGTCAATAGCCAGGGGCATGGATTCAAAATAATCGATAGAAAGACTAAAAGAGCTGAAAAGTAGTTTTTTCATCTGGAGGATGCTATGTTTTGAAGTTCAGTCAGAACGGTGGTGATGGCAGAAACATTCATTGCATTAAAAAAAAAACACTTGGAAAGATATGTAAAGTGCCTACAGGGCTACAGACCAAGAGGTACAAGGGAAAACTAACTTTCCAAATGGCAGAAACACTAGGCCTAATTGGCCTCTTTTCTGTGCAGAAGATAATTCTCTTATTAACATTAACTAGATATGGTTCTACAAGCACCTCTAAATATCCAAAACCAGAAGTGCATTAAGGAACGTGTGGTTTTCCAGAATATTTTCCCCTTTAACTGCAGCACTCTTTATTGTGACATAATTCAGAATAGCTAACTCAACATCGGCCAGTGATTGAACCTGGCTCAGTTATGTAGTGAATATGCTTACTGGAGTTCTCTCGAAGTAAATATTTCCAACTTGCTTATTAAAGCAGAAGTCATGACTGAGAGGGAAACATTTCAACCATTTCAACACTTCTCATACAACCCCAACCTCATTCAAGGCAGTTTTCAAACCTACAGCACAGTTAAGATTTCATATAGTTTCTGAATGAGTGTGCAGTAACAGGATGCACTGTTTGCCCATGATGGAGATGTTCGAGAAACTATTAGCCCTCAAACTGATACTGTAAATTTTATAAAATTAGACTCTGAATGAGAATGATATGGATTTTAAAGCAACCCAAGACAAAAGGATATTTCCCAAAAATGTGGTTGTACTCAAACATATTTATTGATCAAAGTTGTAAAACAACTGGTATTCCATCCTTCACACTTCAGGATTATTAATTTTAAAATCAGATTACTTTCACTCTGAAGTGATAATGAATAGTAAACTACATCAATCACTAAGTGATGGCATTGTTCACCAACACCCCATTTATTTAATGCATAATTGTGCAAAATAATTGTGATGAGCTACCACTCTCAAACTTGATTGTCAGAATCTGTTAAGAAACTCTCATGCATAAAGTGTCAATCATATTAAAGTCTCAAAAGAAATCATACTGTCACAGCAATTTTGAAACTGAATTTCCTTCCAGCTCAACATGTAAACTTCAATCACCCAATATTGCTTTCCGCTCCTAAAAAAAGTGTCCATTCAATCAATGCACAACAGATAAAACGTACAACATCTAAAACCACAACTCATTTCTGGCTTTGTCATCCAATCATGCTAAGACACTAATCAAAAACAGAGACTTAACACTAAAGCAGCAGATTAAAAATGTCATATCGCCTTCAGGAAATTAATACATTAAAGGACTCCACAATTTAAGTAAACAGATTACAGTCTGAATGAAATCACCAATCATAACACTGTGACCAATCTATTTTGTTTACATATGTACTAATAATCAATAATAACTGCCTCAAAGTTTGAAAGTTTACAGAAATCAGTTACCAAGCTTCGAACCATTCAAAATAAGGTTTTTTTTTACACTAGCCATCAAAACACATTTTGGGTTGCAAGTAATCAAGTCTGGGAGGGAGGGAGAGACAAAGAGGACCATAAATTAAATTGGAGGCTGAAGGAAAAAAAAAACAAAGTCTGGAGTTAAATACTACAAAATTTCACAACTTAACTGAATAGTTCAATTATCAGGTTGATTCCTCAGTCTGGTCACGAACCATGAGCAATACTTTCACTAGCTTTCCTTCAATAATGCTGATTTGGAGAAAGAACTAATAAAAATACTGAGGGAAATCTGCTTCTTTTTCACAATCTGATACCAAAAACTCTCTCAGGAATTTGGCTTCTCCCCCACTTTGTGGGGGAAAAAAAGTTAAACATTTTGATATGCTTGTTAGTGAGATTGTTGGTGCTAATACAACCATCATATACCTACAATGGCCAAAATATGCAAGTTGCAAACCTGTTATGGCTTTTACAAGAAATATTTCCATTTAAGGAATGATTGGCTCCAACCTACAAAAAAAATTACTCTTTCTTTTCATGAGCTTAAAGATTTGTTAGAACATCCTGAAAAAAAAAAGGAAAAGATGGTAAGAGCAAAATGGGTTTCAGTGTTATTCTCTCTTAAAAACTTCCATTTAAATTTCATATACAATTTTAAAACCATTAAACATTGCCAAATCACCATTTTGTCCTATAAGAGGTAGCATTTTATAAAACTGCGATGCAAGAAGCATTAGAATTAGGCCAGGGATGTAAAAAAAATTCAGAATTGTTCACAAACTTCCAAAGGGATTTACATTGAATGAAGTACTTTTGAAATGTAGACACTATTGGAATGCAGAAACTAACTTACAGAAAGCAAAATTCTACAATATGATAACAAGCACAATTTGTTTTTGGTAATGCCGCTTGAGGCATTAATTTAGCCAGGATACCAATACCCTGCTCTTTTTCAAAATTGCAGCACAGGATTTTTACATCACCTGAGAAGGTGGACTAGGCCTTGGGTTAACATCGCATTTGAAAGACAGCACCTGCAAAAGGATATGTCTTGGGTCCACTGCTGTTTGTCATTTTCATAAATGACCTGAATGAGGGCGTAGAAGGATGGGGGGGGTTAGTAAATTTGCGGATGACACTAAGGTTGGTAGAGTTATGGAGAGTGCAGAAGGATGTTGCAGGTTACAGAGGGACATAATTAAGCTGCAGAGCTGGCTAAGAGGTGGCAAATGGAGTTTAATGTGGAAAGGTGTGAGATGATTCATTTTGGAAGGAGCAACAGGAATAAAGAGTAAGGGGCTAATGGGAAGATTCTTGGACATGTAGGTGAGCAGAAGGATCTCTGTGTTCATGTACATAAATTCTGAAAGCTGCCACCCAGGTTGATAGGGTTGTTAAGAAGGCATACAGTGTGTTAGCTTTTATTAGTAGAGGGATTGAGTTTTGGAACCTTGAGGTCATGCTGCAGCAGTACAAAACTCTTGTGCGGCCGCACTTGGAATACCGCACACAGTTCTGGCATTGTGGAAGGATGTGGAAGCTTTGGAAAGGTTTCAGAGGAGATTTACTAGGATGTTGCCTGGTATGGAGGGAAGGTCTTACGGGGAAAGGCTGAGGGACGTGAGGCTGTTTTTGCTGAACAGAAGAAGGTTGAGACATACAAGATAATCAGAGGGTTAGATAGGGTGGACATTGAGAGCCTTTTTTCTCAGGTGGTGATGGCCAGCATAGTTTTAAACTGAGGGGTGATAGATATAGGACAGATGTTAGATGTAGTTTCTTTACTCAGAGTAGCAGGTGCATGGAACGCACAGCCTGCAACAGTAGTAGACCCGCCAACTTTAAGGGCATTTAAATGGTCATTGGATAAACATATGGATGATAATGGAATAGTGTAGGTTAGATGGATTTCAGATTGGTTTCACAGGTTGGTGCAACCAAGAGCCAAAGGGCCTGTACTGTGCTGTAATGTTCTATGTTCTAAAGCACTGAGGTGAGCACAAGATTAGGCTGATGCTCAAGTTTTAGAATGTAACTTGAGCACACAACCTTTTAACTAAAGGAGCAACAGTGATACCAGCTGAACTATGGCAAATGCTCCAAGGGTAATTTTTTTATTACCACAAGGTCCTCGTAAGATCTTCCCTCCTTATTGTATCAGCAAAATTATTCTACCTCAGAAGTTCTATCATTATAAAGAACATTGCCATTAAAAATGTTGCACATTGAGAAGTAGGAAGATATTGCAGATATATTCTAAATAAAACATATCACCCAAACCATTTACTGTTCTCCCCTAGTAAGATATTATCCATAAGGGTAAGACATATTGCTTTTAGGTCAACTAATGCCAATACCATTGTAACAACTTGCGTTTATATAGCGCATTTAATACAGGGAAACTTCTCAAGGCACTTTAGCCAACTCTGTGCCAGCATTTCTTTGTCTAAGCTCTTGCTTGTTTTAAACACTTGATCCTTCACCCTGAACCAAATGACTACATATATGTAACTCATGAGCCTTTCACACTGAAGGTACCTCAGGAGGTACCAGTGTACCACAGCAAATATCAGCAGACACGTTCCCCTTTCACAAATCTGACTCCCAGGTATCACTTATTGTTTTGGAACTGCCCTCAGTGCTGACCCAAAACTAATGCCAGCTTTTGCAGCTTCAGAATGCTGTAGACAGAAGTACATTTAAGGATACCAGAAACTAAAGGATTAAAAAATGGTGCTTTTACAATGAAATGGGAAAATACAGAAATGAAGGAGAGTTAGAAATTCAGGTGAGGCAGAGGGAAGATAGCAGCTGAGAAATCACTTGAAGGTGAGAAAGGTCCAGAACTGACTGAGTTGGAGAAAGATTTCTTACATAAAATGGAGAGTTAAATGGGGAAAAGAATGCCACCTTAACTGGGTCGGAAGAATAGAGTTCAGCAGCTTGAAATGTGAATGCAATGCAAGAGGGGGACACAGTATCAATCTGAAATAGAAGGGAGAGTTGGAACTGAAGAGAGCAAATGGACAGTTACAAGTCCGTGTAGAAACTTGCTTTCACGTGGCAGGATAATTCTTCAGGAAAAAGTGAGGACTGCGAATGCTGGAGATCAGAGTCGAGAGTGTGTTGCTGAGAAAGCACAGCAGATCAGGTAGCATCCGAGAAACCGGAGAATCGACGCTTTGGGCATAAGTCCTTCATCAGGTATGAGGCTTATGGGCTGCAGGGAGTCATGGCACCTTTCCCTGCCACCGCAGGAAGTGCAAATCCTACACCCACACCACTCCCCACACCTCCGTCAAAGGCCCCAGAAGATCCTTCACATCCGTCAGAAATTTACGTGTACCTCTACCAATCTACTGCATCCATCACATCCGGTGTGGTCTCCTCTACCATGGGGAGACAGGACGCTTTCTTGCGGATCGTTTCTGAGAACATCTCTGGGACACCCACACCCACCAACCCCACCGCCCCATGGGTTGAACACTTCAACTCCCGCTCCCATTCAGTCAAGGACATGCAGGTCCTGGGTTTCCTCCACCGCCAAATCATTACTATCCACTACCTGCAGGAAGAACGCCTCATATTTCACCTTGAGACACTGCAACCACACGGAATAAATGTGAATTTCAACAGCTTCCTCATTTCCCCTCTCCCCATATTATCCCAGTCCCAAGCCTTCAACTTGGCACCACCCGTCGGACCTGTCCATCACTCCTCCCTCTGACCTTCTTCCACCTATTGCTTTCTCAACTACCCACCCCACACCCCTCCCATTTATCTCTGAGTCCCCTTGGCCCACAAGCCTCATTCCTGATGAAGGGCTTTTGCCCGAAACGTCCATTCTCCTGCTCCTCAGATGCTGTCTGCCCTGCTGTGCTTTCCCAGCAACACACTCTCGATGAGGATAATTCTTCAGCCATAAGTTTTTTGAGAGCTGGGGCAGCCTTTTTTTAAGATGTTGACTAATTTTAAGAGTTTGTTGTTAAATTGGCAGATTTTTCCAATGCTAAATAAATCATTTGCTTATAAAAAGAATTTAGGACTCGTCATGTTAGTCATGGATAACTCAAGAAAAAAATCTAAGACCACTGCCATCATTCCACAGATAGCCAAGGTGCTAGCTCCAAGTTTCAGCTCAATTCTAGGCACCATTTTCCACTAGTTTTCAGGAGCTCTCAATTTTCATGCTTGAACCTAAAACCAGCCAAGTGTGCGGATTCACATCCTGCATCCACAACACTCAGTTGTTAACTGATTTAGTCAGATGACACATTTTTTGCAAAAAGAGCATTCTGTCATTTTAAAATGTCATACTTTATATATTTTAACTTAGCACCTTTACATGCCAGTGCCTTGTACAGGAATTGATGTATAATTAGGTAAAGTAAAAGTACAGTCACCATAGTCTTACCAGACCATAGAGCTGCCTTCCCACTAAAGGAGGGAGAAATCAATGGTGGTTTAATCTGAAGGTCACTACACCTCAGGCAAGGGGAGAGGCTGATAAGAAGAGTCCTTCATGGCAACATCAGCTAGTGTAGGAATTAAATTCATACTGTTGATCTCACTCTACATCACAAACTAATCATCCAGCCAACTGAGTTAAATGACTCCCAATAGTTCAGTATAAACAGGTGGACACCTCAAATACTATAATTCTGAGTTATAAATTCTGTACGCTGACAAGTTACATAAATAACACAACTGTGAATAACTCTTAAATACATGCTTTCAACTATTTTGTTTGTTATGTCATCACATCTGACCACCAGCATTAAGAAATTCCAAATAGAAACAAAATCGACTCCTACCTTGGCTGTGAGGTTTCTTCATACATTTTCTCTTTCCCCTCTTTGAAAAGGCTAATGGTCTGTTTTGTCTTCTTAAGCAGGTTCTCCATGAAAACTCTGAAATATTCATTCTCACCAAGAACTTCCATCTTTCCCTCATATCGAGTCAGGATCAGACGCAGGTGCTGGTAAGTGTCAGGCAACAGATCTAGAATGTAGGGAGGGCTGTTCTTTAGCCCTACTTTGGGGTTCTGACACAGTCGCACCACCTACAGTGAGAAAACAAATGAAACACGAAATCTGTAAATGAAAGAGTGAAAGGGCAGGAAAAAAAAGTAAAATAATCCCCTTTCTGGCCAAATGAATGAGGAGGTTATTTTAAAAATGCACACCTTGCTGTATTATAATTTAATCTCAGGAAAGGAGGAAGGAGGATTCAACCCATTAAGACAAGCACATTTCTGAAGAAGGGTCACTAGACTTGAAATGTTAATGCTCTTTTCTCTCATAGATGCTGCCAGACCCGCTAAATTTCTCCAGCAATTTCTTATTCTTGTTTGTGTCTCACTTCTACATTAAGCTATGAGAGTCAGTAGCCTCTCTCAATGCGGGATGCAGTCAATACAACTCAGGTTGGCATGGTGGTCATTGCTACCTCAGAGATTGCGACCCTAAAATTTAAGCTCTCAGCCTCCACTTGGTGTCCACTTTGGGTAGCCCTGCTCTCAGATTACCAAACTGTTAATTGGTTCAAAAAGTCCTTTCCTATTTACATTATTAAGGCATCATCAGATTTAACATGCTTCTTTTATTCTTTTTTCACCAGGGTACCGTTCGGTTTCTTAAGTAACATCTAATGATTTGGAGTGTTACACACCATCTTTTTCTCATTATAGAAGGAAACATATAGTTGCTTTGAGATTCGGTGGACCAACTCTTGGATAAGGATTTGTCATATGAGGAATGATTACTTCAAGAGTATGTTGATGTTCAGCTGTTGAGTACATTTAGATACATAGATAATGGATGTAACTGGAATTTAAATAGGTCAGCCACGATCTTATTGACTAGTGAAGGATGCTGAAATGGCTGAATGGCCTATATCTACCACCATTTGTTATGACATTTTTCCAAAAAGAGGGTTCCCAAAGCAGGCAAGATGGCCTAATTATGCCCTAAGCTACCCTTTGAGTGATTCTAATTTCACATTTCCCAACCTGTACTATTTCTTGGTCAACTACCTGGTTGAGTTTGCTTAACCATCCTCCTAGATCATGCAGAACTCTAGATCTAGGGCAGCACGGTGGTTCAGTGGTTAGCACTGCTGCCTCACAGCACCAGGGTCCCAGGTTCGATTCCAGCGGGTGACTGTCTGTGTGGAGTTTGCACATTGCGCGGGTTTCCTCTGGGTGCTCCGGTTTCCTCCCACAGTCCAAAGATGTGTGGGTCAGGTGAATTGGCCATGCTAAATTGCCCATAGTGTTAGATGCATTAGTCAGAGGGAAATGGGTCTGGGTGGGTTACTCTGAGGGTCAGTGTGGACTGTTGGGCCGAAGGGCCTGTTTCCACACTGTAAGGAATCTAATCTAATCTAATCTACTATAGGTGTTAAATTGAAGCTCAGTAAGGCTTCCCCACAAGGCAACAGCGGTCAATCATGGGATAAGGCTTTGTTACGTAGAAAGTTAAAAAGGTAACAATCTCTGGTTTACTCCTGGTGGCAACATTCTAATGACAATAGGAATAATAAGGTAGGGCAGAATATCAATGGCTAAAGAGATGGTGCAATGTGCAAGGATTCAGATTTTTGGGTTATTGGGACCTCTTCTGGGGCAGGAAAGACCTATTCAAAAGGGATGGATTTCACTTGAACTGGCAAGAGATCAATACCCTGGTGGGGAAGATTTGCTACTTGTATTTTGAGAGCCGAGTGAGTGAGCAAAGCGTACGTGTGTGCTTGTGTGGGAGAAAGAAAGACAGAGAGCGCGCATGAGAGAACAGAAAGGCCAGTGTGCGTGAGTGAATGAGTGATTATGTGCGTGTGGGGGTTCTCCTCGAAGCAGCAGTAAATATAGAAAGACAGAGGAGGATGCTTCTGACTCAGAAAAGAGCAACTTAATCAGAAAAGGCAGATGACAGCATGAGGTAACTCTAAAGAATTAAACTGATTTACTTCAATGCAAGGGGTCTTACAGGTAAGGCTGATGAACTCAGGACATGTATGGGAACATGGGATTGGGATATCATAGCTATTGCAGAAACCGTGCTGAGGGAAGGTCAGGACTGGCAACTCAAATGCTCTGGGTTTTAAATGCTATAGGAAGCATAGAAAGGGAGACAAGGTGGGGGAGTGGCATGTTTGATTAAAGAAAGCACTACTTCTGTAATTAGACTGGATATTTCGGAGAGAATGTCTTATATGGGTAGAAATTAGAAACAAGAAAGGTATGATCACCTTGATGGGATTGTACTATGGGCCCCCATAGTCAGAGGGAAATTGAAGAGAAAATATGGAGAGAAATCTCAAATATATGTAAGAATAGGGTTGCAACAGTTGGAGACTAATTTTCCAAACATTGACTGGGACTGCCATAGTGTTAAAGACTTGGATGAGGAGGAATTTGTTAAACATGTTCAAGAAAACTTTCTTCATCAATATGTATAGGTTCCTACTACAGAAGGGACAAAACCTGGCCTTCTGTTGGATAATAAGCAGGGCATAAGTGATTGAAGTGTTAGTAGAGGAATACTTTGTGACTAATTATCATAATTCTATTAGTTTTAAAATAGTCATGGAAAAGGATGAGCCTTCCATAAAAGATAAAGTTCTTAAAAACACAAAGCACTGGAGAAACATAGATCTGCAGGCATCTGTGGAAAGAGAAACATAGTTAACATTTTGAGTCCAGTATAACTGCTTCGGAACAGAAGGGCGGGTGTGAAATTATGTTTTTTATGCTATTGGGATGTAGAGAAATCTTTAGGAAAGATCTACAAGTATAGACCAAAATTTGAAAATAAGTGATAAATCATTTAACGACATTGAATGAGGAGAAATATTTTCTCTTAGTCTTTGGAATTCTGTTTCAGAGTGTGGAGGCAGTCACTGAATATCTTCAGGATCAAGTTAGAAAGATTTTGGATCAACAAGGAAATCAAAAGGTTATGGGGCACATACAGGAGTTAAAGCCACAATCAGATCAGCCATGACCTTACTAAATAGCAGAGTAGGCTTAAAGCAACAAATGACCTAACTCCAGCTCCCTTTTATCATGATGTAATGATCGAATTAATTGTGATGTGGAGGTGCCAGTTTTGGACTGGGGTGGACAAAGTCAGAACTCACGCAACAGCAGGTTACAGTCCAACAGGTTTATTTAAAATCACAAGTCACTTCAACTGACGAAGGATCAGCACTCTGAAAGCGTGTGATTTCAAATAAACCTGGTGTTGAGTGACATCTGACTGAATTAATTGGTTTGCTGAATTATTGTCTCAATTTACAAAGACAGTAGTACAACTGGCACCCATAAAAAGTGCACTCCAGTATGGATCACCATCTTCAGAAAGAAAATTCCAAATGCAAACAGAAGTTTAGTTTGTTAAGAAAGGCAATCAGAAACAAACTTTAACCCCTGGTTTCACCATTGAGGAAGTGGTTGGCAGGATGAGTGCCGGATAAGAACATGAGTCAAAGTTACACTTCTACTTTTTATACTTCCCTAGTCAGCAAAAGGGAAGAGAACACAGCGGTGCAAAGGAGTTACATTCACAAACCACTCAAGTTTTAGAAAGCAGTACTGATAATTTTTCTACAAAAGATTTAAGTGACTGAAACAGAGAACATACCATAGAAACATATCAATTTCTCAAACTGCTTTCCTTCAATTATCTGTCGAAGTTCAGTAAACTTGAAATGGTTCAGAAAAGATTTACAAAGATGTTGCCAGGGTTGGAGGGTTGGAGCTATAGGGAGAGGCTGAATAGGCTGGGGCTGTTTTCCCTGGAACATAGGAGGCTGAAGGATGACCTTATAGAGGTTTATAAAATCATGAGGGGCATGGATAGGATAAATAGACAATGTCTTTTCCCTGGAGTGGTGGAGTCCAGAACTAGATGTCATAGGTTTAAGGTGAGAGGGGAAAGATTTAAAAGGGACCGAACGGAGAACTTTTTCATACAGAGGGTGGTGCGTGTATTGAACAAGCTGCCAGAGAAAGTTATGGAGGCTGGTACATTTACACCATTTAAAAGGCATCCGGATGGGTATATGAACAGGAAGGATTTAGAGGGTTATGGGCTAAGCGCTGGCAAATAGGACTAGATTAGGTTAGGATAGGATATCTGGTAGGCATGGAAGAGTTGGACTGAAGGGTCTGTTTCCATGCTGTACATCTCTATGACTCTATGATATAGAATTATAAAGGGCAGCTGGGATCGAGGCTGTTGCTCATCTGGAGAAGCAAAGCCAACAGAGAATGGCTGGATCAAATGGGACAAAGTAAAGAATTTCCCTATTTAAATCTAATCTCCTCCCCAATTTCTCAAAAAAAGTTAGGCTTAAAACCATCAACCTGAAAAGAAGGCCCACAAAGATATGACTTCTTTAAATTCAATCACAGAAAGTGAGCATCACGGATCTGTGTCAGCATTTATTGCCTTGAGGACAGTTACCAGTCAACCACATTGGGTTCGGAATCACATGCAGGCCAGACCAGGTAAGGCTGATAGTTAGTTACCTTCCCCAAGGACAGTGAATCAGGTGGGTTTTAAATCAACAATTAACAATGGTTTCACGGTCATCACAGAACTCAATCCCAGATTTGTATCGAGTATAAATTCCGCCATTGTCCATGGAGAGATTCAAACCCAGGTTCCCAGAACATTATCTAGGATTCTGGATTAATAGTCTGAAGACAATAGCACGAGGTCACCCTTTAGATCACCAAACCTGCTTTGTAAGGCCACTTAGGGTGACACAGCTCTATACAGATGGTGCAGTCCAGCTGGATACCACTAATTTTCATCCAACTAGTTCATCATGTACAGGATCCTGTAGTTCTCATTCTAATACATTAATGAATATACTAATATTAGAGATCAACATACAGTTGGGGGTACTGGTGCATGAAACACAAAGTTAGCATGCAGGCACAGCAGGTAGTCAGGAAGGAAAGTTGACACTTATTTCAAGGGAATTGGAGTATAAGAGTAGGGAAGTCTTACTGCAATTGCACAAGGTGCTTGATGAGACCATGTTTGGTGTTCCCAAAGCAGTTTTGGTCCCTTATTTAAGGAACGATATCATTTCATTGGAGGCAATTCACAGAAGGTTCACTAGGGTGATCCTCAGTATAGAGGGACTGTCTTATGAGCAAAGGTTAAACAGGTTGGGATTCTATTCACTGAAGTTTAGACGAATGAAAGCCGAAGTCACTGAAATATACAGAATTATTATGGGGTGATTGCTGAGAGGCTGCTTCCGCTCTCTGGAGCATATAGGAACTGAGAACAGTTTTAAACTAAAGGGGTGCCAATCTAAGACTAAGATAAAGAAGAATTTCTCTGAGGGTTGAGTGCCTTTGGAACTCTTTGACATAGGGAGCTGTGGGCAAAATCCTTGTATATACTTAAGGCTGAGATAGATAGATTATTGATCAGTAGGGGAATTAACAGTTATGGGAAAGGGCAAAAAAGTAGACATGAGGAATATTGGTTCAACCATTATCCTACTAAATGGCAGTGCTGGTTCAAGAACCAAAAAGCCTGGTCCTGTCCCTCAGCACATAAAAATGAACCAAAAAGAATGCTGGAGTTAAACCACAAGCCTTTGTAACTATTAACCTCATTCTTTTCTAAAAAGAAAAATGATTGTTGGTTAATCATGAGGAATTTCACAATCTCAAACCCTATTCCAAATTCACTCAAAAATGACAGCATAGTCAACACTTATGTTATCAATCTGCAGTTCCACTAACTTTGAATAAGAAATGTTTGAAGGGAAATGGGCCAAGCGCAGGCAAGTGAGACTAGTTTAGTTTGGGATTATGGTTGACATGGGCTGGTTGGACCGATGAGTCTGTTTCCATGTTGCATAACTGTATAACTCTATGCCAGTTGTTTCTGGTCTTCCCCAAGCCAAACTTACTACCTGGAAGAATGTCTGATTAAAATATTTATCCAGAATATTGACTTAATATCAATTATCTTGCAACAAGTGAAAAGTTAAAAAAAATACAAATGTCATCCAGTTCTCAAGCTATACACCAACATCTTTTTTCAATCAATCTAATTAACCTCTTGGAATTAAAGCTGAACAGGCAAAATTTGGCTAGTTTTCCTTTAAAGATCCAACACTGAATTAGGTTTTGGCTGTTTCTATCAAAACAACATTTTCCTGCACTACCTCCTTATTCCTTGATATCTTTAAATTATAGAAATCTCTGTTCTGAATATACTCAATGACAGCCTCACAGAGGAGGCCACTGAGCCCATGATGCCAGTGTTAGCTCTTTCTAATTAATCCATTACCCGTGCTCCATTCCCACAGCCCTTTCTTTATTCTTTTAAAATATTTATCTAATTCCTTTTTGAAAACTCATGAACTGAAAATTACACGATGTCTCAGAGACAACAAGATCACTGCATGAACTGTAAAGCTACAGAATCATACTGGAAAAAGGATGAGACCTGCCAGACCCAAACAAAATGCATCCTAGCCCTGATAGTATCAGCTATCAGCATGGTGTCACAACTTTACAAGAAGCAGTTAATTAATAGGCCATCTCTGCCTTTACTATCAAATTAAGGACCAAGAAGGTTCAAAAGGATCCAAAACTGTGGAAGGAAGGCAAATCTAGGGAGAGGGAGCAATGTTTAGCAACACAGGAAGCTACGTGGATGCCTCAAAACTCAGACTTATGAAAATTAACAAACGGTGATTGCTAGAAGGTCAAACTCATCCCTTAGATGGAGGTGCAGCCCTAAGATCCAATAGTTCTGGAAAGGGTAGGTTTGAGAGTAGGCACCACCAGCTCCATGGCCTGTTGCCAAGCGACAACCTTGGGAGTGAGCTCAACCAATGCCAGTAAGATCTTGGCAGCAGCAGGAAAATTTAATAGCCAGCAGGTCCCTTTACTGGCCTAACTGACTACCTGTTGTCGAGTTGACACCCTGAGGAACAAGAAAAGTTTACTCATGTAGCCAATACTCACTGGAAAGGTAGTCAATAGGTACAGGTTGGTTCAACCCCTTCTGAAACACAGGTGAGATATCTTTCACAGAGGTATGTACAAACATCAGTGCACAGATGTTGCCATTTAGGAGTAAATCTTAAGATAAATAATCTTCAAGATGTACAGTGGTTCCAAAGCAAGAGCTGGTGCAGCAACTGTTAACCATTGTTTAATCAATTATTCTGAATCGGTTGGGTCAGTTGGCTAAACAGCGGGTTTACGATGCAAAGTGATGCCAACAGCACAGGTTCAATTGCTTTACCAACTGAAATGACTATGAGGTCAATCTCTCCCTTCAACTAAGGCTGGTGACCATCAGGTTAAACCACCACAGTTGTGTTGCTCTGAGAGACAGCAGCCCAGTGGTGACTTTATCGATATGATTTGGAGGGGGTGGTGGTGGTGGTATGGTTAAAAGGCAAAATTAATGGCTTTTTATTGGAATGCACTTTTTGTAGTATTCAGAAGAAAATAAATTAATTCATAGCACAAATTATTTTACAGCCATTACAGAGATATTATTCTAGAGTCAAAGAGGCAAACTGAATATTCAGGGGTATATTAAATTTCAAAAGGACAGGCAGGAAGTAAAGTGGGAGGGGCTAAAATGAAGATGTGCTATAGCACTCAGTATTAAATTTAAAGCCATCATTACAGGTGTTCAGTAATTTTTATGAACTTGAGTATAAAGGATTGTGGATACCTGGCTTTCTTTTTAAAAAAGAAAAGCAATAAAATGGCAGCACGTTCAATGAGTGAATAAAAAGGTGCATGGGTTTTTAAACGAGGAATTTCTTGGTAATCATCTCTTTAGATAGCTGCATATTTAATAATGATTCCCTGCCTGGACTTACAACTGTCAGAGCACGATTTCTGCTTCGGATATTGTTTACAGTAGCTTGTGACAAACCTGATGAAGGGAAGGATTTCCCAGTTCAGGTCTTTTTTTTAAAAAACCTGTTTTTATAGTGAATCCTGATTCCCGATTGTGCTCTTAAAGAGCATCTGGAAGACTTCTTGATGCTGCATTTCCTGAACAACCCAAGTCTGTCAGGGTCGGGGGGGGGGGGGGGGGGGGGGGGGGGGGTGGTATTATCTTATTTATTGAAGAGTTATATTGCTCAAAAGTATTTTCTCTCTAAAGCAAATCTCTGCAGAGACAACTTTTTTTCTGCTGTTACTCAGTCTCTCTCTCTTTTGGATTAATTGGAGGGGTAAGCAGTGTTTAATATGAAAATATGACACTAGGATAAGAAGGTACACAATTTGCTGGCTTCTATTTCCTTGTGCTTTATCTTGGCCAGTTTCCATTGATTCTTGCTTCTTCCAAATTCCCTTATAGACAGTCACCTCCAGAGGCCACAGCTATCACCAATTGTCTTCTAGTTCACAAAGTGTCAATGTCCATCATCTTCATATCACATTTGCAGGTTCTTGGAGTGGAAGTATGGACACCCAGGAGGTGTTTCAGTAGCTAGTTTATCATACAGATAATGTCTGGGAATATGGCCATTACCCACCCAAAGAGGGTGGTTGAACCAGTTCAGAAGTTGTTGGTTTGATAACAAATGTATGCCGATGGAACTAGCATTCTGAGCTGGCAATCTTGTCCTGCTAAGAGATGCCAAGAATACATCTGAGATAACGAAGGTGAAAACTGTTCAACCTTTCTTCCAGCATAGTGCGTGTTGTTCAATTTTCATGACTGTACAGATGTGCACTGAAGATGCAGGCTTGGTAGGCTGACAGTTTGATGCTCCTAAAGTGCTCAAATTCTTGGTGACAATTTCTTTTCTAGTATCTCAAAGTCAAACAAAGTCTTTTGTTAATAAGCCCAATATTAAGAAGCATAAATGGCCAGCAACAAGAAGTTAGCATCTTTACATCAGTTTGACAGGATGCAGTGTCCTCATTTCTCCTTTTATTACTGCATTGGATGTGGCTATCTCTGGCTATGCCAACATTTATTACCCACCTTTAACTACCCCAGAACAGAATGGCTAACTAGGCTATTTCAGAGGACAGCTAAGAGTCAATCATATTGCTGTGGATCCAGAGTCACATGTAGGCCCGATGAAGTAAGGATGAGATGCCTGAGCCTAAAATATATTAGTCAACCAGATAGGTTTCTTCAGAAATTGGCAATGGTTACATTGTCACCAATGGGCTAGCTTTTAATGCCAGAATTTTTCAAACTGATTTCAAATGTCACTATCTGCCAATGGTGGGATTCAAAAAGTGCAAGTTACAAGAGAAAGAAATAGCCTACCCTTCTAAGTTGTTAGTCCAGTGACAATACCATTACAGCAAAACCTCCCACAAAGCCAGAATGAGATGTGTATTTAAATGGAAATCTCCAAAATTCATCCACCTTCCAGCAAAGGTTGCATCATGATCTCTGCAATAGACAGGTCAATAGGC
Organism: Chiloscyllium plagiosum; assembly: GCF_037043375.1. Lineage (NCBI taxonomy): Eukaryota > Metazoa > Chordata > Chondrichthyes > Orectolobiformes > Hemiscylliidae > Chiloscyllium > Chiloscyllium plagiosum. The sequence continues at coordinate 2,456,628 of NW_028270167.1, forward strand.
AATAGGTGGAGTAGGCCATTCTGCCCTTCGAGCCAGCATCACCATTCATTATGATCTTGGCTGATCATCTACAATCAGTATTCTATTCCTGCCTTATCCCCATAACCCTTGATTCCACTATCCTTAAGAGTTCTATCCAACTCTTTCTTGAAAGTATCCAGAAACTTGGCCTCCACTGCCTTCTGAGGCAGAGCATTCCACACACCCACCACTCTCTGGGAGAAGAAGTTTCTCCTCAACATGTTCTAAATGGCCTACCCCTTATTTTTAAACTGTGTCCTCTGGTTCGGGACTCACCCATCAGCGAAAACATGCTTCCTGCCTCCAGAGTGTCCAATCCTTTAATAATCTTATACGTCTCAATCAGATCCTCTCTCAGCCTTCTAAACTCAAGGGTATACAAGTCCAGTCTCTCAAATCTTTCAACGTAAGATAGTCTCGTCATTCGGGAATTGACCTCGTGAACCTATTCTGTACTCCCTCAATAGCCAGAATGCCTTTCCTCAAATTTGGAGACCAAAACTGTACACAATATTCCAGGTGCGGTCTCACCAGGGCCCTGTACAGCTGCAGAAGAACCTCTTTGCTTCTATACTCAATTCCTCTTATTATGAAGGCCAGCATGCTATTAGCTTTCTTCACTGCCTGCTGTACCTGCATTCTTGCTTTCATTGACTGATGTACAAGAACACCTAGGTCTCATTGTACTGCCCCTTTACATAACTTGACTACATTTAGGTAGTAATCTGCCTTCCTGTTCTTGCCAGCAAAGTGGATAACCACACATTTATCCACATTAAACTGCATCTGCCATGCATCTTCCTGAAGAAGGGCCTGTGCCCGAAACGTCGAATCTCCTGTTCCCTGGATGCTGCCTGACCTGCTGTGCTGTTCCAGCAATAAAGTTTCAACTTTGATCTCCAGCATCTGCAGACCTCACTTTCTCCATGCATCTGTCTACTCACAGGTCACCCTGTAATCTCCTAACATCCTCCTCACATTTCCCCCTGCCACCCAGCTTTGTATCATCAGCAAATTTGCTAACATTACTTTTAATACCATCATCTATATCATTAGTGTGGATTGTAAAAAGCTGCGGTCACAGCACTGATCCCTGCGGTACCCCACTGGTCACCGCCAGCCATTCTGAAAGGGAGCCGTTTATCACTACTCTTTGTTTCCTGTCAGCCAACCAATTTTCAATCCAAGTCAGTATTTTGCCCCAATACCATGCGCCCTAATTTTGCTTACTAACCTCCTATATGGGACTTTATCAAAGGCTTTCTGAAAGTCTAGGTACACTACATCCACTGGATCTCCCTTGTCCATCTTCAGAGTTACATCCTCAAAAAATTCCAGAGGATTAGTCAAGCAGGATTTCCCCTTCATAAATCCATGCTGATTCTGACCTATCCTGTTTCTGCTATCCAGATGTGTCGTAATTTCATCCTTTATAATTGACTCCAGCATCTTTCCCACCACTGAGGTCAGACTAACTGGTCTATAATTCCCTGTTTTCTCTCTCCCTCCTTTCTTAAAAATTGGGACAACATTAGCCACCCTCCAATCCGCAGGAACTGATCCTGAATCTATAGAACATTGGAAAATGATCATCAATGCATCCGTGATTTCTCGAGCCACCTCCTTCAGTACCCTGGGATGTAGACCATCAGATCCCGGGGACTTATCAGCCTTCAGACCTAACAGTCTCTCCAATACCATTTCTTGGCAAATATAAATTCCCTTTAGTTCAGGTCCTTCAGCCACTATTACCTCTGGGAGATTGCTTGTGTCTTCCCCAGTGAACACAGATCTGAAGTACCAAGTCAACTCTTCTGCCATTTCTTTGTTCCCCCTAATATATTCACCTGTTTCTGTCTTCAAGGGCCCAATTTTAGTCTTAACCATTTTTTTTTCCTTTCACATATCTAAAAAAGTTTTTACTATCCTCCTTTATATTTTTGGCCAGTTTACCTTCGTACCTCATTTTTTCTCTGCGTATTTCCTTCTTAGTAATCCTCTGTTGTTCTTTAAAAGCTTCCCAGTCCTCTGTTTTCCCACTCATCATTACTATGTTATACTTTTTCTCTTTTGACTTTATATGTTTCTTAACTTCCCTCGTCAGCCACTGCCACATCTGCCTCCTCTTAGGATCTTTCTTCCTTTTTGGAATGAACTGATCCTGCATCTTCTGCATTATACCCAGAAATACCTACCATTGTTGCTCCACTGCCATCCCTGCTAGGGTATTGCACCATTGAACTTTGGCCAGCTCCTCCCTCATAGCTCCATAGTTCCCTTTATTCAACTGAAATATTGTCACTTCCGATTGTACCCTCTCCTTTCAAATTGCAGATTAAAGCTTATTGTATTATGATCACTACCTCCTAACGGCTCCTTCACTTCGAGGTCCCTGATCAAATCCGATTTGTTGCACAACACCAGATCCAGAATTGCCTTCTCCCTGGTAGGCTCCAGCACCAGCTGTTCTAAGAATCCATCTCGGAGGAACTCTCCCTTTCTTGGAGTCCAGTACCATCCTGATTCTCCCAGTCTACCTGCATGTTGAAATTCCCTATAACAACTGTAGTAATATCTTTGCTACAGGCCAATTTCAGCTCCTTATTCAACTTACACCCTACATCCAGACTACTGTTTGGGGGCCTGTAGATAACTTCCATGAAGGTCTTTCTACCCTTAGAATTTCTCAGCTCTATCCATACTGATTCTACATCCCCTGATTCTAGGTCCTCCCGCGCACGGGACTGAATATCATTCCTTACCAACAGGGCCACCCCATCCCCTCTGCCCGTCAGTCTGTCCTTGCGATAGCACTTATAGCCTTGAATATTCATCTCCTAGGCCCTGTCCACTTGAAGCCACGTCTCAGTTATCCCCACAATATCGTAACTGCCAATTTCCAAATGAGCCTCAGGCTGATCCATCTTATTTCTAATGCTTCGTGCATTCATATAATATTTTTAATTTGTTATTGCCCTCACCCTTCCTATCAATCTCTATTTCACTCAACCTTACGGCATGATCCCTTTTTGAGTTTTCTGCTCCATTGATACCGTTGTCTTTCTTGACTTCTCTTGTTCTAACTTTCCCTTCAATTTCCTTCTTAAACTTGCAGATTGTCCCCTCCCCCCACTATTTAGTTTAAACGCAGCTGTGTTGCAGTGGCAAACCTGCCTACCAGAATGCTGGTCCCCCACCTATTAAGGTGCAACCCGTCCCTCTTGTATAATTTATCCTTACCGCAAAACATATCCCAGTGATCCAAGAATTTAAATCCTTCCTTCCTGGTCAAAAGAGGTTGCTCTACATCCACCCTAACAGGGACTAAAATTCCATACTGTTAGCACTAACCTGATCCACACTGGCTGTCCTACCAAATAGCGAACCAGCCCTGCCAAGGAATTAAGAGTTGATCAGGCAACGTGAAATTATACATGCATGTTATAACCAGGAGCAATGGATAGTGATGCCAGAGCCTCCATATTCTTTCCATCACAGGTTTGGCCAGGAATTCCCCTTTACTTGTAAAGCCTCATGAATATCAGATGATCAATGTTTCAGACTACTTCAAAATATATCAGAAGACGTGTTTCAGCTTTGTGCATAAATATTTCCAAATTTGTATTCTTCAATTGATGCAAGGGAAAATTGGTTCTGGCTCCTCTGTATTAAAAGTACTTGGATTTCCTCTGTTGTTTCAATTCTACACATACAACAATATCCTCAAAGGACTAACCATCATTACACTAATAATCCTCAATTTCTTGGACCATTTCCAATTCCATCATTAGTTCAATTTTCAACATGGCTCTTTGCAGCAGTTGAATGGGAAGACAATAAAAAGAAAATCACAACAGTCATGCCTTGATGCAAGAACAAAATTGTTTTGTGAACTTTATTCTGCAATCCCCAAATTCTAAGTGTTATGATCCAAGCTGATGGTAACACTGGACAACCCAATTCCTATAGTGAAACTTGTCACAATATAACATAATTCTATTTACATTCATTTGTGGGATGTAGACATTGCTGCCTAGCCAGTATATATTCCCCAACCCTGGTTGCCTCTAAGAAGGTGGTCATAAGCTGTAGTTTACAGTTTGGTTACTATGATAGCAAATAGATATATTCACACAAGTCTGTTAAGGATTCTTTTTTAAAAAAAAGCACATGTTTATTACACAAAATAAAATACAAAGCTGTATGTGAAATAATTTGAAAAATTCTCAACACAAATGACAGAACAAAGTTTCATTTTTCCCCCCAGCAATATCCTTTACAGTCACTCAAATCCCACAAAGTTTTTTGCCCAACTTAAATTTAGATATTTTACTCAAATAACTTTTTTCAGCCCCCTTTTGTGGACTGCTGAACAGCTTTACAGTTTTATAGTCTAGAAACACCTTTCCAATTCTGAGGACCTGGATTCCTTTCGTTATGACATGGGGTAACCCTACCAACCCCAATCATGTATTAAGTTCATGTTTGAATTACTTTGATCTCTTTAAAAAAGGTTACTTGAACAGAATTGATACAGATATTTTTCACCTCTCATTTAAAGTACAAAATTCCGAAATCATATTATACACTTTTAATGCATCAGTTATTCTTTTAATTCCAAATTCCCAAATATTATAGATTTAATCTGTTTGGGATCCTTAGGCTTCAATTCTAGCATCAGAATTAATGTAAATTCCACGAATGCCCTCTTTTCAAAAATCTGAATTAAAGCTTTGGCTATAACTTGTGTGGTGGATCACAGAGATATTATGAATCCACCGAAGTTTTGTCCCATTAGTACAAAGATTCCTAGGCCAAGGGGTTTTGCAAGGCTACAGTGGTGGACTAATATTAATAGTTAATCAAACACCTTACAAGAACTTGGATTTAGTCCACATCTTTAACCTAGAAGAACTTGGGTGTTTCATAGGTTCTTAGTATATGCTTGGTTTTGGCATTGATAATCCAGTGTCTGATCTTTGAAAAAAATCTTCTGAGTCAAACCTACGCAATATCTCGCTTACCAAACGTAGTGCATCAGATTAATTAATGTTTTTTTTGCTCAGAAAATATTAACAAGTTCACCTGAACAGCTACTTCCTTTGCTTACAGAATGTTCCCATTAATTACAGCTCTGGGGTATGATAATCCAGATAAACAATTCAAAGCTTCCTGAGTATAATTTGCAAGGTTTCAATTTCTGTAACGACTGTAGATTGTATGGATTAAGCATGGTTTTTTTTTTAATCGTAATTCTGTTTTCAGTGTAAACATTCTCTCTCATATTTCAACTCACCAGCTCAAATGGTTCAAGTTTCAGTTGCACCACACTATATAATTTGAGCCTCCAATTCTACGCCAAGTACTACTGTAAAACGTTCTTCATTGGTTTTCCTTTAGATGCCAATTGACCAAGTGAATGCAGCCGGTTTACAAATTACAACCTAATAGCAGCCTATAATCACTCTAACAGGCACTCAGCTAACTAGAAGATTTTCATGTTCAACAAACTTTATATTGCAATATTTTAATAATTTAAGTTTCTCATTCCCATTCTTTTCAAAATTTGGGATAATACAATTTGTATTAAATTTAACCCAGATTGGATTGGGTGAAGATTTCTCTCACATTCACAGGTAGAGAGGGTTTCAGAAGTAATATCCAGGCAGGTATCAGCACACTACGTGGCAAATATCATTTAAAAATGCCTAATGGTAACGAGGGCAAAACCAAAAACTACTTAAGGAGCTTTTCACAGAACAAAATAAAATTGAATTATTGAGGCAACACTCAAACTATAGTAATTTCTGAACTAGCTACACATTTATTGACTCAAAAAAATGGAAAACATTATTTCATTCAAATCATAAAGGCTAATTCTCAATCTATTTTGTGGATAAAGTTAAAAATCACATGATACCAGGTTATTGTCCAACAGGTTTACATGGAATCACTAGCTTTCGGAGCACTGCTCCTTCATCAGTGGCTGAAGAAGAAGCAGTGCTCCAAAAGCTGGTGCTTCCAATTAAACCTGTTGAACTATAACCTAATGTTGTGTGATTTTTAACTTTGTCCACCCCAGTCCAACACCTGCTCCCCCACATCATATTTTGTGGAAGATTATTTTCTGCAGAGGTGATGAGGTATGAATAGAGAGCAACTACAAATTGCCATAGTTTTCTATCCACTCTTCATTCCTCACTTATAAGTCTTATAAATGACTTTCCAAAGGTACAGCCTATTACAATAGTGAAACACTGGCTTGGCTATGCATAAAGCCCAATCTCAGACTTCAGGTCACCAGCACTGACCAAAATTGATCTGAACTGATCCTTTTGATGTCCTAAAAGTAAAATACCATCACTTTGTTGGTAAATGCACAACCTGGTGCAGTTCTGAAACTACAAACTGAGAAAGCTACTACCTCAATTCATATCCTGTAGTCAGTTTGGCAAGGCAGCTTTAACTGTTACCACTTGTCTCAATGTCTCTGGACTTGTGAGGAAAATTAGGTAACATTCTTTCCACTAGTGCCCTCACCACAGAGATGTACATTTATGGATGTTAGCAAGGATAAAAGATAATCCATCATTGCATAAGGATGTAAGGGTCTGAAAGGGTTAATACAGATGATTGCACAGTATGAATGACATCATATGGACTTGTGTACGAGTTAGACAAGGATTTTGGAGGAGGCCGACTAAACATTCATGTTCTCTGTAATGATGTCCACCATTTCAATGAGTAATCTGTAACTAGTGCTAATATGCAAAAAACCATTTCTTGTTCAAAACAAAGAGCCTCTTCTGGTTAGACCATAAGTAGTTTACCTCTACCATTCTGACCCAAATATGCCATGGAGAACCTTTATATATAAAGAAGATAGTGACAGCAAACCTGCTGTCATGGTCAGGTGCAGAATCAGTTTAACTGCAAAAACAACATGGCAGGTAGTACCATGGATTTGAATTGACTGCTCATACAAAATCATGAACAGTAGTGCGGATTTCACATAACTGACTCATACAATATGCTGGCAGTGGTGGAGGTTTAAAGATTTCTCAGCAGGTTCAGATTCAGCTTTAAGTCATCTGTTTTAAGCAAAGCCATTGTGTTCCTGCACTCAGTCAGTCAAGCAGTAGGGGAAAAACTGAATATTTCAGGAGCTAACAGGAGAAACCCTATTAACATTCATAAAGGAAAAATCCACTGTCAATGGTAAAAGGATTTCAGACCTGCTAGGAGATGCATTGCAACAGGAGTTGAAAACTACCTGGGAAAGAATAATTTGTTACTCTAAAGTAGACAGACTGCATCACTTAGCAGTGGCTATTTTGAACAGTCATGAGTTGAGGTTCAGAAATAGAACAAACGGACATTGACAGTTCAGTGAGTAAAGTTAAAATCCATGGTGAGCAAGGAAAAGCTTTGGAAAAACAGTGCAATAATAAAGGTTGAGAAAGCCAAAAACTGGGAAATATCCTATTACGTCAGCTCAGGTTTTGCCACCAAAGTGGGTGGGCACCAAGAGGCACATCTAAAGAAAGTAAATTATGGGCCATAAAGAAATTTAAACCACAGTTGGAAACCAGCGGTGTCACAACCAGAATTAAAGCAACAATGGGACAAATTAGAATCCTCGGCAGCTCTGGTCTACTGGAAAAAAAGTTAGGAGGCTTTACTAAGACCACAGAAAGACAGGAGATACTTAATTAAGACTATGTTAAAGGTGGAAAGTATTTAAACTGCAGAAAGGAGAAATCATCCAGGAAAAACGCCATTAACGCAGCCAGATTCATTGCTTAAAACCATAAATACTGGTAGTCATTTAGCAAAACCATGATTAAAGTTGGCACAATTACGGAAGTTGAGGGAGCAGGATTCATTCAGTAAAGCCATTATGGAATTAGGTATCATTATTGAGACTGTGATAGCAGGATTCATCTGGTTCAGCTGCAGACAAGTATTGGCAGGCCCCTGCTTCAGCCACAACAAGCAGAAAGCCTACATTTTAGGCCACTAATCAGAGTCAAACCTTGTAGTGCAGCAGCATAGGACAAAGTAGCAATATCTTTATAGAATAAAAGCCTTTTAAGCAAGGAAAATCTCTAATCAAACTGGGAAGCCACCATCATAAATAATTTTGCCTGGAAGATTTAGTTTTAGAGACAGGCCGAACTGAATATAGAATTAAACAATTTGGAGAAAAGGATTCTTTCAAAATATTTTCAAATTACATTTAAAAACAGAAGCTAAACGAGTAAATAAACTTTTATATTGTATGAAAAGGTGCGAGATTTATAAAATATTAATAAAATTTATTTTAATTTAAAATTGGATTTTAAACTAGTGGCATATGGATACTAGCCTATTTTTGTAAAGGGTTTAAAAATTAACTAGACCAATCTTGAGAGAACAATTATTTTAAACAAGCATGCTCCTTCTGGAGTGTTAATGGAAGTTTCTTTACAACAAAAGGCAGAAAACTTAGGCTATTAGTTTTACAGATTGTAGACTAAGCAAGTTTTTTTTTAAAAAGAAATAGAGTGCGATTGCTCTGAGCAGTTCAAAGGAGACCTGACTTCTTATTACAAAAGCTAAGCCAGTTAAGCTCTGTTGAGTAGGCAAAGGCGTCACAGCACCAGAAAAGAAGCAATTAAGTAAAACTTGTAGATTTGAGAGGAAAGGAATTTCTCTGAATTTTTGAGTAACTAATTGATATATTGGGGAGTAGATGAAATTTTGTTTTGCTATGTGCTTTGATATCTTTTAAATTGTGTCTTTGTAGATAGCTTGTTTTGCTTCATTTATGTAATAAACTGTCTTATTGTTAAAATCAAATCTGAAGACTTGCGTGCTTAGATTTCAGTAAAAGACTATCATATTAAATTTAAAAAGCAAAACATAATCTCAGGCCAAATTTCATTCTGGGATCTGACTTATCTAGTAGGAACATCAGCTGGAATCATAACATAAAACGTGGAATAAAGCTGATAATATTGTAGCTTGCCAAGAGGTAAAAGACCACAAAAGGGGTAGAAGACTGACAGCGTGCACATGTTGGGGCTAAGGAAGTCTAAAGGAATTACGTAAACCTAATTTAGTTTATAGTTTGCAGCTGACATTACAGCATGGAAAAAAAGCCATTCGGCCCACTGAAACTGCACCAACTCGCCGAAGAACATCCCACTCAGACTCAGCCCCACCTCCCCATGTCCGAAATGAGCAGTTTAAATTCTGTAGTTGCTAGCTTAAATGGGAGGTTTTTTTTGCCCCAAAGGGCTGCCCCAGAGAACAGCTTAATTAAGGACCAGCTGAAACTGAATCCTCACTGAGTGATTCTGTGTGTTACGAACATATGTAAAGTAGTCAACACAGTGCAATTGGAGTAGACGGGAGCTGCTCTGATGGGATAGGGTTCACTTGAATTGTGCTGGGACCAATGCTTTGGTGAATCAAATAACTTGGGCTGTAGTCAGAACTTTAAACTAATTGGGGATGTCTGGAGAAAGAGGGGTTATGTCGGCTTATAAAGTGAAAGAGTATGGTGGCATTGCAGGGCAGCTATTTGGGTAATAAAACCCAGAGTGGGACAGGAAACATTTCAAAAAGCAGCTAACAGGGTCAATGGAGGAAAAAAAATGTTAAAATGACCAAATTAACACCACTTTACTTAAAAGCACATAGTAATGAGAACAATATAAATGGAATAACAGCACAAAGAGATTAACAAGTATGACCTTGTCACCATTCCAGAAGAAAGGTTAGAAGGAGATCAAAACTCAGAATTAAATATCAGGGAGCATCGGACTTTTCAAAAGGACAAGTAGGAAGGAAAGACAAGTGAGATAGTGAGAATGTGTATAGGGTATAAGCAGGTAGGGAAAGAGTTAAGTTCTGAGTTTTATGAAACAAGGGGTTCAGCTGAGCCTGACTCAGATCAGATAAGAAATTGCAGTTAATAAAGGGGTGCTGGAGGTAAGGGTAATGGGTTAACAAGGTGGAAAAGCAGTTATTATGTAGAGCCATTTAACAATATTGGAAGCATTCAATATGTAAGGACAGTTAACAAGGGAAAGTATCCATTATATGAATCCAGTTAACAAGGTTAAGAACATTCATTGTAAAACTGTAGAAGGCTTAACCTCTACTATTGACACTCGCTGATTGTAACAGCCACCCAATTAATATGTATGTTGCCTTATCTAGATGCTCCTCCCTGTAAAATGACTATATAGTTCATTAAGATCTTGGACCAGAAGATGCAGAATCCAATCAGAACACAGATCGGTATAGGAGAAAGTAAGGACTGCAGATGCTGGTGATCAGAGTCGAGAGAATGGTCCTGGAAAAGCACATCAGGTCAGACAGCATCTGAGAAGCAGGAGAATCGATGTTTCGGGCATAAGCCATTCATCAGAAAACAGAATAGTATAGCACAGGAACAGGTTCACCACCAAGTCCATGTCAACCACGATGCCATTCTATATTAATTCTCATCTGCCTGTAGATGGTCCGTATCCCTAAATTCCCTACCTGTTCATGTGTCTGTCCAAATTCCTCTTAAACACTGCTATCTACCATCTCCCCTGGCAGCGCATTCCAGGCACCTGCCACCCTCAAATGTAAACAATTTTCTTTGCATATCTCCTTTAAACTTTCCTCCACTCACCTTAAATATATACCCCCTAGTATCTGACATTTCCACACTGGGAAAAAGACTCTGACTACCCAACCTCCATTCTCTCATAATTTTATTTACTTCTATCGGGTCATCCCTCAGCCCCTTATCGAAAACAAGTGTATCCAAACTCTCTTTATTGGTAATACCAGGATGTTGCCTGGTTAGAACGTAAAAGATGAAGGTAAGAAATAAAAAGGGGAAGCTGGCACTGGTGGAAGTAGGCTCCCTACGAAGGCTATACTATTGGCCTGAGAATAAATCAGGTACTAAATTAATGAGCAATTTGAATATTCATGTAGATTGAAAAAAATCAAATTAGTAGAGATGGCACAAGAAAGGATGCATAATTTGTATTTGGGATAGTTTCCTAGAACAATATGTTGTGGGTCCAACAAAGGATCAGGCAATATTTAATGACCTGATAACATAGTAGAATTTAGCGTTCAGTTTGAAAGAGATTAGGCAAAACTTGTTAGATGAAATGCAACGGGAAAATATGCTATTATGCACTTTGGAAAGAAAAATAGAGGAGATGAATATTACTTAAATAGACAAAGACTGCAGAAAGCTACAGCACAGAGTTATGGGGTCCTTTTGCATAAATCACAAAAGTCTAGCATACAGGTTCAGCAGCTCATATGTCGTCCCGTTCTCTTCAATCAAAGCAAAACGCTCAGAGACACAGTATAGTTTTGCCTCCTTTGTCTTTTATTCTGGGCTCTTCAGCGAGAGAGAACGATTGCCCACGTGCACAGAGACATGAGTTCACAGTCTTCTCTGGAACAGCAGTTCATTTCTCAATGAACTATATAGTCATTTTACAGGGAGGAGCATCCAGATAAGGCAACATACATATTAATTGGGTGACTGTTACAATCAATGTGTACCAATAACAGAGACCAAGCCCTTTACTGTTATACAATAAATGTTCTTAACCTTGTTAACTGGACTCATATAACGGATACTTTTCCCCTTGTTAGCTGACCTTGCATACTGAATGCCTCCAATATTGTTAAATGGCTCTACATAATTCAAAGTTTGTGCGAAGATTTGTAGCTCGGGTGCTCGTTGTTGTGGTTCTGTTCGCCGAGCTGGAAGTTTTTGTTGCAAACGTTTCGTCCCCTGGCTAGGCGACATCATCAGTGCTTGGGAACCTCCTGCGAAGCACTTCTTTGATGTTTCCTCCGGTGTTTATAGTGGTCTGTCCCTGCCGCTTCTGGTTGTCAGTTTCAGCTGTCCGCTGTAGTGGTTGGTATATTGGGTCCAGGTCGATGTGTTTGTTGATGGAGTTTGTGGATGAATGCCATGCTTCTAGGAATTCCCTGGCTGTTCTCTGTCTGGCTTGCCCTATGATAGTAGTTTTGTCCCAGTCGAATTCATGTTGCTTGTTGTCTGCGTGTGTGGCTACTAAGGATAGCTGGTCGTGTCGTTTCGTGGCTAGTTGATGTTCATGTATGCAGATTGTTAGCTGTCTTCCTGTTTGTCCTATATAGTGTTTAGTGCAGTCCTTGCATGGTATTTTGTACACTACATTCGTTTTGCTCATGTTGGGTATCGGGTCCTTCGTTCGGCTCTACATAATGACTACTTTTCCACCTTGTTAACCCATTACCCTTGCCTTCAGCACCCCATTGTTAATTGTAAATTCTTACCCGATCTGAGTCATGCACAGCTGAACCCCTTGTTTCATAAAACTCAGAACTTAACTCTTTCCGTACCTGCTTATACCCTGTACAAATTCTCATAGTGATGTCAAATGGAATGTTAGCCTTTATTTCATAAAAATAATGAAGTATAAAAATGAAGTCTTGCTGAAACTGTACAAGGCATTAGTCAAACCACACCTAGAATGCTGTGAACAGTTTTGGGCCTTCTTATCGAAAGAGAGACACATTAGCACTGTAGACAGTCCAAAGCAAGTTCATTAGGTTGATCCCATATATGGAGGAATTATGTTATGAGCAGAGATTGAAAAGGCTGTGCCCATAGAATTTAGAAAGATGAGAGGCAAGATTATTGAAACATGAAGAATTCTTAGAAGGGTGCTTGATAGAGTAGATGCAAAGAGGTTGCTTCCCTTGTCGGAGCTTAGGACCAGACTGCAAAGGGTAAGGGGTCGCCCAAAGATGAGGAGGAATTTCTTCTCTCACAAGTGTAGCAAATTTGTGAAATTCTATACCTCAGAGAGCTGATGACCATTGGTCTTTAATTATATTCAAGGCTGCAACAGACAAATTTTTAATCCAGTAAGGGAATCAAGTATTATGGGGAAAAGCAGGAAATGGAAATTGAGGATTATCTGGTCAGCCATGATCTTACTGAATGGCAAAGCAGACTTAACAGGCCAAATGGCCACCTACTGCTCCTACATTTTACAGTCTAAAATAAGTAACAGATACTTTTGATGTAGTATTGAAAGCCTTTAGCAATTACTTTAATCTCAGATCAAAAAAAATTCAGAGAAAGATTGAAGGGAAGAATCCAATAAACTAAATCATCTATGGATTTCCCTGATTATGAGATTTACACATTCATGGGAAATGCAACTCTGGTTTTTTAAAGTCAGAATTCATAAGAGTCAAGATTGTTGTTGGAATTCCTGATAAATTGGTCAGATCTATTATGATGGCACATTTGTCAAATTTATTAGTTTTATTCATCAAAAGATGATTGTACTCTAGAAAAAGCCATTCAGAAAATGACCGAAGCAGAAGTCCAGAAGCAGCACACAGCAATTTAAAAGGGGAAAGTCAAGCCTAGCTTCGGAGATCAGGAGAATCCATTTAATTTTTAAAGAGGTCCAACAACATACACAACATGTCAGAAGCCAATACAACACCCAATACAGGCACCAAACACCACAAGTCCTTGTCAGCATTGTGAAGCAAAGATCCCTCAGAGAGGCAGATAATGGTCCAGTTACTAAAAGTATACACTTTATTTGACACACAATAGGTCACTTTCAGAAAGTGAGAAGAAATTAGTAAACAGTCACAGAAAAGCAAGAAATCAAACAGCTATCCAGATGAAAAGGTTAAATGAGATGGAACTATCTACAGTGGAAGAAAGCCCAAAACAAGTGTTCCTGCAAGCAAATAAATCAAGACCTAGTTTTTTTGGCGAGAGGATATTTATGCTATTGGCCACCTTATGAATTTTAAGCCAGACGCTTAGGCAAGCATCACTATATTATCAGACAATGAATCATAGTTGCAAAAGAAAGTCTGCAGCCAACAATGCAAATACATGGTCCAGACAGTATAGCACTTAAATTTAAAGATTAAAGCAACTCTCCAACATTAGGGATGCCAAATAGTCAAAACTTATCCATGCTTCACAATCAAGAATTCTCATTTGAGTAAGAATGCCTGTCTTGCTTTCAAAAGGCCAAAAAGTTAATTAGTCAGCTCTTTGAACAGGAATACGCTAAATTATTTAACGGGTGAAGGAAGCTCAATTCTGAGTATAACATCACACTGAGGAGATAAGAATCATGTCACTATACATACAGAAGATTCAGTGTCCTTTGAATTAAGGAATTTGAGATAACCAGAATCAGCATCATTTTCCAGGTAACAAAGCCAATCAAACAGAGCTCAGGCATGGTTACTGGCCTTATACAATTCTGCAGTGAGAGATAGCCACCATATCCTAATTATCCAAACCCAGAGTTTTCACAAAACTCAGCACAAATACTGGATTCTGGGGGTGCCACTCGATGAACAATCAAGATTGTTTATCATATTCAAATTCCATTTAAGGACTTTTTCTTCAACAGATTAACATTTGGAATAATCTCAGCCCAATATTTCAACAGACCAATTTCAAATTTTATAATGTCTTCAAGGTGTCAAATGCTGCATTGATGATATATTAATAAGGGAAAGAGGTCAAAGAGCATGATTATAGAGTACATACAGTCCTTAAGCACTTGAAGAGTTCACTCTTAACCATGAATTCTGGAAAAATAACTTCACTCGAGACTCATTGTCCACTTTGTCAATGGCAGAAGACTAAAACAATTAAGGAGCTTCCCAGACCAAAGTCAATTGATGACCTCCAAAACTTTTTAGCAATGATACACCAGTTGGCAAAAACTTTACTTCACTTGGCAATTACCACATAACCACTGAGATAACTTAAAGAGATGCAGTAATGTTGGATCCTGCATCAAGAAGATGCTTTCAGAAAATCAAAGACATGTTAACATCCAGAGACGTCCCAGAACACCACAATGTACCCTTCCAACCATTAGAGTAGCTGTAGATGCTACGGCTACAGGCTTAGCAGTGCTCTCCCAGGAGCAATGAGATAAATATCATAAGCGCATCTCTGCATCATGGGCTTAATAAGACAGAGAAATACAATATGCTGAAATTGAGGCAGAGGTGCTCTCAGTTCCAACCAACTCAATCAAATATAATAGGAGCAGAAGGGGATCAGGAATGTCTCACTATTAGTCAGCATTGTGTCAAAGGTTGGTCAGGGATACATATTTTGCAGGATTGGATAACCATGTTCATCGTCATGCTATGCAACATCTTAACTTATTTTTTAAGAAATAATTCAAGGCATCAGAAATAAAAAGTCTATGCCCACACATTTCCATCATTTAGGGATAATCCAGGAAAGGTTGTAAGTTTGCTTGCTGAGCTGGTAGGTTTGTTCTCAGATGTTTCGTCACCATGCTAGGTAATATCATCAGTGAGCCTCTGTTGAAGCACTGGTGTTCTGTCCCATTTTCTATTTATGTATCTTGGTCTGGGACTGGGACAACACATCCATCCAAGGACAAGTTAAACAGAGTCAAGCACAGGAATGCCTAGAGGCCTGACATTCAAACCAGAATGCCATCAATAAACACATCGATTTGGACCCTATTTACTCTGAGAAAAAGAACCAGAAATGATATCACCCACCTCAACAGACCAAAACACGTAAATAGAAAGCGGGACAGAACACCAGCACTTCACCGGAGGCTCACTGATGACATTACCTAGTATGGTGATAAAACATCTGAGAAGAAACCTACCAGCTCAGTGAGCAAACTTATCACTTGAACCTCAAACTAAGCTAAAAGTCTTCTCAAAAACTGCATAATCCAGGAAACTACAGATCAGGCTTTCTCACATCGGTGTTGGGAAGCTATTGGAGAGAATTCTTAACGATAGGATTTACATACATTTGGAAAAGCATAGCCTAATTAGGGCTTTGTGTGGAGCAGGTCATGCCTTGCTAACTTGATTGAATTTTTTGAGATGGTGACAAAGGTGACTGATGAGGGTACAACTGTCCAATTTGTCAATGGTAGAACACAAAACCATTAAGAAGTTTCCGACACCAAAGTTAGTTCGTGACGTCCAAAACTTTTTAGCAATAGTACACCAGCTGGCGAAAACTTTGCTTCACTTGGTAATTACCACACAACCACGGAGATAACTTCAATGCAGTAATGTTGGATCCTGCATCAAGAAGATGTTTTTCAGAGAATCAAGGACATGTTAACATCCATAGATATCCTGGCTCACCAGAATGGACCCTTCCAGTGGATATTTCTCTCTTCCATTTAAGATAGTTATGTGGCAAAGTTTAAGAACTGCCTTTGCAAGGTCAAGATCAACAGGCTGCAGACTTCTGTCTGATAGCAGTAGATGTGCTGAGAATCTTTGACATGTTTCTTTCCTATGTCAGTTTGATACATCTCCTGGGCTTCACTATCAATTGCTTAGAATTTCAGTGGTCCTGTACTTTCTTGGGCTGATTAATGACCCAAAGATTGCTTAATGTTTCATGTGGAGTTGCTGGTATTGGACTGGGCTGGACAAGGTCAGAAGTCACACAACAGCAGGTTATAGTCCAACAGGTTTGCTTGAAATCACAAGCTTTCAAAACACTGCCCCTTCATCAGATGAAGTGAGGAGAAGCATACAGACACAGAATTCATAATCAGAGAGATCAAACAAATGATGTGGAGTGTCAACAGACCAAATAGTAAATAGAAGAGAGAAACATTTGGGTCATGGTGGATGCATGAAATGCACCTTTACTGCACTATTATCTTTGTGGTATTTATATGGGGTTCTTCATCTACGAAATATATCGTTCAGCGATTTCTATCACCAAGAAGGACAAGAACAGAAAATGAATGGAAACATCATCCTTCAGGAGTTTCTCTCCAAGCCACACACCATTTTGGCTTGGAACTATAATCAGCATTCCAACATTGTTGCTTAGTCAAAAATCCTGGAACACCCTCCCTTTCAGCATTGTGGGTGTACTTATACCCCACATACATCAGTGGTTAAAGGTGACAAATTATAATCAGGGTAATTAGAGGTGTCAATAATTACTGACTTAGCCAGTAATGCCCACACCAATAAACAGGCATTTCTTTTTAAGTCTGTAAAAGGGCAATAGTGAATCCAATGCCAGTAACTTTGAGGTCAATCATCAATTTTAGCTTAGAAATTCCAGCTTTTAAAAGAAAGGAGCATTACAGGCTGAATGTAATTGGCCTTTAATATCTTGTTTCAATGCTGAAGTTGCTATCATTCAGTAAAATGCTAAACAAAACCTCCTGTGTACCTGCTCAAGTAGACACAAAGGTCCCATGCATGAGTCAGTGAGTAGTACATCACTGCTCTTACAGCCAAAAGCAGTTTTATTGTTTAAAGCATTCACTTGTTTGCTTTTTGAGAATATTAACTGCAAATTATTTATAACATTACAGATATGACATTAACTAAATAGTAATAATTTATAGGCTGTGACACACTGTGATAAAAGAGTATTAAGAGATACTAAATAAATTCAACTTCTATGCTTCTTAAAGCAAAATTAAGTACTTAAAGAATAAGTACAATAGGAAATATAAGCTGTATGTACTCACTGTACAAAGAACTATGAGACTATGATGTGTTAAGTGCCACATACAGAAATCTATTATAAATATTTCAGTTCATTGTGAACAATATAGTACTAAATATCTTCACAAGCAAGACTGATCAAACAACCTATATGTTTGAAAGTAACAACCATATTACAGTTAGTCAGTTTCCTAAAAATATGTTTGTGATCATAACTGCAACTGTAACATTTAATTCATGGTATGACTGTTAGTGAATTTAATTTTAAATGTGTATTTTTATAGCCCATGATTATTTGTGAAGTTGTTCTTTGTGAATTTGCAATT
This sequence comes from Chiloscyllium plagiosum, assembly GCF_037043375.1. Lineage (NCBI taxonomy): Eukaryota > Metazoa > Chordata > Chondrichthyes > Orectolobiformes > Hemiscylliidae > Chiloscyllium > Chiloscyllium plagiosum. The sequence continues at coordinate 2,474,525 of NW_028270167.1, forward strand.
ACTTTCTATCCTTAGCAGCTCAGCAAGTGGTACATTTTTTTAAACTCAGTCATGCTATGCGGACATCACAGGCTGGACCAACATTTATTGCCTATCCTGACTTGTTCAAGAAGGAGCTGGTAAGTTACCTACATGAACCACAGCATTCTTTGGGACTGTATACCCACAGTGCTGATAGGGAATGAGTTCCAAGATTTCAGAGGGTATTTAAGAGTCAACCACTGGGTACACATTTGTGATTTCTGTTTACAAACTTCAGATTCAGAACAGTTTGAGCAAAGTATTTCTCATGCATGTTACAAGATAATAAAAATTATCCTCTCGGGTCAATAACAGTCAAATATAAAATTGCAGGCTGTACACACGTACGCACACAATCGTACAGAGGATTGAAAATATATTAAAGACAAATTCCCAACTTTAATTAACTCAAATTAGAAGAGCCCAAAACCCAGAAGTTAAGAATAGCATCTAACTTGCTTATTGAACTTCCTGCCAACACAATTTACTCATGCATAGCAGAAAACCAATTTCCATGAACAGGCCCATGACTCCCATGAACTGAAAACTAGGTTCTTTTATGCATGATGTGAGTGGGATACTATGTCACATGATTAATAACTCTTCCCGACCACAGTTTCAAGCCAGTGCTATGTGGGCTGTCCACAACATCTCCTGTTCACTTCAGACTGCAGTAAATATCACAGTCTGACCACTATATGGAATGCAAACATAGATCAATTTCTAAGTCAAACAATTAGATAGAAGCAAAAAATACATTAACTTGCACTTATGCAACAGCTTTAACATAATAAAATGTCGAACACTGACACTCAGTCATATAAGGAGGCGATGTTAGTATAAGTAAATAAAAGCTTGGTCATACATGCAGGCTTTGAGAAGCATCTTAAACAGAGAGATTCAGGAGAGAAATATGATCTTAAGTCTCAAGAGGCTGAAGGTATGACCACCAATAGTGGCTCAAATTAGATCAGGGAAGTTGAAGAGGTCAGAATTGGAAAGTGCAAAGTTCTTGGAGAGCTTAAGGATCGATGAATTTACAGAGATAGGATGGGGCAAAGTCATGGAGTGATGCAGGATGAGAAATTTAATAAATGCAATTCTTTCCTAAATGTTGCTGTATCCATACATCTGAGCAGATCATAATTCCATTTACAGTACTCTGCTACAAAATGTCCAGCGTGTAACAACTGCATTTAAATTAGAACTGGGACAAAACATATATGGGTTATTAAATATTCTGGAATACAAAGCTACACTTATAACTTCACGGTAATAATATCATGCTGCCAGGCAACCACCAACATTATTTTTTTTAATTCACTTGTTGGATGTTGGCATCAATAATGGGGCCAGCAGTTATTGCTCACCCCCGTATTTGCCCTGGTGCTGAACTGTCGTCTTGTACTGAAGTCCATATACTGTATGTACACCCACAATACTGCTAGAGAGGAAATTCAAGGATTTTGACCCAATAACACTGAAGGAATGGCACGATATGTCCAACTCAGGATGGTGAGTAGCTTGGAGGGGAACTTGCAGGTGGAGGTTCCATGTATCTACTGCCCTTGTCCTTCTAGATGCAAGTAGTGGGTTTGGAAGGTGATATCTGAGGATCTTTGGTGAACTTCTGCAGTGTATCTTATAGATGGTACACACTGCTGCCATTGTGCGCTCGTGATGGTGGTTTGTGAATGTGGTGCCAATTATATAGCTTCATCCTGGATGGTATCAAGCTTCCTGCATCGTGTTGGAGCAGCACGCAAAGCGGTAGTGAGTTATTGACAACAGGATTCCTAGCCTCTGACCGGTTCTTGTAGTCCCTGTATTTACATGGCTAATCCAGTTCAGTTTCTGATCATTGATAACTCCAAAATATTGATATAAAGGTAACTGTTTTTAATTTAACTTTAGGGATATCTTATTCAAAAAAAGATGCTAAATAAAATTCAGAAGAAATAAAACGAGTTTTTTTTTTAAAATCAACGTACATGAGTGTAACTTCAACACATTAAGTTCATTACATCATTCTATTACTGAAACTTCGTCAGGTTATCGGATGGTTGTAATTACACTGGAGGGGATGCAGAAGAGATTCATCAGGAAATTGCCTTGGATACTGCAGTTTAGCTATGAAGAGAGACTGGACAAGCTCAGGTTGTTTTCTTTACAGCAGAAATGGGACATTATTGAAACGTATAAAATTACAAGGGGCAATGACAGGATGCATAGGAAGCAGCTGCGCCCCTTAGTTGCAGGATCAACAACAAGAGGCATACTTTTCAAGTGAAAGGCAGCAGTATGAGATGGGATTCAAGGATTTTTTTTTCACCTAAACAGTGGAGTGAATCTGGAATGCACCGCCTGGGAGGGTAGTTGAAGCAGGAAAACTCTCAGCTTTTAAAATGCACTTAGATGAACACTTAAAAGTATCAAAGCATTCAACGCTATGGACTAATTGCTGGAAAGCGAGACATACATATACTTAATTTTTTTGTCGGTGCAGACTCGACGAATCAAAAAGCTTCTTTTGTCCTACCTGATTCAATTATTATTGTCCTATGATCTGTTAGCTATTCTGACAGTGTTTTGTAGAAAACGTCTCATCTAAGAACTAGCATTGTAAGATGGATATCTTATACATGCACAAGTTAAACAAGAGAAAAATGCAGCTAACTCATTGATTAATAACAATTATAAAATTCTGCCACATTTAAGCTAAAATTTCTTGTTGCCAGCATCATTAACATCTTCGATATGGATGAATTAGCAAGTTTTAGATCCTAAAATGATAAGCAATTGTTAATAAATCAATCATCAGTCATTTTCAGCCACACTGGCTATTGGTCACTGTGACGCACTCACCAGAGTAAGAAGTTGCCAATGCAAGTCCCAATCCAGAGATGGGATCACAACAATGGCCAACTCTCCTGGTGCATTGTGAGCTAGCAACCATTCATTCAGAATGGTCACAACTTGTCAATCAAACTGCATCTCTCTTTAAATCACAATGTCTTCATAATACAACAGAGCATGGAGGAAAAATTAGCAAATCTAGTGCTCTGGATTCCTATCTTGTGGAATGTTATGTCAAAGGTCTGCAGATCCAATTCGGCTTGTTGAGTCACACAAAGACCAATGGCAGAAACAAAAACAACAATTGCTGGAGAAACTAAGCATGTCTGGCAGGGAGAAAGAAGAGTTATCATTTTGAGTCTGGTGAGTCTTCATCAGACCAATCGCAGAGGTTTGGGATCCTGAATAGACATCATCCTTAAATTGACAGGCAGCCACTGAAGATATTAGGGAGCACTGGACTGCCCAGGATATTAACTTTTGAATCAGACATCAAAACGAGACTTTCTCTGTCCTGTGGGGTGAATGTAAAAAACCCTGCACCACAACTTTAAAGATGAATTTAAGGAGAAACCACATAAATAAATGAAGGGAAAAGTAATAGGAATAAGGAGGACAGAAGAATGTTTAGTAGAGCATAAACATTAACAACTTGTCCATGTGTTATATGTACAGCATGTTTACATGGCAGAAGAATTCTCATAGATTTCAGTTTAATAATCAAGAGAAAAATCAGCTGAATCTAAAGAAGTATATTAGATTAAAAAGGGGTCAAATAGACGTACAGGAACAGGTTTGCAACAAATATCAAAAGGAATCCAAGGATCAGATATAGACACCTTTAAAATAAGAGTTAGACTTGCAGTGGCTCTGACAACAAGCTTTTAATTCTCCTCAAGTACAAGGACAAAGGATATTTTTCACACTGGAAAAGTTCCTAAAGTTCAGTACGAAGATCACTGATACTTTAAATTTAATTCTATAAAATATATCAAAAGAATACAAAGCACATTTCAAATTTGCAGATGACAAAGTCTGGAATAGACAGGAATAGATTAATCAACTTAATAGAGCATCACATTTACTCAGTGTTTAACACTGCTGCCTCACCGTCCCAGGGACCCAGGTTCAATTCCAGCTTCTGGTGATTGTGCGGACTTTACACATTCTCCCGGTGTCTCTTGGCTTCTGCCAAGTGTTCTGGCTTCCTACTAAAGTCCAAAGTTGTGTAGATTACCTAGATTGGCCATGCTAAATTGCCCCATAGTATCCAGGAATGTGCAGGCTAGATAGATTAGCCATAGTAAATGTGGGGTTACAGGGATAGAGTGGAGACCTGTCTGGGTGGAATGCTCTTTGCAGGGTCATTACAAACTCGATAGGTCAAATGGCCTCTCTAAGTACTTCAGGGATTCTATGATTCTATAACTTCCAAAGAATACATCCAGAGAAACCTGTCAATGTATTTCAACACAGAATAGTGAGGGATGATATTTTTGTGGGAAGAATGAGGAGACACAATACATGCAAAATCTGTACAATCTTTAATGAGTAGAAGAATAGACTTGAGATGCTGGTGCACAAGTCTTGGAAGGCTGCAAAACAGGTCAATAAAGTGGGCAGAATACTAAGCTTTATAAATAGAGCCATAAAATACAAAAGTCCATAGGTTATGCTATATAAAGTACAAAATTTGCCCTAGCAAGAGTACTGTTTACAATTATAGTCAATTGTGAATACTGAGTACAATTAAAACGTGCACAGAAGAGATCTTCTAGAATGCTTCAGGAAATGCAGGTCAGTGAGTAGGGCTTTTTTACTCAGTTGTGAATTTTTGTATTTCTGTATCTCAGAAGGTTGTAGATGCTTTGACATTGAATAGATTTAAAGCTGATATAGACATATTTTTGGTCTCTCAGGAAATCAAAGGATACAATGAGTGGGTGGCAAAGTGAAGTTGAGATCAAAGATCAGCCATGATCATGTTTAATTGTGGAGTAAATTCAACGCACTATACAGTCAACTCCCACTTCTTGTGTACTTTTGGGATTGCAATCAAGTAGGTAGATTGAAAAAGCTGAAATATTCTCCTTCGAGCAGTTAAAACCAGCAAAAGATTAAATAGAGGCGTGATAGAATGGTTTAGGGCCTTGCCTGGCAATTTCGTGGAGGTAGGTTCAACTGAGGCATCCAAGAGGTCATTTAATGATTATTTGGATATAAACAATGTGCAGAAATATGGGGAAAAAGGCACTAAAGCAGAGAAGCAGGGCACATTGGGCTAAATGGCCTCTTCCTCTGCTGCATTCAATTCTGTGATTCTCAGACAATTGATCCTTCTTTACTGATTCCAATTTCCAATCTGGTCAGGAATCAGAGGCACAGATTTAGGGTCACTGGCAAAAGAGCCAACATAACTTTTTAATACAGGTGGCTAAGGTTTGGAATGGCAACTTAACAAGAGTAACAGGTATTCAGTATTAGTCTTCAAAGGACAATTATAAAAATATTTGGAGGAGAAAAAAATGCAGGGATATTGGGATTCACTTTCTCATCTTGTGGAACAAAATAGACTGCTCTTCAAAAGATCCAACAGAGACTCAAATGGTCCCCTTCGTACATGTATATAAAGGATTCTATGATGCTTACCCTGGACAATATTTATCCTTTAAAAATCTGAAAAATAGATCATCTGGTCAACATTATACTCTATTGGAACCTTGCTGTGCACAGATTAGCTACTGTGTTTCCCTTATTATAATGGTGATTACACCTCAAAATAAGGACCTAATTATCTGTAAAGCTCTATGGATCAGCCTGCAGTTGTGAAAGATTCATGTTTTTCTTTTAATATCTGCCTTTTCCCAGTGAGGGAGAGTAAACTATTGAGCCTTCAGTCTGCTTTGTCATTCAAGAGATCATTCCTGATCCGATTGTAACCTCATAACTCAATCCTACTGAGTGACAGTCACTCCTAGTTAGATCCCTCCACAAGAGTAAACATTCTCTCCACATCTACCTTGTCAAGACCCCTCAGGATCTTATGTTTTAATCAAGTCACCCCTTACTTTAAACTCCTGCAGATGTAAGCCAAACCTGTCCAAATTTTCCCCATAAGACAACCCTCTCATTCAAAGTTTGTGAGAAGATTTGTAGCTCGGGTGCTCGTTTTTGTGGTTCTGTTCACCGAGCTGGGAATTTGTGTTGCAGACGTTTCGCCCCCTGTCTAGGTGACGTCCTCAGTGCTTGGGCACCCCCTGTGAAGCGCTTCTGTGATGTTTCCTCCGGCATTTATAGTGGTGTCACTATAAATGCCGGAGGAAACATCACAGAAGCGCTTCACAGGAGGCTCCCAAGCACTGAGGCTGTCACCTAGACAGGGGACGAAACGTCTGCAACACAAATTCCCAGCTCGGTGAACAGAACCACAATAACCCTCTCATTTCAGCAATTAGTCTGATAAATCTTTTTGGAACTGACTCCAATGCCCCCCATCTTCATCTACCTATTGCATTCCTAGTTATCTTGCCGCCAACCCCCCCCCCACTTATCTCTCAGCCCTCTTGGTACCCCCCACCAACATTTCTGATAAAGAGTTCATGCTCGAAACGTTGACTCTCCTGCTCCTCAAATGCTGCCTCAGCTGTGCTTTTCCAGCACCACACTTTTTGACTCTGACCTCCAGTAACCACAGACTTCACTTTCTCCTAATCTTCTGCATACGCCAATATGCTACCCCTACACCATAAGCTTTTATTTTCCACTATAACCTTTGACACGTCACTTTATCAAAAGCATTCTGAAAATCTAAGTGCAGTAAATCCATCAGTTTCCAACTATCCAAAACAGCTCAAAGTCTGAGGAACTGGTCAAACATGATTTCCTTCTGGATTTCCTTTTCACAAAACCAAGTTAGCTCTCCACAATTACCTTAAACTACCAATCCAAATGCCGACTGGAATGTCTTTAACAATAGCTTCTAACACTTAACCTGTGTCATTAAGCTAACTGTCCTGTAGTTTCCTGTTTTTGTGTCCCTCTCTTTTTGAATAAAGGATTCATATTTGCTATCTTCCAATCTTATAGGACTGTCCCAGAATCAGGTGGATTTTAGAAAATGAAAACCAAGCATCAACAATCTAACGAGCCACTTGTTTTAAACCTCAAGGATGAAGTTCTTCAAGAACCTGGCATAAATCAGCTGACAGCTTCAACAATTTACTCATTACCATTTCTCTGGTCACTGATTTTTTTTTGCCAAGTTCCTCCCTCTTTTCCATTTCCTGATTTCCCATTGTTTCTAGAATATTATTTATATCCCCTACAGTGAAGATTTATGCAAAATACATGTTTAATTCATCTGACATCTGTACATCTTCTATTCTACACCTGCTTTTACTTTTAGTTTGATATTATCTTCAACATTTCTAATTAACCATAAATGGTGAGTCCATACCTTGGAATTTTTCTCACTTGTTAGAATGTTATCTGTTCAGTATATTCTGAAGTATCCCCTTAAATATGTGCAACTGCATCTCTATTGACCCAATTTGCTAATTCATTTTACCTAGCTCTGTCTTTGTGCCCTCGCAATTGTTCTTTTTTAAAATATTCTTGCTCTCCCTCAAACTGAAAGTAAAATTCAGCCATAATATGGTCACTGCTACTGAAGAACGCCTTCACTATGAAGTTATCAATTCTATCTTATTGGCACAATACCAGATGTAGTATATCATGCAAGAAACGGAGAAACTGCTGGAGAAACTCATCAGGCCTAGTAGCATCCATTGAGAGAAAACAGAGCCAATGTTTCAAGTCAAGTGACCCTTCTGAATGCTGCCAGGCTTGCTGAGATTCTCCAGCAATTTCTGTTATTCTTTCAGATTTCCAGCATCCTCCATTCTTTGTTTTATTCCAGTACAGCCTGCTCTCTGGTCAGTTCAAAAAATGCTGTCCTAAGAAACTATCCCAAAAACATATGAATTGCTCATGCAGTTAAAATCTCCCATGATCTCACCATGCCTTTCCCCTTGGAATTAATCACCTCGCTAATTCTTCCTTTATGCTCAACCCACCGGTGATTACTGTTTGGAGCCTGTGTTCCACCTCCAACAAGTGACTTCTTGCCGACATCATGACAAATTTCTACCCAAACTGCTTCCACATCTTGGTGTCCTGAACTTAGTTAATTATGATTTTTGGCATAAAAGAGTGACCTAACACAGGCAGTCCTCCATCTCTTTCTCTTGCTGCCATTCTTAAATATCATGTGTCCTTCAAGATTCAAGTCCCAATCCATGTCATCCTGCAGCAATGGCTCCATAATGCCTACTAAATTTTACTTTTTCATTTCTATTTGTGCTCTAAGTTTGTCTATTTATTTAGAATACCATGTACATTCAAATACAAAGTCTTTTAGTTTTATTCTTTTTCTCTCTTTTGTAAATTCTGATCTGATCGGTTTGTTGATTCAGTTTCAGACTCTCAACTCCTTGCCACAGGGTTTATTATTTGCTGTATTAATACTTCTCTCTCACTTTGGCCTTTACTTTATTGTTTGATTTACCACATCTTCTCAAATTTGATCCCTTATCTTCAATACATCACTCATAAAAATATTATGTGTGAGTTTACAGAACTATAGTCGGCAGTTTATTCAATGAGGTAAAACACTGCACTATAGTCCAGTTCTATTCTTCCGAGATGTCAACGCAAGCACATTTTCCAACATGAATTAGTGTATACTTATCACAGCAGACTGATTTGACTCCCTCTCTGCGGGCCAGAAAGGTTGATTGCAATGTCCTAACTACTGCTTGGGCTGAAATTTACAAATTCAGTATACTAAGGCTTGAACATAATCTTGCTGATCGATGTGGCTCAGCATCACACCTGATAATAAATGATCCATTCTCTTTTTTGATATTGTATAATTTGATAGAGTTTTTTTTAATGTTTATATTTTGTTTGCAAAAGGGAAACTTTTACATGCCATTATTTCCACCATTCTCTGAGAATTTAGCAAAGTTTTAGATGTTCAATTGATTAAATTAAAATCATACAGTTCATTTGTTACTAATGAAGTCTTCAAGTTAGATAGTTTTCTCTCAGTTACAGCTGAGTCTCAAGGCTGAATCAACTATAGATAGATTGGGATGCAAACCAAATACTGAGATCAACTATCATGGTCAATCTTTTCAATAACTTCTGCTTTTGTAAGTTACTAAATTTTAATTCCTGGCATTTGAAGCTGTGTGCATTATGGAGCAGTTTATAAAAAGTTAACAAAGCCCTCCACAAGACAAAACCTAAAGTTGCTCCAGACATGTCTAGAAGCTGTTAGTGAAATATTAAATGCCTAAGTAGTGAGGTAACTGGACTAAATAATATCCATAAATAACATTTACTCTTCCTCCATCTTACCACACAGTAGCTGCATCTATACACAAAAAGTAAGACTGATTAAAAACCTGTTAAGCACTACACAGACATTATACTTACTTTCAAACAAATCAAGATATACAAACTGTTTGACAATAAATATGACCTCACTGCAACTTAATGAGACTTGGTAGTTAGGCATACCAAATGTGGATATCTCCAACACTAGCTTAAAACCTTATTGCATCATACAGATATCCACAGTTCTGAGCAAAACAGAAGTCTAACAATTATTTAAGTGCCTAAACAATAGTGGATTTTTAATAAAGGCAGTTGGAATGCATACTGCAATGACACTTTGATCTTTGGAATTTATCTACCAACGCAGAATGATGACATTTATAACATAGGTTGTGGACATAGATACCACTATTATGTGTGGGAACACCTCCCACCTTGTACATGGCAAGTACTCATGTGACTCAGCCAACATTGTCTATCTTATACGTTGCAGGCAGGGATGCCCGGAGGCATGGTACATTGGGGAAACCGAGCAAAGGCTACGACAACGGATGAATGGGCACCGCACAACAATCAACAGATAGGAGGGTTCCCTCCCAGTTGGGGAACACTTCAGTGGTCCAGGACATTCAGCCTCGGACCTTCGGGTGACCATCCTCCAAGGTGGACTTTGGGACAGGCAGCAGAGGAAAGTGGCCGAGCAGAGGCTGACAGCTAAGTTCGGTACCCATAGGGAGGGTCTCAACCGGGACCTTGGGTTCATGTCACATTACAGGTGATCACCATTGCACTACACACACACACACAGATATTCCTACACACACACACACACGCTCACAGGTACACATCGACGCGCACACAGACACCCACACACACCCTTACAGACACACACACTCCCACACATGCACCCCCTCACAGACTGAAGACACTCTGCACTCACTACACACACACACTTTCTCACACTCTCAACCCCCACCCTGACAGACACACACACACACACACACAGACAAAGACCCACATGCACACATATATATTGTGTGGTGAATTTGTACTTGCAGAGTTACATTGCACTTTGCTCAAAAACTGCATACATTCATGTAGAACTCTGAGCTTTAAAACTGCATGAATTTATGTAAAACTCTGTTAGCTCACTTTTTAGATTAGAATCAATCTAAACATCAGGTCATAGACAGAGAACACAGGGGGCTAACACCTTCAACATATTGTCTAGCTATCACCATTGTTAACAGCTAACCCGAGAATGCAACTTAAAAAAAGGTTTTGTGATTTACACATGAAAGAAGTGAAACTATCACTGTATTCTAACAGATGAAAGCCTTAACAGACAATCAATTTTTCAATGTATAATTTCAGTTACAACACACTGCAAATTTTTGCTATAAATTCTGTGTTACGATCAAGCCCTCCACTATCACCTGATAAAGGAGCGTCGCTCCGAATGCTAGTGTGCTTCCAATTAAACCTGTTGGACTATAACCTGGTGTTGTGTGATTTTTGACATTTATAAACACACAGAGTGAGTGCACTGCAAGGATAAAAATATTAGAAATCAAAACTAAAAATGCAAGAAATCCTCAGCAAGTAAGACAGCCATCTGGAAAGAGGGTTGAGAGTGTGGTGCTAGAAAAGCAAAGCCGGTCAGGCAGCATCCGAGAAGCAAAAGAATCGACATTTCAGGCATAAGCCCTCTTGATCTGTCCATCTTCCCTCCCTCATATCCGCTGCATCCTCCTCTCCGACCTATCACCTTCATCCACCGATCGCACTCTCAGCTACTTTACCCCCAGCCCTCTCCCCTCCACCCTGGCCCACAGGCCTCATTCCTGATGAAGTGTCTCAAACGTTGATTCTCCTGTTCCCCAGATGCTGCCTGACCTGCTGTGCTTCCCCAGCAACACACCTTCCACTTTGACCTCCTGTACCTGCAGTCCTCACTTTCTCCCATCTGTAAAGAGGGGTCGGTTCTTTTTGTTTTGTAATTTTTCTCCCATTTTTCTCTAGCGTTTTGTTTGTAGTAACATTGATGCAATTGAGAAACAGTGCAGCGCTAATGTTTGTTTAGCAAACTTTGCAGGCAAAGACTTAGCATAATAGCACAAGTAACAGATCAATCCTAAATTAATCCTAATGCTACTATCTCCGTTTCACAGTGGTATTCATTTTTAGTGACTTCGGACCTCCTTCAGATATTGGTCTCGATTTGTTGTGATATTAATACATCTGTGTCAACTGTAAACTGTGTGCAGAAACACTAAACCTGCACAATGCAGGAAAACTATATGAGGAACGTCACTGCAATGTAACCTACAGCTTGTCCATCAGTTTCCTTCTTTCTACGGGTTTTCTCTCGCCTGTGCCAATAATCTCCACCAGTGACAATGTCACCTCCGGGAAATACTGTCCACTGGGTGAACATTAATTGGGAGTATAAGCAGATGCAGTTTATTTATGAGGGAGGGAGGGATCCTGCCAGAGTTCTCCCCGAGAAGACAATGACTTTGGGGCATGGATCTGAGCGAGGGGAGGGGGAGAGAGAGAGAGAGACTGTCCCTCAGCTCCAGCTACACACACTGCCCTGCGATGGGCAATGTCCGACTGCCCCCTACCCACTGGGTTTCGGCCGGATCCAGAGACTATCCCCCTCCACACACCCCCGGGACGGCTTGCCCCGTACCTTGTCCATTAGCTTCCAACATTTCTCCACCGCCCTCTTGTCCACGATTCCTGCCGGCTGGTGTTGGTGAGGGTGAGGTTGGAAGGCATCCTTCACCAGCCCGATGAAGCCTCCCGCTTTCCTCAGGTTACTGCCCCGGGCCGCCGCCGCCGCCATCGACAACCAGCAGAGCCTTCCGAATAAAAACCTGCCTCCGGGCTACACTTCCTGACAACAGACGGTCCGTCAGCGGATTCGAGGGCGACTTTACCTCAGCAAACTCTCCACTCACATCGTTTTAGTCTTTAAACCCAGTGTCGCCGCGAAACTCGCCTCCGGTTTTTTTTCCCCCCCCCCTCTCTCGCCTTTCCGCTGACCCCGCCCTCGGCCCGCGACTGCCGGGGTCAGAGTTCAACCCCAGCCCCGGGAGGTGGGCCGCGCAGAGACAAGTGGAGGCCCGGCGCTACGCACGCGCACAAAGTCAGCCTGGCCCCGAGCTGCTCCGCTTGGCAGGGCGCCATCTTTGATACTGGTGAGACCAGCGCTGATTTTGGCTGATCCTAGATTGATGGTGTGAAACAATTTTCCTCTTGTCTTTCTTTCGGCAAATGTCACGTGGCCAACCGGACGATTCCAATATTTTCTGCTTATTATTTCACAAGAAATTCGATTAGGACCAGGCTAATCTATATCTTAAAGAAAAACAGAAATTGCTGGAGAAATCCAGCAGGTCTGGCAGCGTCTGTGGAGATAAAGAATTAACATTCTGAAGAAGGGTCGTTAGGCTCGAAACGTTAATTCTGTTTTCTCTCCGCTGACGTTTCTTCTCGAGCATTTTCTGTTTTTGCATGTTTCAGACCTCCAGCATCTGCAGATTTTTATTTGAGAGTGTGGTGCTGGAAAAACACAGCAGGTCAGGCAGCATCTGAGGAGCAGGTGAATCAACATTTCTGATGAGGGTTTATGGCCGAAACGTCTATTCTCCTGCTCCTCAGATGCTGCCTGACCTGCTGTGCTTTTCCAGCACCATACTCTCGACTCTGACCTACAGTCCTCACTTTCTCCTAGTTTTTTTATTGATTCGTATCTTAACTCAATTTGTCCACCTCATTGGTTCTCCAGCTCAATGTGTTTATTTAACAACGATAACCTTAATTAAAAGCATTGGTTAAATATAAGCCTTATTCATATTGTTGAATAAATTTCATTAAACCAATAAGTGTCATTTCCAATGATTAAAAAGATATCAGAAGAGTTTTTAGTGAATTCTTGACAAAATCTTATGTTCTCACTTATAATGGAAACTGTTTATGTAACATATCACACGATAATTTCTCTTTTCTGCCGGAAGTGGTGCTCCATTGCTTCAGCTTTTCGCCTTCCAGTTTTTGTTAACAACTGCAGCATCCTGGTATCAGACCGTCCTGGTTGTTATTTAATTGATCGTCTCATTGAAAGTACAAGGTCACCAATTTCTCCCTCATGTAGAAGATTGCTGTTAGACACAAATACTGAAGACAAAACTGGATCCAGAACAAGTGTGCTCATTGCTGCTATCTCCACCTAGCTCAGAGCTTGCTGTGAGAAAAATAACTGCAGAGCTCTGACCAAAATTTCAACATCAAATCTTTTCAACATTCAACTAACTGGATACGCAAATTCAAAGATTTTTTAAAAACAAATTCTAGTTGCACCTCCAAACATATGGATTATTCCAAGGCATCTGCATCGACCAAGAATGACATAATCTATGTTCTGAGAATGGTCCCATTGCATGTGTTAGTTAATCACCACTTCCTCATGTATTTGGACTTCTCGCCCGTTCTTCTCAAAGTTGTTGGTGCCCCCTATAGAAACAGAAAGACTGCACATTCCATTCTCTCTGTACTGGTTTATCCAATTTCATCCTACTTTCAAACACTCTATCCTGGATCTAGTCTTGTAGGTTGCTCCTGCATCTCAAGTGGGTATCAACTATTTTTGAAATCGTGATGTGGCAAGAGGGTGGGGATGAAAAGGAATTCTATCACCTTTTCAGTTCCAACTCCGCCACTCTTCTGAGCGAAATAAATACCAACTTTCCTACACTCCTCCCGTCAATCACTGTTATCTAGAATTCATCTCTCTCTACTAACAGATATAAGTCCTTTGTAGCCACTCTAAAAAGCCCCTCATAATTATGTTAGACAGAGGCTTGTCCACCTCTTTGCTATTGGCGAAGTATTTTAACCCCAATGAAAGTTGGGGCGTCGTTGAGGCACGGTTAGCACTGCCGTCTCACGGCACCGGGTCCAATTCCAGCATTGGCTACCTGTGTGGAGTTTGCACGTTCCCATGTCTGCGTGGATTTCCTCCCATACCTAAAGGCAGGCACGTTAGGTGGGTTAGCTTTACTTAACCGGCCAGAATGTTCAGGATTAGCCATGGTAAATACGGGTATAGGCTAGCATGCTCTTTGGAGAACGGGTGCAGATGGGCCAAATGGCTTTTTTTCCTGCACTGTCGAGATTCAGTGAAAAATTTCTGTTTCTTTCTCCACAGGTGCTGCTCAACCTGCTCAGTTTTTCTTCCACTTACTGTTTTTATTTCATATTTCCAGCAGCGGCAAATCAGTATTTTGCTTCAATTACAAACCCATTCCCCTCTTCCAGCATCTTAGGGGGGAAACAACAGTAAGAAAAGGTAGAAATCTTTGCAGAACCTATACAAAATTAATGATTGAAAATATTTTGATATTAAAGTGACACACGTGCATGAAACTCATTTGCATTGTCATAACAGTATTTTCTAAATAAGGCAGAACAGCGAGGATCTCGGTGGGGAAGGCTCGATTCCTTTATTCAATGATTTATGATGAATGCCTGGAAATGGAACTCCATCTGCCTGTCTCAAAGATGGTGCCGCCCTATGACCCAGGCTTTTCCGTCTCCAGGCAACCTGCATCGGCGCTGCCTAGCAACGTCAAACATTGACCTCGACGTCCCACCTCTGCACTGCAGTTATTGGTTCGTTGCTGTGTATGACGTCATCTTGCAATCTCTCATTGGTGCACAAACATGTCGATCAGGCCTCATCCGGTTTCTGTCGGAGCGTCCAGCAGAAGCTGCAGACAAGCGATTCAACAAACTGTGTAAATATGTTTTCTTATAATTGCAAATAGATCTACATTGTTCCTAAATTAATTTTGCATCTACAATTGTTTCTGTTGATTTTGACAACATTTAATAAATTACGTTTTCTATTCAGTCTTTAATTTGTAGATTTCTTCCCATATCGGAATTGCTTGCACTTAAAATATTTCAATCTTTTATATTTTAATTTAGTTATCTCTGCTGTTTTGTTATTTTATTGTGCAACTGTGTGGATTTTGAGTCAGCTCTTTGTTCCTTTTTTAACTTCTATTTCTCTCAATGTATTTATTTTGCTGCTTCCTTAAAAAAGACTTCCCAAAAAGTGTCTTGAGAATGAACGTCCCTAATTCTCTCATCCCCTTTCCCTGGGATATTCCAGAAAGACTTTCAGTAAAGGTCACTCATAGTTATTTAATGAACATAGAACATAGAACATTACAGCGCAGTACAGGCCCCTCGGCCCTCGATGTTGCGCCGACCTGTCATACCAATCTGAAGCCCATCTAACCTACATTATTCCATGTACATCCATATGCTTGTCCAATGATGACTTAAGTGTACTTAAAGTTGGCAAATCTACTACTGTTGCAGGCAAAGCATTCCATACCCTTACACTCTCTGAGTAAAGAAACTACCTCTGACATCTGTCCTATATCTATCACCCCTCAGTTTAAAGCTATGCCCCCTCGTGCTTGCCGTCACCATACTTGGAAAAAGACTCTCCCTGTCCACCCTATCTAACCCTCTGATTATCTTATATGTCTCTATTAAGTCACCTCTCAACCTTCTTCTCTCCAACGAAAACAGCATCAAGTCCCTCAGTCTTTCCTCGTAAGACCTTCCCTCCATACCAGGCAACATCCTAGTAAATCTTCTCTGCACCTTTTCCAAAGCTTCCACATCCTTTTTATAATGCGGTGACCAGAACTGTACACAATACTCCAAGTGCGGCCACACCAGAGTTTTGTACAGCTGCAGCATAACCTCATGGTACCAGAATTCGATCCCTCTATTAATAAAAGCTAAAACACTGTAAGCCTTCTTAACAACCTTGTCAACCTGGGTGGCAACTTTCAAGGATCTGTGTACCTGGACACCGAGATCTCTCTGCTCATCTACACTACCGAGAATCTTACCATTAGCCCAGTACTTTACATTCCGGTTACTCTGACCAAAGTGAATCACCTCACACTTGTCCGCATTAAACTCCATTTGCCACCTCTCAGCCCAGCTCTGCAGCTTATCTATGTCTCTCTGTAACCTACAACATCCTTCGTCACTATCCACAACTCCACCGACCTTAGTGTTGTCTGAAAATTTACTAACCCACCCTTCTACGCCCTCATCCAGGTCGTTTATAAAAATGACGAACAGCAGTGGACCCAACACTGACCCTTGTGGTACACCACTAGTAACTGGACTCCAGGATGAACATTTCCCATCAACCACCACCCTCTGTCTTCTTTCAGCAAGCCAATTACTGATCCAAACTGCTATATCTCCCACAATCCCATTCCTTCGCATTTTGTACAATAGCCTACTGCGGGGAACCTTATCAAACGCAGGTGAGGGACATTCTAAGATCACCCAGACTGACTTAGAGAATTTTGGTTGAATCCCATTCTCTGTTAGTCACGGCCTGATTAGAAACATAAGCATTTAGGTCAATCATGTATTTGAGCTTGAGGGGGAGAACAAAACATGTCAGGTCTTCTCCATGCACCGTAGAGGAAAGAGCTTGTTGCTGGGTCAAAATCCTGAAACTCTCTCCCTAACAACATTGTGGGTGCCTCTACAGAAAATAGACTGCAGCGGTTCATGCAGGCACCGCAAGAGCAATTAGGGATGGCAATAAATGCTGGCCCAGCCAGCAACCGGCACATTCTTTACATCCTTTACAATAGACACCATCATTTTCCCAATCCTGGCGGGGTGGGAGAGAGGCATATGCATGTCTCAAAACACGCAATCGTGATTTACAATCAGCATAATAAGTACTTTTTGAAGTCATTCTTAAGATCACTTATGAAGTTAAATTCGAGTTGAGACTGTTGTTCTTGGAGAGGAGAAAGCAGAGAAGAGATTTTATTGAAATATTCAAATTCATGAGTAACCTGGACAGAGTAAACAGAGAGAATATGTTTTAATTAATGAAAGGTTCAAGTGGGCACAAATTTAAAGTAATTTGTGTAACAAATAAAAGCAAACAAGGAAAAGTTTTATCACACAGGGAATGGAGTTGCTCAAAGGTATGGTAGAAGTAGGTTCAAAATTGTCAAAGGTTCCACGTGCAGGATGACAGAGGGAAGGTAGGAGAATGGCACTGGGTGATTTACACATTCAGACAGCCAGTGTGAACATTATGAGCCACATTGAATCTTACTGCATTGCAGCAATTCTGTGATTGTGTAATGTAGTCACAAAGCAGCCAATTTACACACATCAAGCTCCCATAAACAATAATGTCATCAGTCCAGATAATATGTTTTTGTGATATTACCAGATATGGGCCTGAACGCTGGCAGAAATCATTCTTCCCAATCCACTTTTCAAAATAAAGTAATGGGATCTTTATATTCTCTGGAAAGAACAAGAAGGGCCTTGATTAGAGTCTCATCTGAATGACAAAACCAACAGTGCGACAGTCCCTCAGTACTGACCCTGCAACAGTGCAGCACTCCCTCAGTGCTGACTCTCTGAAATGCGGCATTCCCTCAGCACTGACCCTCTGACAATACAGCATTCCCTCAGCACTGACCCTCCAACAGTGTGGCAGTCCCTCAGTATTAACCTTGTGTGTCACTACATCCATACTGCTCTGTATTGCTGGACAAGATTTTATGTAGCAATCTCTGCGATGGATCTCTGGACTTGAACTCTCCTGCCTGAGAATTTGCAAATGTTAGCAATAGTGTCAATATTGGCAGATGTAACAACCAGTTGCAGCCTCCTCCTTCACAGGAACGTGTTTATTTGCTTCTTTGCAGGTTTAGGATATTTGAGGAAAATGCCACCTAAGAATAAGGGAAAGACAAAGAAAGTGAAAAAAGGAACAGAAGGTGAGTGAAGAGCAGAATAAATAGCAACATCTCAGTTGGTATTTTGTCACAAGTACATTCCAGTGTAATGCTCCACAGTGTGAGATCAGCATTGATCTCGGATTATTTGAGGAGTTTGGAGTGAAAGCTTAAATTATTATTTCTTTTATGGCCAGGGTTTCATTTCTGTTGTTTTGCTTCACTGGCAGATCATATAACATCTCAGGGTGAGGGAGGGACGGATGTGAAAAGGGGTCAGTTGTGGAGTTTATACGCATCATGTGGCCAAGCTCAATGATGCAGCTGGTCACTTCCTGCCTGAGCCTTTGTGATCCACTCTGGTTCACCAGTTCAGGACCATGTACATGAACCTGATGTACCTTTCCATCAATACTCATCCAATTTTATCACAGCACCACCAAACATGAGAAGCAGAGATTTCGGTGGGGGCTCGGAGCACAGGCAGGAGGAGTTGCACTGGCAGAAGATGTCAGTTAGTTTAATCTCAACAATTTTAGCACAACAAATGACTGACTTAAATCAACAGTAGCCATGCTCTTTGTGTGAGCTGCATTACTATGTCCCAAGATTCATATAATCTGATATCCATCATCGAATCCTGCAGGAACCTGGGCTCACTATTCCCCCTCCACCATTGCTTCAAACTGGGGCACCGATCACACTGTTCAAACAGGCTGACGGAATGACCACCTGCTTACTGCACAAGAAAACCTTTAAATTATTTAAATTTTGAGACGTGTGTCCCATGTAGTTTTAGGGAGAAACTACATTATTTTTTTTTATGTTGTGCAAGATTCATTTTCAACCAAGCCTGACAAATATGTTCTAAAATACACAAGAAGGCAATAAATGATGTGAAACAAAAACCCAGTCAGAGTAAAGAAAAACTGAAAATGCAGGAAAAACTCAGCAGGTCTGGCAACATCTGTGGAGAGAAAGCAGAGTCAACATTTCAGGTCCAGTGACCCTTCTTCACTCACTGGACCCAAAAAGTTAACTCTGCTTTCTCTCCACAGATGCCGTCTGACCTACTGAGTTTTTCCAGCAATTTCTGTTTTTGTTTCTGATTTCCAGCGTCTGTAGTTGTTTGGGTCTTTTGTCCTGTTTAGTGTTTAACCTGTTCAGAGTACCTCAGTTCTTTTTTATTATTGCATGGATAATGGAATACAAATGTTTTACTTCAGTTGTACAGGGTATTGGTGAGACCACATCCGGAGTTCTGTGTATGGTTTAGATCTCTTGGTTTAGGAAGAGCAGTATTATCATGGAAGCAGTTCAGAGTAGCTTGCCTTGACTGATACCAGTCATGTAAGGGTTCTATAAGCAATAGTTGGGCCTGTATCAGAAGATTGAGAGGTGAGCTTATTGAAACATGTAGGATCCTGAGGGGACTTGACAGGGTAGATGCACAAAGGATGTGCATCTCCTAGGGTCTAGAACTAGAAATAGATGCTTTAAAAATAAAGCATCTCCCACTTATGATAGAAATGAAGTAATTCTTTTTCTGTCAAAGGGTTATTCGTCTGTGGAATTTTCTTCTCCAGAAAGCAGTAGAAGCTGGGTCGTTGAATATTTTTTAGACTGAGTGAGATAGATTGATGAGGGTGTGAAATGATCATCAATGAATTTGTAACTGCAATTAGATCAGCTATGATCTGACTGAATGGTTAAGCAGCCTCTATCCAGCTCCCAAATCATATGTTGATCCATTAAAGGAATAGTTTTAACTTTGTCTTCTGTCACTCCTGATTGAAGTCAGTGTGCCCCAGGGCTGGTGAGGATATTTTTCCAGCCAGACTTTCTACTCCATCACAGAAGCATCAGATTTGATGTTATCTTCACTCCATACTTCCCTGAAAGGCTAGTTTCAAAGCTATTGATACTGTGTAATTATTCCCTGGGGAAATGAGCCAATTCAGTAATCATTCCATGTTATGATCTCTAGCTGCCACAGACAAGAGAATCTCAAAACAAACCAATTTCTGATTTGCACATGATTTGGAATTTTATGTAATGATAGGAAATCTAGCAATTTTGTTTTTGTTTGTATGTTGTTCTCTCCCTGTTCTCTCTCACTCTCCTGATTCCTGACATCTCTTGTGTGCCTCTCTCACTGTTTCACATATTATAGGGGACACCGTTGAGGAAAAATACAAGAGAACAGTTCATCAAGTTGAATCACTCAAAGATCAGTTGGGTAAGAGAATTCATTCTATATCCAGAATTTGAAATAAAGTTGGACACTAATTTCAGTTGGTGGACCTGAAGAGTTAATAGATTGGACGTGTTGATTGGCTGGAGTAAAGAATTTCACACAGGCCTTGTTGTTGCCATCACTGACAATTGCGTAATTCTCTGTAGCTCACTGTCACCATCAGCAGCCACACTCAGTAGCTGTTTTGTCAAGTTTAGGTTTTAAAGACAGGCCACTCTCCTCTTAATGGCCAAGGAATAACCTTCCAGTACAAATTATTAAGCATTACATTCTGCATATGGCTGACATGTGATTTGTTGCACTGGAATGGATGGGACAGTGTAGAGGTAGCTTTATTTTGTATCTAACTCCATGTTGAACTTGTCTTTAGAGTGTTTGATGGGAACAGTGTAGAGGGAGCTTTACTTTCAGTTTATATTCAGTTTAAAACCGTGCTGGGAGCTTTGCTCTTTATGTGGCCCGGTATTGTCCCTGTCCTAGGCGTGTGTGATGGAGGTGGTGTCGAGGGGGCTCTACCTCCTGTTTACTTTCAGTTGTAAAAAAAATGGAGCCTTACCTTCAATTTAAAAGAGCACAGAGAGATTTACATTCAGTTTAAAAGGGTAGAGGAAACTTTACTTTATATCTAACCCTCTACAGTAACTGGGAATATTTGATGGAGGCAGTGTCAAGGGAACTTTATTTTAACTTTTAAAGAGTAAATGGGGTTTTACTTTGTATGTAACCCCATGCTATTCTTTCCATAGAGTGCTTGATGGGGATGGTATCGATGGAGTTTTACTCTGTATCTAACCTTGTGCTGTCCCTGCCCAAGAATGCCAACACCAGGAACTGAAAGTGGCAAAATAAACTATTTTCTAGTATTTCTTATTTGATGAGCATAAACTGAGAGTTGGATTAAAGGCACTGTGTGAATGTTTGATTCTTCATTACCAGTTTTGCGGAAAGATATTGCAAGACAGGCTTTGATGGTTAAAGAAGAGTGGAAGGCAAAGTTGCAACTTCTCAAGAATGATTTGGCTGAGGAACAAGACGTTAAGAAGGCAATCCACTCCGGTAAGTGTAAGACATAAATGGAAACAGAATCTAGCATCTGCCCATGATGCAGAGTGAGGCAGGGACTCCACTGAGAATATCAAGGAAACAAGTCTGTCACAAACTGACCTTCCTGGGGCCTGACCTGGTCTGTGCAAAGTGAAAGGATCAGAGCTGGTACGGGATGTCCAAGCCCCTCACATATTCCAGAGTTTCAAGGTTAGTGATTAGTTCCTCTGAGAATTTCAAAGATGTTGTTGTGATTGGGTGAGGGTTTGATAAAACCAGGTTTAATTACAGGGACGGCCAGCTGCAGCCTCAGCTGTCTTCTCCTCACCTGGACCAGCCCATTTTGGGCTAAATAATATTGTCACCGATTATTTCCAATCAAAAGCTGCGCCTGAATACCATTCAGAGAGATGTCTGTTCCAGGACACAACAGAGAGTCAGAAATGTGCGATTGAGACTAGAGCAGAGGAGGAGTTACGGTTAGGGTTAGCAGAGTGAGATAAATTTGGTATGACGACATTCTGAGTGTACATAGAGAGTTATGAGGGTGAGAGAGCAAACAAGCTGGAGAAGTGTCTCAGCATCAGGAGTCCATCAAGACCACACAGGCTCTGAGCACACAGCATAAAAGCCCAGTGCCCTAGAGAGCATTGGATCCCTCAAATGTCCATTATGAAAACCAGCCTTCCTTCCGTAAACTCCATCTACACTTCCTGCTGCCTTGGGAAAGCGGCCAACATAATCAAGGACCCCTCCCACACTTTTCCATTGGGCAGAAGGTACAAAATTTTGAAAACACATACCAACACATTCTTCCATGCTGTTATCAGATTTATGAATAGACCTCTCATGTATTAGAGTTGATCTTTCTCTGCACCTTCTCTGTAACACTCTATTCTGCATTCTGTTCTATTTCCCTGATGGACTTATGTTAGGTAAGATTTGTCTGGTTAGCAGCAAAACAATACTTTTCACTGTATCTTGGCTATGAAATCAGATAAGGCAGGTTTGAACATGTGGGTGAAACACAAACCATTGATACAGCTGCAGCAGCACAAGACACGGTCACCACAGCAAGCTCCCCAAACAGAGCTGATTGCTACTGAGAGGGAGCACAAATGATCAAGTTTGAAGTGAATGTTGTAAACAGTCCCTACACCACTGCAGTCATCTTCATCTCTCTTCATTCCAGACATGACTCGTCAGTACAAGACAATGAGGGCAGACATGGAACTGAGAGTACATCAGCTGGAGATTGAGATCAGTCACCTGCAGCAACAACTCAGTGAGTGCTATGAACACCACACAGAGCAGTGTCAGCATTGGAAGTATGTGTGTACCTGTCTGTTTGTGTATGTGTGACTATCTGTAGTGTATGTGTGTGTGTAACTTGACTGTATGTTTAGCGTTTGTGGCCAAATTAATGTTTGTCCAAAACTAAATTACTGAAAATCAGCCTAACCTGATCACACTAAATCCACTGGTATGGAGATGCCTCTGGTGTTGTGTGACTTTTAACTAAATCCACTAGGACCCTGCTAGGACTGTGTTGGGATTGGATTGGGACTGTGCTGGATCTGTCTTGGGATTATGCTGGGAATGTATTAGGGTTGTGCTGGGAATATGTTGGGATTGTGCTGGGAATGTGTTGGGTTGTCCTGGAGTTTGTAACGCTGATTGTACCATGGAACTTTGTTACAATTTTGGTTTAATGAGAGAAGGGGGAACCATGAAAGTGAAGATTTCCTGAACTAATTCAGTCACTTATTTTCTTTTCAGCATCATGTCAGCAGCAATTAGCAAGGACTCAGGAGGAGAAGTTGCACATCATCAAGGAGAAGGATTCCACCATCAAAGAACTCCAGAGCAAGATAGACAACATGGAGACTGAGTATGAGGCCATCCTCCATGTAAGTAGCCATGTCAGGAAGTGATAAACACACCTGTGTCGTAGGGATACATATCTGAGTTAGTATTTTTAATTCTTCCACAGGATGTAAGCAGTGCTGGCAAGACCTATCCCTGAACTGATTGGCTGTTGTCCATTTCAGAGGACAGCTTTGTTAAAAGCTGCTGTCTTTCTGAACTGCTGTCAGCTCAAGGTCATGAAACCTCTCAGTCAGACATGAAACATGCCACAACACCATTTCAAAAAGTGTGGCCTGGGAGTTTCTCCCTGGTGTCTGAGCCAGTATTCACCTCTCAATTAATCTGGCCACTGCTGCTTTTGGGGTACTGCTGTGTGCAAGTTGCCAGCTGAATTCACATCATTACAAATAATGACATTTCTTTCTTTTTTTAAATTTTTTTTCCACAAGTTTACAAAAGAAAACTAAAAAAAAGACCCAAGTATAAACACTGATATACAGTTAAATCTTAAATAAATCATAACCAAAATCTATCAAACAAGAAAAAAAAAGAGAAAAAAAAAGACAAAACTCAACTAACTACTCATCTAACTTACAACTAACCAGAGTGTATCATTAAAATTCTTACATTATTTAAGAGAGAAAAAAAATCCAACAGATAACACATAAATTGAGCAGTGATATACATGCTCGGAATGTGTTAACATCAGATCACAACAAAACCCGTATTTATCCAAAACATCCCGAGCATAGAGCACATAAAATTTACAAAAATAAAAGCTCTTTAGTACATTCAGATCAATATAATAAAAAAAATTTCTAAATAGTAAAGAAAAATAAAACATATTTAAATGGAGATCTTCCCCCTTATTCCCAGGGGGCATCACTTCCTTTCCAAAAAACCCATCATAACCTCTCCCAACCAGTGCTCCACCCTTGACCCAGGCACCCCACGATAGGATAAAGAAAATTCAAGTATACTACTGAACTAGAACTAACAGTGAGTACCCTATCCCCCACCCACACCAACACCTGGATATATTTGGTAAAGTTAATACCGTATATGAACATATATGACTATAAAATTACAGTCTCAGCAAATAATAATTAAATATATTAATACAAAATAACAGGGGAAAACAACCCCGCTCCCAAGGACAAAGATAAAATAAGATAAGGTAACCACCTTCCCCCCATCTACATAAACTAGACTCCTTGGCCTATATTTAAAAAAAGGGGGAAAGGAAATCGCTAAGTAAAGGATGAATAAATAAGTCCTTCTTCCCACCCCCCGGAGATAATATTAAACAGTAAGATAATGAAAGGAAAAAAAGGGGGGGGTTGACCAGGGTGGGGGTAGGGCAAAACAACATCAATTAACTCTTATAATTTGTCTAAGAGAGTCCAAACGTTCCTTGGCCTTCTCCGGTGATCCAAAGTTAAACATGGACCCTTCATGGCTAAAGCGTAGTATAGCTGTGTAGTGCAAGGAGTATTGAATGTTTAAATCCCTTAAACACTTCTTTGCTTCATCAAACGCCTTCCTCTTTCGAACCAAAGCTGGGGAAAAGTCCTGAAATAACATAATCTCGGATCCCTTATGAGCCATTGCTTGTGGATCTTTCCCAAGATTTCTGGAGGCTTCCAAGAGCATCTGCCTCACTTTATAGCTCTGCAGCTGGTACAGGACCGGGCGGGGGCGCTGGTTTGAGCTGGGCCCGTGTATTGCAACCCGGTAGGCCCATTCTACCCTTACCCGGCCTGATCCAGCCTCCAGATTCAATAACTGCAGAAGCCACTGTTCAAGGAACCTTGTAAGCTGGCCACCTTCTTCTTCCCGTTTGGGAAGGCCCAGCAAACAAATATTTTTTGACAACCTTGATTCTCGAGGTCGTCAATGTGGTTCTCTAAGGTCCGGACTTGCTGCTGAGGGTCCAGACCCGATCCACGGCTGATTCTGCAACGGCCTCGGAGGTCGCGGCCTTTAGCTCCACCCCTCCGACTTGGCATTCGATTTCTTCGCTGTCGCGGCTGTGCTTTTGTAGCGTGGTCGAGAATGAATTCCACCGACTTCGGGACTCTTCTATGAAAGCATCGATCTTTGCGTCGAGTTTGGAGATTATTTCCGCGAGGCTCGCCACCGTAGGTAAGTCCCCGGGGCGGCTGCGGACGCCTCTGCTGCAGCTGGGGAGGGTGAGGGAGGGGGTCCTGCCTGCTGAGAACTGCAGGCTCTTTTCCCCCTAGTCATTTTTACAGGAGATGGAACTGTATAAATTTAGTACTGAACCACTAATTACCATTAAATAAAAATTATTTTTAGTTGATTTGGTGAGTGTGGTGGGGGAGGGTGGCCCACTTTGCCTAGGTCTTGGGAGGAGCACTATAGACTCAGACTTGCTGAGTCACCGCCATCTTGGATCTCCATAATGACATTTCTAAAGAATTTCATTGTTGGGATGCCCCAAGCACCTGAAAAGTGAATTCTGACTGTGTCATTCCAATTTTTTCTGTATCTCTAACTAAACTCAGACACATCCGGGTTTAGTAGTTCAATGTATGGGACAGCTAGGGGGCAAAGTACAACACAGAAACAAGCCGTTCGGCCCACTTGGTCTATGCTAGTATTTACAATCCACATGTAGACTCTCCTCACTTCCCTTCTTCATCTCACCCTATCAGTTTCTCCTTCTCCCTCTTGTCTCTATCTAACTTCTCTTTAAATTTACTATTTAACCTCATCTTACTCCCTGTGACAGCGTGTCCTACACTTTATGCATAAAATTCTCAATTGGATTAATCAGTCACTATCTGATATTTATGGCCTAGTTTTGCACCCCTTCATATTAGAAACATCTTCTCTTTATCCTAACTAACACTTTCATAATTTTAAGCCCTCTATCCAGAATTACTGAAGGAGTTGAATATATGACCATAAGACATAGGAGTGGAAGTAAGGCCATTTGGCCCATCGAGTCCACTCCTCCATTCCATCACAGCTGATGGGCATTTCAACTCCACTTGCCCCCACTCTCCCCGTAGCTCTTGATTCCTTGCAAGATCAAGAATTTATTAATCTAAATAATAAAGCAGCTTGAGAGTTGTTCAGTGAGCTTTTCCCAGGCTCCTCCTGAACACAATTCCCTGTGTTGTAAACTCTTCCTACTTCTTGCTATCTCTACATGCCGTATTCAAGATCCATCTCACTGACATCAGAACCCCAAACTGAAAACAAGCCAATTCGCCCAGACATGTCTGGCAGGTACTTCAAGAGAGGGATGAGTAAATCAGACAATTAATCCCACATTCCCTCCTCTGGCTTGTCAGTCCTGAGATTTTGCCTTTGTTTGTCCGTGGATTTTAGGTATCGCTGGGAAAGTTAATATTGGCCTTGAAAAGGTGAGTATTTGGTCAACTCCCTTTTGAAAGTTAGTGTTGAATCTACTTCTTAAATCCTTTCGGGTAGTGTGTTCTAGATCACTGTGTAAAATTATAATTCTCCAATATACATCCGGGCTTCTCCTTGCCATTTTGGAACTCTGAGATCTCTCAGAGATCCTTCCTCTGCTCCCCCTGTTAACTCATAAAACCGCAACCAAACGCCTAGGTGATTGAATGGGATCCTTTCATGCGGTATCAGGCTGGGGCTTTGTGAACACTGAGACACACTGACCCCTCTCTCTGTCTGTCTGTCTGTCTTTTGCCTGCCCTCCACAATACAGGAGAGCCTGGACCTGCTGCTGAACAAGATGGAAGCAGCCAGACTCCACTGGGAGAAGACAGCAACGAGTTTCCATTCTGAACAGAAGCAAAAACTGCTGGAATTTGGACTCAATCCTCTGGAGATTTAAGCCCTGGGGGATGGTGGTTATTTGGTTGGCGGGTCCCCGGGTGTAATTGTTTTCTTTTATTCTTTCACAAGATGTGCATATTGCCTTTGAAATGGAAGGTTTACAAAAAGCCATTTAAGGGACAACCACTTTACTGAGTCTGGAGTCACAATCAACGGTTGAGTCTAGTTTTCAACTCCAGATTCATTACTTCAGTTGGTGATAATTTAACCACTGTGGGTTGCCATAAAACTTATCTGGTTCACTGATGTCCTTTAGGGAAGGAAACTCCCAATCTTACCTGGTCTGGCCTAAATCCAGACCCACAGTAATGTGGCTGACACTTAACTGCCCTCTGGGCAATTAGGGATGGGCCATAAATCCTGGCCTGGCCAGCAACACCCTCATCCCATGAATGAATACAAACGAATAAAAAGAAATTAATAAAAAGTAAAATGAATAAAAGTAAAATGAATAAAAAGTACCAACTATGCTCCTGCTATAACCGATGACTCCCACCTACCAACTGCTCTTCCAGATCTCCTTCTGCCTCCCCTCACTGTTCTTATTTAAGGGGTTGCAGCAATTTTCAATTTTCAAATATGGGTCCAAGGGGGAAGAATTGCAAAGAGCTGTTACATGCAATTTGTGCAGTAAGCCAGCACATTGTAAACATGGTAACATTCCGAGCACCCTCAGTTCCCACGAGTTATTATGGTTTGTTTTGCCTGATGACAAGGGCTGGCATTGTGCTCAAACGGTAACTCAAAACATTTCTAGTATCACTCAGACCAGTTAGAGTCATGGACTCACAGAGACGTACAGCGCAGAAATGGACTCCGGTCCAACTTGTCCATGCCAACCAGATATCCTAAATAAATCTAGTCCCATTTGCCAGCATTTGGCCCATATTCATCTAAACGCTTTCTATTCATATACCCATCCAGATGCCTTTTAAATGTTGGAATTGTACCAGCTTCCAACGCTTCCTCTGGCAGCTCATTGCATACACATACCACCCTCTGCATGAAAAAGTTGCCCCAAATAATCTCTTTTAAATCTTTCCCCTCTCACCCTAAACCTATGCCCTCTAGTTCTGGACTTCCCCACCCCATGGAAAAGACTTTGCCTATTCACCCTATCCACGCCCCTCATGATTTTATAAACCTATATAAGGTCACCCCTCAGCCTCCGATGCTCCAGGGAAAACAGCTCCAGCCTGTTCAGCCTCTCCCTATAGCTCAAATCCTCGAACCCTGGCAGCATCCTTGTAAATCTTTTCTGAACCCTTTCAAATTTCACAACATCCTATAGGAGGGAGACCAGAGTTGCACACAGTATTCCAAAAGGGGCCTTCACAGCTGTAACATGACCTTCCAACTCCTGTACTCAATGCTTTGACCAATGAAGGAAAGCATAACAAACGCTTTCTTCACTACCCTATCTACCTGCGACTCCACTTTCAAGGAGCTATGAACCTGCACCCAAGGTCTCTTTGTTCAGCAACACTCCCTCGGACCTTACCATTAAGTGTATAAGTCCTGCTAATATTTGCTTTCCCAAAATGCAGCACCAGATGTTTATCTAAGTTGAACTCCATCTATCATTCCTCAGCCCATCAAGATCACATTGTAATCTGAGGTAACCTTCTTTGCTGTCCACTACACCTCCAATTTTGGTGTCAACTTACTAACTATTCCTCCCAATGTTCGCATCCAAATCATTTATATAAAAGACGAAAAGCAGTGGACCAGCACTGATCCTTCTGGCACACCACTGGTCACAGACCTCCAGTCTGAAAAACAACCCTCCACCACCACCCTCTGTCTTCTACCTTCGAGCCAGTTCTATATCCAAATGGCGAGTTCTCCCTGTATTCCTTGAGATCTAACCTTGCTAACCAGTCTCCCAAGGGAAACCTTGTCGAACACCTTACTGAAGTCCATATAGCTCACGTCCACCGTTCTGCTCTCATCAATCCTCTTTGTTACTTTTTCAAAAAATGCAATCAAGTTTGTGAGACACGATTTCTCACACACAAAACCATGTTGACTATCCCTAATCAGTCCTTGCCTTTCCAAATACATGTACATCCTGTTCCTCAGGAATCCCTCCAACAACTTACCCACTATCAATGTCAGGCTCACCGTTCTATAGTTCCCTGGCTTTTCCTTACCACCTTTCTTAAATAGTGGCACCACGTTCGCCAACCTCCAGACTTCTGGTACCTCACCTGTGCTATCGATGATATAGGTATCTCAGTAAGGGGCCCAGTAATCACTTCCCTAACTTCCCACAGGGTACACATGATCAGGTCCTGGGGATTTATCTACTTTTATGTGTTTCAAGACATCCAGCACTTCCTCCTGTGTAATATGGACATTTTTCAAGATGTTACCATCTATTTCCCCACATTCTATATCTTCTATATCCTTCACCACAGTAAACACTTAAAGATTACAAGAAGTTAGAGCAGGAAGGAGACAGGAGCAAGCTCCATGCTGTAAAGAACTATTAAGCTGGACTGCTGTAGAATTATCCAACAAAACTAACTTTTGTATGGTGAGAACTCAGTGAAAGGTTGAGCAATTGGATATGTCTGTGCTGTTAGAACTCAGGAAGATATTCTAGGAGTTAATAGACAGCTAAGTGTTGGGGTCAGGGTACCTGAGAAATCTGAGGAAGTGTGGGAACTCACTGCTGCCTATAAGTATGGTTTCCAATAATTGGGAGCAATGTCCCAGGAATATGGCAGTCAATTATTGAGTGGCTTTTGAAAGAGTTCAAAAGCTAGGTCTTTGAAAGAGACAAATTTGGAATCTCTTGTAGAGTTTAGTAAGATTAAAGTCTGGAGATAACTGAGAAATCTATGGGATGTACCTTGACCACAGTTTGATGTACCCTGTGGAATGTTAGACCACAGTTTATCTGTTAAATCAGGTTAATTCTGGATATTAGAATAAAAGTTGTAGATATTGATACATATTTGTAGATCATATTCCTGTTCTAATGTTGTAAAGTTTATTGTTGTTGTTCAAAGCCAATGAATCCTGGGCCTTTATTCTCTTTGTAAGATCAAGGGAACTCATAGAGTCATAGACTCATAGAGATGTACAGCATGGAAACAGACCCTTCGGTCCAACCCGTCCATGCCAACCAGATATCCCAACCCAATCTAGTCCCACCTGTCAGCACCCGGTCCATATCCCTCCAAACCCTTCCTATTCATATACCCATCCAGATGCTTTTTAAATGTTGCAATTGTACCAGCCTCCACTGCTTCCTCTGGCAGCTCATTCCATACACACACGACCCTCTGCATCAAAAACATTTCCCCTTACATCTCTTTTATACCATTCCCCTCTCACCCTAAACCTATGCCCTCTAGTTCTGGACTCACGACCCCAGGGAAAATACTTTGCCTATTTATCCTATCCATGCCCCTCATAATTTTTTAAACCTCTATAAGGTCACCCCTCAGCCTCCGATGCTCCAGGGAAAACAGCCCCAGCCTGTTCGGCCTCTCCCTATAGCTGAAATCCTCCAACCCTGGCAACTTGAACCCTTTCAAGTTTCAGAACATCTTTCCGATAGGAAGGAGACCAGAATTGCATGCAATATTCCAACAGTGACCTAACCAATGTATTGTATAGCCGCAACATGACCTCCCAACTCCTGTACTCAATACTCTGACCAATAAAGGAAAGCATACCAAATGCCTTCTTCACTATACTATCTATCTGCGACTCCACTTTCAAAGAGCTATGAACCTGTACTCCAAGGTCTCTTTGTTCAGCAACACTCCCTCGGACCTTACCATTAAGTGTATAAGTCCTGCTAAGATTTGCTTTCCCAAAATGCAGCACCTCACATTTATCTGAATTAAACTCCATTTGCCACTTCTCAGCCCATTGGCCCATCTGGTCAAGATCCTGTTGTAATCTGAGGTAACCCTCTTCGCTGTCCACTACACCTCCAATTTTGGTGTCATCTGCAAACTTACTAACTGTACCTCTTGTTTTCTCAGATCCATTTAGTTCTTAACTTGTAAAACTTCTAACTATCAGTAACATATACAAAGATTTTCAGCAGTGCCTTAGCAGAATTTTCCCTATCTTCTGATGTCTGGCCTTAGCTTGAAATTCTGTTGATACATTTCAGACCCTGCAGTTTTTAAACATTATTTTACGTAACCTATAAATCATGACTACAAACACTTCAGAAATGGTGCTCAAGATTTGAGGAGAAGAATAATGCTTTGAATCAGGGGATACCAATTTGAAACTTCCAAGGATTTGCAGCTAAACGTTGTGAGATGATAACAATCAACTTTTACTTCACATTTTGAAACAAGAAACAAAAAATATAAAGCTACATAGCAAAAAATGGCAATATCGACATCAAGAACTTGCAATGTTACAAAGGCATTTGGTACTCTATGTTTGTCTTTTTGAGCTCACAAAGGCAGGGTTCACAAAAGGAGAACAAGACTTTTCTCCATTTCGGGCACTCGATGTCAACATCAAATACATTTAAGTGGCAACTAAAGTTTACTTAGCCTTGACTTCAGAAGTTTAACACTAGCTGAACCTAGTGAGATTTTATATCACTACTTTTCTGGCCAAAGATGACAGCCAAATTACTCTAAACTGTGAGCTGTCCGCAGCTGAGACATGGAACATTCGTTTCATCCAAGACTGAAGAGAGAAGCAGCCTGAACTCAGAGTATGGGCACGATAGGGTATGGTATTGACCTCGTGACAGTTGACTAAAGTTGAAATTTCAAGTTTGCAATAGCACTGAAGTTTAGTACTCACTAGTTTATGAAGTCTACTGTTTGAATTTTGAGTTGAACTCACACTTTGTTTACTTCAAGTTACTGGTCCCAAGCTGGATTTCAGTGTGAATTTGGCTATCTGGTCTGGGATCACAACATTGACACACAATCACACACAATGATACACATGATGAACCACACCTATATTCTCAGTGATTCTCAAACTGATGACTGTAAAGATTTTCTAGAGAGCTGGTGAGTTCATTGGGTGGTTTTGGTTGTGTCTTGGTGCAAACCAGGAGGTGAGAGCCAACTGCTGCCTATCCAATGCAGAATCACCTAGCTGTTGCATTGAGGACACTTACCACTTTCTGCAAGGCAACACCAAATTTTTTTTAAAACATGACATCAACTCTTTATATGCTAGTTTCATAAAATGGGTATTCTGTGGTTTAATTTAGATGGAGGTCTGTGATTGTTAATCCATTTGAAATAAAGCACTGCTCTAATAGATACAAACACCTCAGAAATGACAGAAACTCAGAAGGAGTTGCATCTTCGAAGTGACATTAACACACACTTGTTATAAATTCTGGATTAATGGTGCTGGAAGAGCACAGCAGTTCAGGCAGCATCCAAGGAACTTCGAAATCGAAACTCCTCGGATGCTGCCTGAATTGCTCTGCTCTTCCAGCACCACTGATCCAGAATCTGGTTTCCAGCATCTGCAGTCATTGTTTTTACCTACACTTGTTATAAATATGAGCTGACAACATCCTACTGTATTCCATGAAGGTAATTTTTGTCATTTTGATGTTTAGGCCAATGTGACAATGTCAGTCTCACCTACCTTCAGCAGCTGCTCTGGAAATGGCTCAAATTGTGAGCAGCGAGTGAGAAACTAGACAGAGAACAGGGTAGAACACTACAAACCAGGAGTCAAACTGGCCAGATTCTGCTTTAGGTTTCAGTGTGTGTGCATGCAAATTCTTACATACATGTTTGTGTTCACATGGATGCCTCTACCCCCCCCCCCCCCCCTCACTCTGTGTTGCTTCTTTGTGTGAGTTGGTGTGTCAGTGTACATCTATCTCTCTGCATACCTTCTCTATTCCTCTCAGTCTCTTTCTCTGTCCTGGTTCATGGACAGTTTTGTATGTCGGTGCCGCTATAATTCTTAGAAAAGCTTGTTACTGTCTCAAAAAGAACCAAGTACAGGTGGAGGAAAGGTCATTGATGAAGCAATTGAAGATGATTGGGCTTCGGACACTACCCTGAGGAACTGCTGCAGAACTGTTCTGGAGCTGAGATGACTGACCTCCAACAACCACATTTTCCAATATACCAAGTATGACTCCAACCAGCAGAGAGTTTACCCCCTGATACCCATTGATTTCAGTTTTGCTAGGACTGCTTGACACCACACTCGATCGAATGCAGCCTTGATGTCAAGGGCTGTCATTCTCGCTTCCAACTCTTTTGTCCATGTTTGAACCAAGGCTGTAGTGAGATCAGGAGCTGAGTGGCCCTGGTGGGACCCAAACTGGGCATCACTGAGCAGGTTATTACTGAGCAGATGCTGCGTGATAGCACTGCTGATGACACCTTCCATCACTTTACTGATAATTGAGAGTAACTGGCTGAGTTGGATTTGTCCTTACTTTGATCCATTATACAGGGAGTATTGTGGGAGGTGCACTTGGTAAGTAGAGGTCAGGGGCTGTTTTTTCCTCCGCTTCAATTTACATTAATCTTTTCATACTCATAAGGTTTTGGAATAGTGGGATTTAGGCTATTAGAGTAGTTTCTGGACTATTGTTTACAGAATAGTGTTTGTAGTATTTTTAGTGAAAAACTAACACTTGGGACCATTTCATTCGCTGTGAATTAATTTAAAAGAAATTTGTTTTAATAGTAGCTAGATACTAAAAATGGCAGTCAGCTGGGTAGTATGGTTCTCTTGTGGAATGTGGGAAATCAGAGATAATTTGAATGTCCCTAACAACCACATTGCAGGAAGCGTGTCCAATTGCAGCTCCTGTCAAACTGCATGGATCAGTTGGACACAGTTAGAAGTATGCAGGAGAAGGAAAACCTCACGACAGGAGTTTTAGAACAGTATAAAAAAAAGTTGCATGTTTTGAAAAGCATTTTGGTAGATAAGTCCCCAGGTCACGATGGGATCTATCACAAAATACTGAGAGAGATCAGGGAGGAAATTTCTGGAACTTTGTATGAAATCTTTGTGCCCTCTTTAGTCAAAGATGGAGAATGGCCAATGTTATTCCTTTGTTTAAGAAGGGCTACAGGGATAATTCAGGAAATTACAGGCTAATGAACCTTATATCAGTGGTAGGGAAATTATTGGAGAAGAACCTTAAAGATAGATTTACTCACATTTGGAGAAACATGGACTTTTTAGTGATAAGCAGCATTGTTTTGTACAGGGGAGGGCACATCACACAAACATGATTATGCTTTTTGAGGAAGTGACAAAGGTGATTGGTGAGGGCGGGGCGGTAGATGTTGTCGATATGGACTTTAGCAAGGCCTCTGGCAAAGTCCCTCACGGCAGGCTGATACAGAAGGTGAGGTGACATGGGATCCATGGTGAGATGGATACAGAACTGGCTTAGTCATAGAAGACAGACAGTAGTGGAGGAAGGGTATTATTCTGACTGGAAATCTGTGACCAGTGGTGTTCCACAGGGATCAGTGCTGGGAATTCTGCTGTTTGTAATATATGTAAATGATTTGGAGGAGACTGTGGATGATCTGATTAGTACGTTTGTGGATGACACAAAGATTGGGGGAGCTGTGGATAGTGAGGAGGATTGCCAGGGGATACAGCAGGATGTAGATAGCCTGGAGACTTGGGCGGAGAAATGGCAGAGATGGAGTTTAATTTGTTCAAATACAAGGTGATGCATTTTGGATAATCTAATTCAGGAGGGAAGTATACAGTAAATGGCAGAACCATTATTAGCATCAACATACAGAGGGATCTAGGTACACAAGTCCACAGTTCCCTGAAAGAGGTACCACAAATGGATAAGGTGGTCCTTCATCAGTCAGGGCATAGAGTATAAAAAATGGCAAGTCATGTTGCATCTCTACAGAACTTCAGTTTGGCCATATTTGGAATATTATGTACAGTTCTAGCCATCACGACCAGAAGGATGTGAGGCTTTGGAGAAGATACAGAAAAGGATTACCAGGATATGGCCTGATCTGGAGAGTATTAGCTAATAGGAGAGATTAGACAAAATTAATTTGTTTTCACTTAAACGTCAGAGGCTGAGGGGCGATCTGATAGAAGTTTACAAAACTATGAAATGCATGATTAGTTGGAGTTTTTTTCCCAGGGTCAATGACTAGGGGACATAGGTTGAAGATAAAAGAGGGAAAGTATAAAGGAGATGTGAGTGTTTTACACAGAGGTTTTAAAAAGCCTGGAATTGTACTACCAGAGGAAGTGGTGGAGGTGGATACAGTAGCAAAGTTTAAGAGGCATCTTGACAGATATATGAATAGGCAGAGAATAGAGTGATACAGAGAGTGAAGAGGCAAAAGGTTTTTAATTTAGAAAGGTGTCATGTGTGGTCACAGGCTTGATGGGCTGAATGGCCTGTTCTTGTGCTGTACAGTTCTAACCTAGTTAGAGACTGCAAAGTGATTACTGAATGCTTTAACAGGTATGGACAATAATTGCAATGAGTAACCAGCAAAGTTTATTCAGATTTATTGTAATCCCTTGCCCAGCACACCACTAAACAAAAACTAAGCTTGAATTCGACAGAAGATTAGTTCCTGGGGAAGGGAACAGAGAAAAAGGAAGCAGAGATAGGCAGAAAACCGATAGGAGACTGGATTATGTTGAATGGCTCTCTCTGGCTATTGAGGTTTTCATAACCATTTCTGCTCCTAAAGTGAAAATCCTGATGAATTGATGAGGTTCTGATTTCAAAAAACTGAATGATTCATAATTCACAACCAGAATTCACACATAGCCTTGGCCTTTTACACAGATTGCATGTGTCCCAGGACTCTCTGTTCCATACTTTGACTGCTTCCCCCATCCCCCAAACACACACACAGATATATACTTTAATTATAACACTTGTAAAAAGGAAATACAAAAAAAGTACAGAATTTGCAAGAAAATTCAACTTGTCCCGATACAGCATGTTCCACTCTATTCAACTATAGAGTTGAATAGTCCTAAATATTACAAAATATATTCCACATCAGGTTCACAGCCCAAGGGTCAACCATATCAAATTGGAAATTACAGAAAGTGTAAATACATTGTTGGTAAAAGCACATAGCTTGATGTGTACACAGTCTGTTTCCTGCCCCACAGTCTGCTTCATGTTCCGAGATTCAAATCTTTCAAAACTTACTTTAAGTCTGTTCTGTCCTATTGTACTTAACTCTGTGTTGCTATGCATGGTGTTCAAAGATCAGATAAAAAATTGCTGCGATTTAAGCAGTGCTCACGGTTGGGGTCCAGTGGTGCAACATTAAGATGGATCTTGGTCTTTTTGATTTTCACTGCTGGGGATGAAATGCAGGTAGGTGTACAGAGAACTCGGAATCCCATCTGCTGAGGTGGACAGCTGATAAACAGTATTGAGAACATTAGTGACTGATCAGCCTGAGACACATTGCAAACCCCAGCTCCAATTTCAGTGCCCCCTGGGCATTTGTTCATTACAAAAATATCTAAATTTATTTTGCTTGGAAATTTAAAAAAAAACATTCATATTCACTCATTTTCAATTTCATCATCTGCAAGACAAGGATAATTAAGTTTACAATACAAATGGACATTATTTTGAACAATGCAAATATCCCAATGAATAAACATAATTAACAAAACACCAAAAGGTTTGAATCTCATTTCACTCAGCTTCCAGTCTCAAGTCACAAACTCCCAGTTTACTCCTGCCTCTGATCCAGAACAGGGCGGGTTTCAGACAGACTCGGAACACAGCAACAACCCCAGAGCATAGAACATTGAACTTGACAGCGGAGTACAGGCCCTTTGGCCCTCAATGTTGCACCAACCTGTGAAATTAATCTGATGCTCATCTAACCCACACTGTTCCGTTATTATCCATATGTATGTCCATGTCCATTTAAATGCCCTTAACATCGGCGAGTCTACTACTGTTGCAGGCAGGCCGTACTACCCTCTGAGTGAAGAAACTACCATTAATATCTGTCTGTCCTAAATCTATCACCCTCAATTTAAAGCTATATCCCCTCATGTTAGCCTTCACCATCTGAGGAAAAGGCTCTCACTCTCCACCCTATCTAACCCCCTGATTATCTTATACATCTCGATTAAGTCACCTCTCAATCTTCTTCTCTCCAATGAAAACAGCCTCAGTTCCCTCAGCATTTCCTCGTAAGACTTCCCTTTCATACCAGTCAACATCCTAGTAAATTTTCTTTGAACCCTTGGCAGTACTGAGGGAGTGCCGCACTGTCGGAGGGTCAGTGCTGAGGGAATGCCGCACTGTCGGAGGATCAGTGCTGAGGGAATGCCGCACTGTTGGAGGGTCAGTGCTGAGGGAATGCCGCACTGTTGGAGGGTCAGTGCTGAGGGAATGCCGCACTGTCGGAGGGTCAGTGCTGAGGGAATGCCGCACTGTCGGAGGGTCAGTGCTGAGGGAGTGCCGCACTGTCGGAGGGTCAGTGCTGAGGGAATGCCGCACTATCGAAGGATCTATCTTTTACCTGGTTACTAAACCAAAGCCCAACCTACTCTTACATTTAGTGGAAACGATTGCACTGCACTATTCAAAGAAAAGCAGGAAGGATTCCCTCTTGTCTAATAGTCAATATTTATCCATCAAGCACCATCATTAAATATAATTATCCAGCAGATACCACACTGCTGTTTGTAGGAGCTTGCTGTGCAGAAATTGGCTGCTACATTTCCTACAACAGCGACAACAATTCAAAGAAAAATTATTTTGATGGCTGCATGGCATCTTCGGACACCTTGTAGCTCTGAAAGACCTCTAATTTTGTGGTAAGCAGGAACTTGTGAGATATTTGGGGCGGGAGGTCCCCCGAAGAGAAGAGACTCAAAGAGAAGAAACAGCCTGAGATGACCCAGTGAACAGTCCGTAAGAAATGGGAACAGAAAGCCATTGGGCTCCTCAAGCCTTCTCCATCATTCACCAGGATCATGGCTGATCCAAATCACCATGGCAACTGGAGGATCACTCCACATGGGAACAAGTAAGGAAAAAGAACACATTTTAAAGATAAGTTACAAGTGAAGTAAAACACAAAGACCTCAACATCGCATTCTGACAGATTACAGCACTGAGCACTGTCACATAACCAGCTCAATCTGAAATCCATCCCCAAAACACAACACTGGTCAGAGAGCTTGAGCTGCTGGGTAGGTCTCCTCAGCTTAGAGCCCAACAGATGAACAGGAAGAAATGAGACGAGAAAAAATTATTCAGTCTATCAAAGCTCATGTTTCCTGTACTCTGGTTCAGACATACAGCCATACAGTGATATACTATACAAACGTAGGCCTGCATAGAGACCGATGCACAACAATAAGGTGCTAAACAAATTCTGTTACTAAAAGCCAAAGTCTTAAGAAGACAGGAAGGTCTCAGTGCTGTACAGAAGAAATCAGTAACTGCTAGTGACTGTCTTAATATCTCTGGCCTCTGCAAAACAAAAGCTGCAGCAATATTTTATTTGAATTAAATGGATTTCTTACAACAATGACGAAAGCAGAGGCTGAGCTTATACATGATGGTCCTAGATCATGGGGCTGGGTGTGCTCACTAGGACAGACCAGACAAGGCCCATCAGTCTCCAACTCGAACCCATTCTCATTGACCCAGGCAGTACGTCAATCTCCATCGTAAAGGCCCCCTCATGTTCTAATGAAAACTGTGTGGCTGAGTTCAAATGACCGGCAGGTCTGTACAACACACACCATCAGAGAGAAGTGGAGAATATCTCTCACCAGTGAGAAACAGCTTCCCTCCCCAGAATATGTGATCTGTCCCTAACCCTGGAAACCTGCGTGCGGAGGGGGACAGAGATCAGATAGAGAGCAGAGTTGTTGTGATCTCAGTGAAAAGCAGAACCAGCTCTGACATCTGAACAACCGCTTCCTGTTGCAATGATCTTATCTCCCTCCAGATGCAGGTTAACCCTGTGCAGTGGAGAGCCACTGATCAAATAAATGAATGATTTATTGTCACTTGTATTTAACAAATAAATATTGAGAATTGGAATGTGTCGCCACGCTCCAGCGCCATTTTGCGTTACAGAAGATGTTAAGATCTAGACTGTAACGAAAAGTTGATTTCTTCTTCCTTTTTTGTGCTCTGCTTGACATCGAGGGAGGGTCCTCCACAATATGCCCACCACATCACAGTCCCGCTCTGGGGCCACCATCACTCCAGCAGCAGGACGATCACCATATTGCTGCTGATTCACCAGGAGAGCTGACTCCAGCCTACTGCATCACCGCGGCTATCCAACACCAACCACAGATACAACCTCCTCTGCTGTCATCACCATTTTGAAAACTGGTGCTGCTGCCTTGAGTCCTACGCTAGGCCCACCATGATCAGAGTCAGCTTGCTTCAGCACCATCGCTCACCACTCGGCCCATACTCAGTACTGTCAGAAGCTCTCTGAGGCCTCACCTTCCTCCGCGCTGGGCTCACTCACCCCAAGGAGCTGACTCCAGCCACCTCTGCCTGATGGAATGATGGAAGGGAATTGAAGTGACCACTGAGGCCCCAAAAGAAGAGCAACTCTAAACAGTAAACTCTCCACGAGGGGCTCACTCCGGGCACAAATCAAAGTATGGGACAATATTTTCAGTTTGGACAATAACAGTACACTAACTGTATCCTTGCTGCTGTGTATCTGCTAGGAGATAAGTGAGGGCTTATGCCCGAAACGTCAATTCTCCTGCTCCTCGGATGCTGCCTGACCTGCTGTGCTTTTCCAACCTCACACTCTCGATGCTGTGCATCTACATAAACTCTCACGGATACCGTCTCAAACAAACTTCAGTTTCAGCGTTTGAGCGAAGCTTCTGAAATACTTGGAAGCAGATTCCTTTCCTGTGAATGGATCCTGTTCCTCCCTCTGGAATTGGGATCCTGGACAAAAAGAAGAGAGCATTTTCAACTGAGAAGTGACATAGTTTAAAACCCAGTCCCACAGGGTTTTAAAGGAGCAGTCCCTAGTTTCCCCCAGGGAATGGGGTAAAGTGGATGCTCTTATTAAATTAGTAATTCAGAGACCTGGACAAGTGATTCAGCTTCAGATCTGCTTCCTGAAGAAGGGCCTGTGCCCGAAACGTCGAATCTCCTGTTCCCTGGATGCTGCCTGACCTGCTGTGCTGTTCCAGCAATAAAGTTTCAGCTTCAGATCTCACTCCCGTAGCTAAAGGAAATTAAATTCAAATAATTAAATCAAATCTACAATCAATAACAATGACCAGGAAATGACCAGATTTTTATAAAACTCCCTGATAACCTTTAAGGGAGGTATTGTGCCATCTTTACCTGGACTGGAATTTATTTGACTGCTCCAATGTGACTGATTCTCACCTGCCACTTGATGGGACCTGGTTACTCTGCTCAAAGTGCAAAATGTAACAATGCAGACTTGGAGGGCTGAAGGGCCTGTTCCTGTGCTGTATTGTTCTTTGCAAGGTGCTAGTGTTTCCAGTGATGTCCACTTCCCGTGAACTAATAAAAAAGGCAAAGCATTTGTAAAGATTGTCATCCAGGATGTTTGTGTTTGAACTGCAAACAGCAGCGGCTGGGCAGCAAATGGGAAATGTTGGCCTGACTGAGTCTAAGAGGTTGAGGAATGACATTGAACCAGAGTCTGAAATATTTCCATGATAAATGTAACTAAATGAAAAAGGCAGATGCAAGGAGCAGTGACTTCAAATATCACTACAGCTTCTAATTGACATGTTACAGTCACAAGGTGAGTGGCTTTCACTGTCATTCCTCTGCCTGGGCTAAGTTTTCAAATTCCATTCAATGTATACAGCCTCACGTGTGAGTCTAACAGTGGATCCTGGCTGTCTATTTCACTACGGTTAGAGACAAAAAAAACTGCAGATGCTGGAATCCAAGATAGACAAGCAGGAGGCTGGAGGAACACAGCAAGCCAGGCAGCATCAGGAGGTGGAGAAGTCGATGTTTCAGGTGTAACCCTTCTCTCCAACAGACCCATCCTGTCTCCTCCACCAATACCCTCCCCCGCCTTACTGAACTAGTCCTCACCCTTATTAACATTTCCTTTAACTCCTCCCATAATCCTCCAAATCCAGGGAGTGGCCATGGGCACCCGGATGGGCCTTAGCTACACCTGCCTCTTTGTTGGTTATATTGAACAGTCCCTCTTCAGTACCTACACAGGCACTGTGCCCCAGCTCTTCCGCCATTACATCGATGACTGCACCGGTGCAGTGTCCTACACCCAGGCTGAACTGGAACAGTTCATCAACTTCACCCACAACTTCCACCCCGCCCTCAAATTCACTTGTTTCATTTCGGACACCTCCCTCCCCTTTCCCATTTCTCCATTTCCAGCTCCAGTGACAGTGTCCAGAAGGATATTTACTACAAACCCACAGACTCATAACTACCTGGACTACACCTCCTCCCACCCAGTATCCTGCAAGAACTTCATCTCATTCTCCCAATTCCTCTGCCTCCGTCACACCTTCTCGGATGAGGCGACATTTCATTCCCAAGCATCCCAGATGTCCACCTATTTCAAACAACATGCTTTTCCTCCCTCTGTCATCCAGTCAGCCCTCCACCGCACCACCTCCACTCCCCATTCCACTGCTCTCAACCCCCTCCAAACGCAATAAAGACAGAGACCCCTTGTCCTCACCTACCACCCCACCAGTCTGCACATCCAACACACCATCCTTAAAAACGTCCACCAACTTCAACTACACCCCGCCACCAAGAACATCTTCCCCTCCCCGCCTTCCGCAACGATAGTTCCCTTTGATAATCCTTGGTTTGCGTCACTCTCCCCACCATATCCTCCCCAAACCCCCAGGTGCCTTCCCCTGCAACTGGAAAAGATGCAAAACCTGCTGATTAACCACCCCCCTCACCTCCATCCAGGACCCCAGAGGTTCACCTGCCTCTCCTCCAGCCTAGTTTACTGTATATGTGGTCTGCTCTACATTGCGGAGACCCAATGTAAACTAAGGGACCGTTTCGCTAAGCATCTCAGCTGGGCCCAGGGGGTGACCGGACCTCCCAGTCTCTGCCCATTTTAATTCCCCTTCCCAATTCCCTTTCTGACATGACCATCCTCGGCCTCCTCCACTGCTACAGACTGAAAATTGGAGGAACAATACCTCATCTTCCACCTTGGCAGCCTATAGCCTGGAGGACTCAACATTGAGTTCTCCAATTTCAAATAACCTTCCTCCCCATCCCCAACTCCCTTTCCAGCCCCACCTCCTCCCCTCAATTCCTCTCAGCCACCAATCGGATTTATTCCTCCCAATGACCAATCAGGTTGTACCTTCTACCTATCTTCACTTATCCCCACCTCACCACCCTGCACCATCTACTCCCTTTATCTGCAGCTCCCCTACACCCACCCCAGTCCTGAGGAAGGTTTACACCCGAAAAGTTGACTTCTCCACCTCCTGATGCTGCCTGACTTGCTATGTTACATAGAACATAGATTCCCTACAGTGTAGAAACAGGCCATTAAGCCCAACAAGTCCACACCGACCCTCCAAACAATATCCCACCCAGACCCATTCCCCTACCCTATTGCTTTACATTAACCCTAACGGACCTAACCGACACATCCCTGAACACAATGGGCAATTTAGCATGGCCAAATCACCCAACCTACACATCTTTGAACTGTGGGAGGAAACCGGAGCACCTGGAGAAAACCGACACAGAAATGGAGAGAAATGTGTAAACTCCACAGAGACAGTCATCTGTGTCTGGAATCGAACCCAGGTCCCGAGCACTGTGAGGCAGCAGTTCTTCCAGCCTCCTGCTTGTCTACTGCTTATTCCACTCTGGCAACATCACATCCCCACTATCTCAGACATGACTGCCAGTCACACATTTTACAGAAAGACTTGTCATACTGTTATCCTGATCTGGACCGAAATCTCAGATAACCGAGGCTCAGATAACCCGGGCTCAGATAACCCGGACTCAGATAACCCGGACTCAGATAACCGGGGCTCAGGTAACCCGGGCTCAGATAACCCGGGCTCAGATAACCCGGACTCAGATAACCCGGACTCAGATAACCCGGACTCAGATAACCCGGACTCAGATAACCCGGACTCAGATAACCAAAGCTCAGATAACCCGGGCTCAGATAACCCGGACTCAGATAACCCGGACTCAGATAACCCGGACTCAGATAACCGGGGCTCAGGTAACCCGGGCTCAGATAACCCGGGCTCAGATAACCCGGACTCAGATAACCCGGACTCAGATAACCCGGGCTCAGATAACCCGGACTCAGATAACCCGGACTCAGATAACCCGGACTCAGATAACCCGGACTCAGATAACCAAAGCTCAGATAACCCGGACTCAGATAACCCGGGCTCAGATAACCCGGACTCAGATAACCCGGGCTCAGATAACCCGGACTCAGATAACCCGGACTCAGATAACCCGGGCTCAGATAACCCGGGCTCAGATAACCGGGACTCAGATAACCCGGACTCAGATAACCCGGGCTCAGATAACCCGGACTCAGATAACCCGGACTCAGATAACCGGGGCTCAGGTAACCCGAGCTCAGATAACCCGGGCTCAGATAACCCGGGCTCAGATAACCCGAGCTCAGATAACCCGGGCTCAGATAACCAGGGCTCAGATGACCTGGGCTCAGATAACCCGGGCTCAGATAACCCTGAACTCAGATAACCCGGACTCAGATAACCGGGGCTCAGGTAACCCGAGCTCAGATAACCCGGGCTCAGATAACCCGGGCTCAGGTAACCCGAGCTCAGATAACCAGGGCTCAGATAACCCGGGCTCAGATAACCCTGGCTCAGATAACCCGGGCTCAGATAACCAGGGCTCAGATAACCTGGGCTCAGATAACCCGGGCTCAGATAACCAGGGCTCAGGTAACTCGAGCACAGATAACCTGGGCTCAGATAACCCGGGCTCAGATGACCTGGGCTCAGATAACCCTGGCTCAGATAACCCAGGCTCAGATAACCCGAGCTCAGATAACCCGAGCTCAGATAACCAGGGCTCAGGTAACTCGAGCACAGATAACCCGGGCTCAGATAACCAGGGCTCAGATGACCCGGGCTCAGATAACCCTGGCTCAGATAACCCGGGCTCAGATAACCCGGGCTCAGATAACCCGACTCAGATAACCAGGGCTCAGGTAACTCGAGCACAGATAACCCGGGCTCAGATAACACGGGCTCAGATAACCAGGGCTCAGATAACCCGGGCTCAGATAACCCTGGCTCAGATAACCCGGGCTCAGATAACCCGGGCTCAGATAAACCGGGCTCAGATAACCCGACTCAGATAACGAGGGCTCAGGTAACTCGAGCACAGATAACCCTTGCTCAGATAACCAGGGCTCAGATGACCTGGGCTCAGATAACCAGGGCTCAGATGACCTGGGCTCAGATAACCCTGGCTCAGATAACCCGGGCTCAGATAACCCGGGCTCAGATAACCCGGACTCAGATAACCGGGGCTCAGGTAA
Source organism: Chiloscyllium plagiosum (assembly GCF_037043375.1). Lineage (NCBI taxonomy): Eukaryota > Metazoa > Chordata > Chondrichthyes > Orectolobiformes > Hemiscylliidae > Chiloscyllium > Chiloscyllium plagiosum. The sequence goes on from NW_028270167.1 coordinate 2,519,173, forward strand.
CCCGCCTCAGATAACCCGGGCTCAGATAACCAGGGCTCAGATGACCCGGGCTCAGATAACCCGGGCTCAGATAACCCGGGCTCAGATAACCCGGGCTCAGATACCCCGGGCTCAGATAACCGGGCCTCAGATAACCCGGACTCAGATAACCCGGGCTCAGATAACCCTGGCTCAGATAACCCAGGCTCAGATAACCCGGACTCAGATAACCCGGGCTCAGACAACCCGGGCTCAGATAACCCGGGCTCAGATAACCCGGGCTCAGATAACCCGGGCTCAGATAACCCGGGCTCAGACAACCCGGGCTCAGATAACCGAGGAACCGAGGATTCCTGAAGAAGGGCTAATGCCCGAAACGTCGATTCTCCTGTTCCCTAGATGCTGCCTGACCTCCAGCAACACATTTCCATCTCTGATCTCCAGCATCTGCAGACCTCACTTTCTCCTCAGATAACCGAGGCTCAGGTAACCCTGGCTCAGATAACCGGGGCTCAGATAACCCGGGTTCAGATAACCGGGGCTCAGATAACCGGGGCTCAGATAACCCTGGCTCAGATAACCCTGGCTCAGATAACTGGGGCTCAGATAACCCGGGCTCAGATAACCCTGGCTCAGATAACCCTGGCTCAGATAACCCGGGCTCAGACAACCCGGGCTCAGATAACCGAGGCTCAGGTAACCCTGGCTCAGATAACCGGGGCTCAGATAACCCGGGCTCAGATAACCGGGGCTCAGATAACCGGGGCTCAGATAACCGGGGCACAGATAACCCTGGCTCAGATAACCCTGGCTCAGATAACTAGGGCTCAGATAACCGGTGCTCAGATAACCCGGACTCAGATAATCGAGGCTCAGATAACCAGGGTTCAGATAATTCGGGCTCAGATAACCGGGGTTCAGATAACCTGAGCTGAAACCCTGCCAGGAGTGTGCAGCCTGCCCTTGTGAGTCAGCAACAGCCCACCCCCAAACCCCCACACCTCCCCAAGGCAGGGTCAGCACCTCCCCACTCCCAAACCCCCACACCTCACCAAGGCAGGGTCAGCACCTCCCCACCCCCAAACCCCCACACCTCACCAAGGCAGGGTCAGCAGCAGCCCACCCCCAAACCCCCACAACTCACCAAGGCAGGGTCAGCACCTCCCCACCCCCAAACACCCACACCTCACCAAGGCAGGGTCAGCAGCAGCCCACCCCCAAACCCCACACCTCACCAAGGCAGGGTCAGCAGCAGCCCACCCCCAAACCCCCACACCTCACCAAGGCAGGGTCAGCAGCAGCCCACCCCCAAACCCCCACACCTCACCAAGGCAGGGTCAGCAGCAGCCCACCCCAAACCTCACCAAGGCAGGGTCAGCACCTCCCCACCCCCAAACCCCCACACCTCACCAAGGCAGGGTCAGCACCTCCCCACCCCCAAACCCCCACACCTCACCAAGGCAGGGTCAGCACCTCCCCACCCCCAAACCCCACACCTCACCAAGGCAGGGTCAGTAACCTTTGTGGTCTCTGGTCTCTCTCTCTGATCTTTGGTGGCTTGCTGGTGTCCTGAATTTGCAGAGGGCGATATGTAAAGGCCCTGAACCTCTCATCCCTCCCTCCTGCCTCACATCCAACCACCAGCTCCTGCAGACAGATTGTTGGACAGGCAACTTGTGCCAAAAGAGGGGAACAGATTGCAGTAGATTTTCATTTGGCTTTATAAATGGGAAGAGGGTAAAGCTAAAATAAAACATTCCAAAACAATGTTCCTTTTCACATTCTCCAACCTGTCCTCACTGATGCAGACTTTCCCTCTCCCTCTCTCCAAGGACTGACCCTGACAATGTCGTTTCTCCTGAAAAGGGGCTGCACTGTACGATGGGTTGGAGCAGATTTCTTTATGACAAAAACAAATCAGTTCAACAGACTTCAGGGAATCAGTTCCAGGCAGTGTATTTTTCAGAACCTAATATGTTAACATACTGTCACATAAAAGCAAAATTCCTGTCAACTTCTGTCATTATAAATTCCCATGTATACATTCATAAAGTAAACATGTCACAATGTCATTATTGCTGACTCCCAGTAAACTTATTGGAATGTTCCTGCTGATAGTGTGGTAATCATGACAGTCTACATAGACAAATTCTATTATAAATAATGACTTAGGAATTCATAATAAACATTCAAATAAAGGCACTAAGTATGAAAAGAAGCTGAGTAATGTGTATGTTCTGACACAATTTCTAAACCTATTATAGGAAGAATATTATTAAACGAGAGAGGGTTCAGAAGAGATTTACCAGGAAGTTGCCAGATGTGGAGGCTTTGAGTTATAAGGAAGGCTGGATAGGCAAGGACATTTTTCCCTGGAGCGTAGGAGGCTGAGGGGTGACCTTACAGAGGTTTATAAAATCATAAGGTGAATGTAGGTGTCTTTTCCCGAGGGTGGGAAGGGGGCATATTTTTAAGGTGAGAGGAAAAAGATTTTAAAAAGACATGGTTGGCAATACTTTTACACAGAGAGTGGTTTGTGTATGGATTGAACTTTCAGTGGAAGTGGTGGATGCGGGTACAGTTGTAAGTTTAAAAGACATTTAGGTGAGTACATGAATGAGAAATGTTTGGAGGGATATGGGGCAAGTGCAGGCAAGTGGGACTAGTTTAGTTTGGGAACCTTGGTCAGCATGGACTGGTTGGATCGAAGGGTCTGTTTCCGTGCTAGATGACTCTATGACTCAACGCCATGTGAGATCACCCTCAGGCTAAAACATGGATTGCTTTTCTCAGTACAGCATTTCTCAGTAATTTCATTTCCAAATCCTTGCCCTGTTTTCCCGCACGGAAATGAGCAGCTTCCCCTTGGAGAATGCCCCTGGAGACTCATAAACCCTTACTCGCCCCCGTTTATAGAGTGCCCAGAACCCGCACAGTGCGACTCAAACTGAAGTGTGTGGGTGAGCCACCCTCCTCTCCAATCCAGGCAGTGGATTCCTGTGGCCTGCCTGGGACTGAGACCTCCCCTCTCCCAGTTGTTTCTGTGCTGCCCTTGGCATTCTTTGCAGGTGCATTGAGAACATCACCCCGTTGCCTCTTTCTGTGGAGTTTGATCACAATGATAGTCACAATGGAGCTGAACACAAGCAAGATGCAGAGGACAACAGCTAAATATTTCCCCTGACTGAGGAGTTGCAAACAGGCCTGGAACTGGTCACCTTGAGAAAGAAGAAACAAATTAAATACAATCAGATCTCACTTCACAAACTGCAGCAGCCACCTTCCTTTGTCTGTTGTTTAATTCATTCCCCTTTCTGCTGAAAGTGCCGTGACAGAGGGGTTGGCCTGGGGACTGTTATCACTGAACCCACCGTGAGCTCCAACGCAGGTGGAGACACTTTCGATATTCCACAGTTGGAGGGAGTTTTTTTCCCATGCCCAGACGAGGTAAACAACCTCAACGAAAACCTCAGCTGAGATTAAGTAATGATCTGGCAGAGAGTTTATGTCGCTCTTTTTTGGAAAGAGTTTGCCAGAGCAGTGATGTTCTAACCTGGCTGATGCTGCCAGGATAGTAACTCGGGGAGGTGCACTGAGGCTGTTTTCTGTGTCCTGTCCAATCTACCCTGCCAGGAGAGAGAATGACAGATTCCACCTACTCTTTAGAGGGAGCGTAGAGTCCTCCCAAGTGTTCTGGTCAACGTTCATCCACCAACCATTAAACACATAATCTGCTCAGTATGACTATACAGTTTTTGGAAGTCAATATGGCTGCTGTTTCCACATGACAACAGTGTTGCACTTCCATCAGCTGTTTGTGCTTGGGGCTGTCCAGGAAAAATGCAAATCTCTTTCTCCTCACCTGCAATGAGCTGCTGGGTCTGGACCCTGTTCACATGGTTTTGAATGGTGCAAATATAAACTCCACAATCTGAGCTGGTTAGGTTGATGACAACTAAACTGCGGAGGTCAGCAGACAGCTGGAACCGTGGCTCAAACAGGAGACTGGCATTGTCTTCCATCCAGGAAAGTTGGGGGTTGGAACCATTCTCGAATGAACAGTTCATGGTCAGCTTCAAGTACGGAAAGTCCTGTACCCACATTGTAATGCTGGGCTCTGAAACTGGAACTAAGCAAACACAGTTCCATGTGAGAGAAAGCCAAAGGCACCTTGAAAAAGGCAGTATGTTTGAGACACTAAAGCACAAGTTTCAGCTGATAGAATTGGCAGCATTGCCATTAGCCTCAGTACCACTCCTCCCTTTCCTTTCCCTGACTCTACCTGCAGACTGAGAGTCAAAGATCTAGTTCCCAATCCCATCACTGCGTGCTCACACCTGAGAGATGCTCTTAAACTGAGCAGCTCCCCTTTCACCACACCAGCAGCATTCTAAGAAAATATTTTGTTTAAACACAGATTTCACAGCTCAAAGTGCACAGCAAAAGGGTGCCTCAAAACTAACCACTTCCTGAGAGGCTGCCTGGCTCACATTCTTATTCCAAAGATAAATGAGATTCAATGTGGTATTTTATCTGGGATTGTCAATGTTGATGCTCCCAGACATCCCTCACCTTTAAACAAAATTACTTACAAACTTGTGAACAACTGACCCAGCACTCTCAGGTTGATGATTGACACCTTTTCCAGCCCTGATGGAGATGTAATGGTTATCCCTGTAGTCACCTTCATCCTGGAGCTCCGTTGGTGAATGAGTAATGAGTTATTCTTTGCAATGTATGTTATACGCCCCTTGTACATGGGAAAGATGGTCACAGGCTTTTCTGTCTCATTGACTGCATATTCGATGATTAACTTATTCCCTCTCTGCCATTGGATGGTTTGCACAGAGGTTGACTCCATCTTATTCTCCACTGTAAGACAGACAGATCGATGCAGGAATCCGGTCACTTGTGTTGTATGTGTCACTAGAAAGAAAATAAACATGTTAAATAACAGAAAGCTGGTTGCTTCGGGGCCTGGGTGATGTGATGGCTCTGGATCCCAGCCTCTCACCTCAGGGAATGGTTTAGTTTTGTCCATTTGTGTGATGGGTGCAGGAACCCACAGGACAGCTCATGAGAAATTTACCAGGAGTCACAGTTCTGGTTAACATGGTGTGCAATTTCATTCCAACTGAGACATCCCATTCCCAGTTACCCATCCAGGGAATATATTGTAGGCTGGAAAAGCAAAGAATTCAGGACCCTAATTGTATCTGTTTATATATAGAATCCCTCCAGTGTGGAAGCAGGCCATTCAGCCCATCAAATTCCTCCAAAGAGCAACTCACCCAGATCCATCCCCTTCACTATCCATGTAACCCTGCATTTCCTTTGCTAATCCACCTAGTGTGCACATCCCTGGACAATATGGGCAATTTAGCATGGCTGATCACTTGACCTGCATATCTTTGGACTGTGGGAGGAAACTCATGAGGACACAGGGAGAACGTGGAAACTCCACACAGACAGTCATGAGAGGCTGGAGTTGAACCACATCCCTAGCGCTGTGAGACTAACCACTGAGTCACCATGCCGCCCATGTTTGGATTTTACTCCGAAAGAGGTTCAGTTCATCAGCAAAGCAATGAAAGCTTTTTTTCAATGTGTTTATTGCAGTTTTGTTTATTTGGAATTCTGTTAAACAAAATTATTAAGTATGTGGGACCAAGGGAGCTGTGTGGAACAACAATGAACCCAATGAATGGTGCAGAACAGGTTCAAAAGGCTAAATGGTTTTCTGTTCATAAGCACTTTTGTTTTTTTTTTACTTGTCAAAGATGCTATTCAAATGCAAAGATATTGTTTCCTAGCCAGGAATACAGGCCTGCAGCATTGCGAAGAGTGGAGCAGTTTTGCAGCACAGTATGCAAAGGATGATGAGAATGGAGGCTCAAGCGATGGCGAGTTGACATGAGGTTGACTGTTGCATTTCCTTTGATGGCTGGACAAACTGATTTTAGAAAGGCAAAGTCTGCTGTAAGTGCAAAATATGAGATTGTCCCTTGCTGATGGTGTCTCTCCTGACACCGCGGCTTCTTTGAAAAATCTTTATGGTGGCAAATTCCTGCCCACAGCTGGTATCCTCATTTGCAACAATTATAAGCTGGGCCTTCCCACCTATTCTGATTGATGTTGAGGGTTTTCCTGTGTCTTTTGTCAACATCCTTGAATTGGACCTTTGGTCACTGGCTGGCTCACAAGTTACCCTGAATATTATATCCTCAACTTGTATCCTGCTCAGATAACTAAGCCAGCCAAAGCCTTCTTTGCTTGAATAGCACCAACATACCTGGCATGTTTTCCCCAGGAAGGGCAGTTGGGAAGTTAGTGAGGTCGAGGTAATGTCACTGGAGTTGTAATCCAGAACCCTGAATGCATGTTCAGGAGATAAGAGTTTGAATTCTTGATTTCAATGGCAACTATGTAACCACTGTCAGTTGTCAGAAAATCCCTCCTGGTTTACAAACGTCTGCGTGGGTTTCCTCCGGGTGCTCTGGTTTCCTCCCACATTCCAAAGATATGCAGGTTAGGATGAATTGGCCATGCTAAATTGCCCATAGTGTCAGGAACATTAGCCAGGGGTCAATATAGGGTAGGGGAATGGGTCTGGGTGGGTTACTCTTCGGAGAGTCGGTGTGGGCTTGTTGGGCTGAAGGGCCTATTTCCATACTGTAGGGAATCTAATCTAAATGTCCTTTAGGAAAGGAATTCTGTACCTGCCTGGTCAAGTCGACATGCGATTCCAGACTCACAGCAATGTGGTTGACTTTTAATTTAAAACAGTGAAAAGAACATCTTAATTTACACCTCAGAAGGAGACTATTTAGCCCATTGTGTCTCTGTCGACCTTTTAAAAGATCTACCTAATTAGGTCTACTCCAGCTCTCTCCCAAAAGCCCTGAATTGTTTTTCCTTTTCAAGTAGTTAAGTGAGTTCCCTTTAGGAAGTTATTACTGAATCTGTTTTTACCATAATGTCAGCCAGAGCATTCCAGACAACAATTTGTCATACAAGTCCTCTTTCTTTTCCCTCTTCAGGTATTTTGATGTCGCAATTGCATCTGTCCTCATTTCCATCGTACATATTAATATTCTTCACTGCTAACATATTTCACAGCTCAGTTGATCTTGGTGAGAAAAATGTTATTTCCACTGCTAACCCTCTAACTTACCTTGAAATTTTATCACTTGGCAAAAGAGAAGGATTTGAAACTGATTTGGTGATATTCTTTATAGGCTTCAAGACTTACCCCTATACCCCTTGCTGTAATTTATTACTGAACAAGATAGAGAATGATCGACTTGAACGAGGCTTTGGAATGCAGTATTTTGGCACCAATGACATAGGTAGGAGGAGCGCTGAGGATGTTAGGCAGGCTTTCAGGGAGCTAGGTTGGAAGCTCAGAGTTAGAACGAACAGAGTTGTTGTCTCTGGTTTGTTACCCGTGCCATGTGATAGAGAGTCGAGGAATAGGGAGAGAGAACAGTTAAATGCGTGGCTACAGGGATGGTGCAGGAGGGAGGGATTCCGGTATTTGGATAACTGGGGTTCTTTCTGGGGAAGGTGGGACCTCTATAAACAGGATGGTCTACACCTGAACCTGAGGGGCACCAGTATCCTTGGGGGGAGGTTTGCTAGTGCTCTTGGGGGGGGGTTTAAACTAACTCTGCAGGGGCATGGGAACCCAGACTGTAGCTTTAGGGTGCAGGACCTGGAGTGTAGGGAGGTTAGGAACATGGCATCAATTTCAAAGGAGGGTGCCTGTAAACAGGAAAGTGGTTTGAAGTGTGTATATTTCAATGCAAGAAATATACGAAATAAGGTAGGTGAACTTGCAGCGTGGGTTGGTACCTGGGACTTCGATGTTGTGGCTATTACGGAGACATGGGTAGAACAGGGACAGGATTAGCTGTTGCAGGTTCCAGGGTTTAAATGTTTTAGTAGGGTCAGAGGTGGGGGTAAAAGAGGGGGAGGTGTGGCATTGCTTTTCAAAGATAGTATTACAGCTGTGGAAAGGACGATGGATGAAGACTCGCCATCTGAGGTAGTTTGGGCTGAGGTTAGGAATAGGAAAGGTGAGCTCACCCTGTTAGGAGTTTTTTACAGGCCTCCTAATAGTCCTAGAAACGTAGAAGAAAGGATTGCGAGGATGATTCAAGAGAAGAGTGAAAGTAATAGGGTGGTTGTTATGGGGGACTTTAACTTTCCTGATATTAATTGGGAAAGCTATAGCTCAAGTTCGTTAGATGGGTCAGTGTTTGTCCAATGTGTGCAGGAGGGTTTCCTGACACAATATGTAGATAGGCCAACAAGAGGTGAGGCCATACTGGATTTGGTTCTGGGTAATGAACCAGGCCAGGTGTTAGAATTAGAGGTAGGTGAGCATTTTGGGGGCAGTGACCACAATTCGGTGACCTTTACTCTAGTGATGGAGAGGGATAAGTGTGTACTACAGGGGAAGAGTTATAGATGGGGGCAGGGAAATTATGATGCTGTGAGGCATGACTTAGGATGTGTGGCCTGGAAAAGTAAGCTTCAAGGCAAGGGTGTAATTGATATGTGGAGCTTGTTCAAGGAGCAACTATTGAGTGTCCTTGATAAGTATGTACCCGTCAGGCAGGGAGGAAAGGGTCGTGTGAGGGAGCCGTGGTTTAATAAGGAATTGGAATCCCTTGTTAAATGGAAGAGGGCGGCCTATGTAAAGATGAGGCGTGAAGGTTCAATTGGGGCGATTGAGAGTTATAAGGTAGCCAGGAAGGACCTGAAGAGAGAGCTAAGAGCAGCAAGGAGGGGACATGAAAGGTCCTTAGTTGGTAGGATTAGGGAAAACCCTAAGGCTTTCTATAGGTATGTCAGGAATAAAAGAATGACTAGGGTAGGAATAGGTCCAGTCAAGGATAGTAGTGGGAAGTTGCGTGTGGAGGCTGAAGAGATTGGGGAGACACTGAATGAATACTTTTTGTCAGTATTCAATCAGGAACAGGACATTGTTGTCAATGTGAGTACTGAGTCACAATTAAGTAGAATGGATGGCTTTGAGGTATGGAGAGGTGTTGGAAATTCTGGAAAGGGTGAAAATAGATAAGTCCCCTGGGCCTGATGGCATTTCTCCTAGGATTCTCTGGGAAGCAAGGGAGGAGATTGCAGAGCCATTGACCTTGATTTTTATGTCCTCGTTGTCTACAGGAGTAGTGCCAGAAGATTGGAGGCTAGCAAATGTGGTTCCCTTGTTCAAGAAGGGGAGTAGGGATAACCCTAGTAACTATAGGCCGGTGAGTCTCACTTCTGTTGTGGGCAAAATCTTAGAGAGAATTGTAAGGGATAGGATTTATGAACATCTGGATAGGAATAATGTGATCAAGGATAGTCAGCATGGTTTTGTGAAGGGCAGGTCATGCCTCACAAACCTTATTGAATTCTTTGAGAAGGTGACTAAGGAGGTGGACGAGGGGAAAGCAGTAGATGTGGTGTATATGGATTTTAGTAAGGCGTTTGATAAGGTTCCCCATGGTAGACTACTGCAAAAAATACGGAGGTATGGCATTGAGGGTGAGTTGGAGGTTTGGATTAGGAGTTGGCTGGCTGGAAGAAGACAGAGGGTAGTAGTTGATGGCAAAGGTTCATCTTGGAGTGCCGTCACTAGCGGTGTTCCGCAAGGATCTGTTTTGGGACCATTGCTGTTTGTCATTTTTATAAATGACCTGGAGGAGGGGTTAGAAGTTGGGTGAGCAAGTTTGCGGATGATACGAAAGTCGGAGGAGTTGTAGACAGTGAGGAAGGATGTGGCAGGTTACAGCGGGATATAGATAAGCTGCAGAACTGGGCAGAAAGGTGGCAAATGGAGTTCAATGTAGCTAAGTGTGAGGTGATTCACTTTGGTAAGAGTAATAAAAAGATGGGGTACTGGGCTAACGGTCGGATACTTGGTAGTGTGGATGAGTAGAGGGATCTTGGTGTCCATGTACACAAATCTTTGAAAGTTGCCACCCAGGTAAATAGTGCGGTGAAGAAGGCATATGGCGTACTGGCTTTTATTGGTAGAGGAATTGAGTTCCGGAGTACTGAGGTCATGTTGCAGTTGTATAGGACTCTGGTGCGGCCACATCTGGAGTATTGTGTGCAGTTTTGGTCGCCATACTATAGGAAGGATGTGGAGGCACTGGAACGGGTGCAGAGGAGGTTTACCAGGATGTTGCCTGGTATGGTAGAAAGATCGTATGAGGAAAGGCTGAGGCACTTGGGGTTGTTTTCATTGGAGAAAAGAAGGTTTAGGGGTGACTTGATAGAGGTGTACAAGATGATTAGGGGTTTAGATAGGGTCGACAGTGAGAATCTTTTTCCTCGTATGGAGTCAGCTATTACAAGGGGGCATAGCTTTAAATTAAGGGGTGGTAGGTATAGGACAGATGTTAGGGGTAGGTTCTTTACTCAGCGAGTCGTGAGTTCATGGAATGCCCTGCCAGTAGCAGTGGTGGACTCTCCCTCATTATGGGCATTTAAGCGGGCATTGGATAGGCATATGGAGGATAGTGGGCTAGTGTAGGTTAGGTGGGCTTAGATCGGCGCAACATCGAGGGCCGAAGGGCCTGTACTGCGCTGTATTCTTCTATGTTCTATGTTCTAGACTTACCTCCTTGTAGCTGCCCAAGGAGCAGGATTATGAATGAAGTTAAATATCTTCGGGAGTACAGCATGGTTTCTGTGATTTCAGAAACATGCCCCTGGTCTAATGTAGAGAATTCAAAATAGCATTGAGTCAACGTTTCAGGATGGTACAAATGTAACCACACCTAAGTTCGTAATACATTGACCCAGAGAAGTCATTCTATCGTAAAGTAGCACGAAGAAAGATTTTTATGCTGTGTATTATCTTCTTCATCAAACCGTTTGTAGGGTTTTCAATTTGTCTGTTCCTTTAAGTATTGCTGAAATGGAGATGCAAATAAGATGAAACCACAATGCAACGAAGGTCTTCAAGCTGCCCAATAATTAGCAAGATGTTTGCCTACATCAGCAAGCTTTCAGCCTCAGTGTGGTGAAGACTGATTATCAGCTCTGTGATTAACTGACCAGTGACTGGTTAAGATAAGTCATTAGTTGATCTTGCTCTCTTTTCATGAACCTTCTAGCCTGGTGGTGTCATATGTTGCATGCTGACTGATAGGTCAGGCTGATAGGACACTTTTAACTTCCAATAACTCAATGTACCGCAAACATTCTTCTGTTTCTGCAAGATGAAGTGGATTGGAAATATATCTTCCAATTTTCTCTATCATTTCTTTCTACATGAATGTCAGTTTTCACATAACTGTAGCTACAAGTTGAGGGTTGGAGACAGTGATTGCATCATCTTGTATTTCTGGTGCAAGGTGAGATCCTGTTTATTCCTGTGGTTTCCTTTCATTAATATGAGAGCAAAATGGAGGCATTTGCTTAGACCTTAGAACCCGAGCTTTATCATTATTCATTTATGCTTAACTAGTAAATAACATTGAAACATACACAAAGGGAGGCTAGACAATGCCAACAGCCCTGCTCTGGCAGTGTTCAAAACAAATGAATTATTGTGCTTAATGCTCTCACTTTCTTTCCACCAAACAAGCTTTGGGGGATAACTGTTTGGCCAATGTGTTTTTTCCCTGACCCTCACATATTTTGTCCTTTTAACAAACTGGCTTTGAAAGTATTTTATCCCGTAGTTTCATAGTAATAGAGGCAGGAGTCGGCCATTTGGCCCGTCGAGCCTGCTCCACCATTCATTAAGATCATGGCTGATCTATCCATCATCTCAGCTCCTCCCACCTGCATTATCCTCATAATTCTTAATTTCCCTACTGTGCAAAAATTCATCCAACCTTGTCTTGAATAGATGTAATGACGTTTTCTCTACTGCTTCCTTGGGAAGAGAATTCCAGAGGGTCATTACTCTCTGCGAAAAGCAGTTCCTCCTCATCTCTGACCTAAATCTGCTTCCCCTAATCTTGAGGCCATGTCCCCTAGTCCTAGTCTCACCCACCAGCAGAAACAACTTGCCTGCCTTTATCTTATCTATCCTTTCTATAAGTTTACATGTTTCTATAAGATCCCCTCTCATTGTTCCAAAGTCGAGCGAGTACAGTCCCAGGTGGCACACCTCTCCTCATAGGGTAACCCACTCACTTCCAGAATCATTCTGGTGAACCTCCTCTGCATTGCCTCCAAAGCCTGTAATATCTTTCCTCAAGTAAGGAGATCAGAACTGCACACGATGTTCCAGGTTCGGCCTCACCAACACATTGTACAATTGCATCAGAACCTCCCTGCTCTTAAATCAAACCCTCTAGCAATGAAAGCCAATATTCCATTTGCCTTCCTGATTACTTGTTGCACCTGCAAATCAACTTTTAGCGATTCATGTACAGGCACTCCTAAGTCACTCTGCACAGCAATTTAAATAATACTGACTTACTATTGTCACTTCCAAAGTGGATAACCTTACATTTACCAACATTGTACTCCATCTACCAGACCTTTCCCACTCACTTAATCTATCTAAATCTCTCTGCAGACCCTCCACACCCACTGCACAGTTTGCCTTTCCACTGAATTTAGTGTTATCAGCAAACTTGGATATGTTATACTCGGTCTCCTCTCCCAAATCGTTAATGTATATCATGAACAGTTGCGGGCCCAACACTGACCCCTGCGGCACTCCGCTCACCACTTATCTCCAACCAGAGAAACACCCATTTATCCCAACCCTCTGCTTTCTACTGGTTAACCAGTCTTCTATCCATACTAGTACATTCCTCACAACTCCATGCATTCTTATCTTATGGATAAAAACAATGACTGCAGATGCTGGAAACCAGATTCTGGATTAGTGGTGCAGGAAAAGCACAGCAATTTTACTGCTCCTCGGATGCTGCCTGAACTGCTGTGCTTTTCCAGCACCACTAATCCAGAATTCTTATGTTATGGATGAGTCTTTTATGCAGCACCTTATCAAACGCCTTCTGGAAATCCAAGTATATAATATCCACCTGTTCCCCTCCACCCACCGCGCTTGTTACATCCTCAAAGAACTCCAGTAGGTTTGTCAAACACGACCTTCCCTTCCTGAATCCATGCTGCATCGGCCTGATGGAAACCTTTCCATCCAGATGTCTATTTCTTCTTTAATGATAGCCTCCAGCATTTTTCTGACTACAGATGCTAAGCCAACTGGCCTATAGTTACCTGCCTTTTGCCTACACCATTTTTTTTAAACAGTGACGTTACATTCGCTGTCTTCTTACCCGGAGTCCAGTGAATTTGGTAAATTAACACCAGCGCATCCACTATAACTTCCGCCATTTCTTTCAGTACCCTGAGATGCATTCCATCAGGACCAGGGGACTTAACAAGTTAGCCCCTCAAATTTGCTGAACATTTCCCCTTTCGTGATAACAATTGAATTGAGGTCCTCACCTCCCATCATATCCTTACCATCATTCTTTGGCATGTTAGACACTTTTTCCACTATGAAGACTGACACAAAATAGTTATTCAAGGCCTCAGCCGTTTCAGCATTACCCAATATTTATTCCCCTTTCTCATCTTGCAAGGGACCTACATCCAAAGAGGTGTGCGTCAGGTGAATTGGCCATGCTAAATTGCCCATAATGATAGGTGCATTAGTAGTGCGTAGGTGAGTGGGTCTGGCGGGGTTACTCTTCGCAGGTTCAGTGTGGACTTGTTGGGCCGAAGGGCGTGTTTTGGCACTGTAGAGAATCAAATCTAATAAAAAATCTACTTTAGGCACCCTTTTCTGGTTTATATATTTATAAACACTTTCCCTACCTGTGTTTATTTTCTGTGTTAGTTTGCATTCATAATCTATCTTTCTTTTATTTATTGCTTGCTTCGTGGTTCTTCGTTGCTTTTTAAAGTTTTCACAATTTTCCTGTTTCTCACTACTCTTGGCTACTTCATAAGCCTGAGCTGTTCATTGGACGCCTTCCTTTATTACCTTGGTTACCCTTGCTATCCTTGTTTTTGTCTGGAATATACTTTCCTTGAGCACTGTGAAAGTCCTTAACTGTTCCACCACATAACTTGTGTTCCCAGTCTAATTTAGCCAACTCCTTCCTCATCCCATTATAGTCTCCCTTGTTTTAGCACAACAGCCTGGTTTTCGATGATAATATTTCACCCTCCATTTGTATCCAAACTTTGGTCACACTCTTTCTGAGAGGATCCTTAACTACAAGATCATTAATTTTACCTGTCTGATTACACAGGACCAGATCTAAGATTGCATGCTCCCTTGTAGGTCCAGTAACACGCTGTTCAAGAAAGTTATCACAGATGAGTTCTATGAACTCCTCTTCAAGACCACATTTACTGACTTGATTCGGCCAATCAACGTGGATGTTAAAGTTCCCCACGACTACTGCCGTTCCATTATTACATGCATACTTCAAATATTTCTTGATTGATCGCCTGTGCCACTCTAATGTTATTATTGGGTGGCCTATAGACTACTCCCACCAGTGAGTTCTTCCCCTTACAATTCCTGATCTCCACCCAAATGGATTCAACCATACATTGGGGGAGTGCACTGTTATCCTGGTTCACAGGTCAAAATGAAATAAAAATACTTTTTTCAGTTACCAAGGTGGTTAATTAAAAGCCTTGACTATATCAGGTTTCAAACAACATGACCTATCAACCAAGCTTCTTACTATACACAATTATTTGTTTATTATCAAAACAAACCCTGTATGAATAATTGATTAAGACAGTGAGTAATATAGAAGCATAAATATTTGTCTCTCTTAACATCCCCAAAACACACACACACACAGTCTTCAAAAACAGAAAGAAACAATTCCCTGCAGTGATTGGCTTTCTGAAAAAAAGAAATGACTTTGGCTAATGGGTTATCCTTGAAAGGAAAAGGATAGACCGTAGACTGCTCTAGAGTCTGTTGCTCTGGTGTTCTTGCACATGTATGTGTGATTAGTAACTTGACCACATGTCTCTGAAGCTTAGCAGAAACAGTTTGCTCAGGAAATACAATCTTGAGATGTTCCTTAAGCACACTTTCAAAAGAACAAATAGGGTTCTACCCTGAACTCAACTAAGGGGTTTCCTTTTCAGAAATGGATGAGATCTGGGTGGCTTATTCTTAATAAGCTTTCCTCCAATTCAGCCAAATAAACCAAGATCATCTTCAAGTCAGTCATTGATCAAGAACAGCACCAGCAGAAGTCAACAGCGAAACAAGCAGTTATCAGTCATGTGATTCACAAGGAGCCCTATTTTTAAATAAATCTTCAACATCTGCCGGGAATATTCAATAATCTCAAAGCAGCAGCTCAGGAATTTCCATGGAACTTGAAATAATTAGGTTTCCCCTCAATCCTTCAAAACTCAAGTCCTCCAAGCAATATTAAAATAGTCTTTGTAACAATATGAAGATGCTGTGAATTATCAAAGACAATGTTGTCTAATATGTTAGCTACTACCTACATAGAACTAAGTACATGTTAATAAACAGAAAATGATTAAGTATCATGAATAGAGGGCCTGTGATCTCATTAAGGCTGTTAATCTCTTATAACAATTAGTTTACGTTAATTAAACTCAATGTATTAATTAATCTCATTGGAATCAAAAATCCCAATGGAAAGTGAGGGAGAGCTTTGGGAACCAGTCAGTGGATGTCAGAGGCATCGCTAACATTCTCAATATAGACTTTTAAAAAGTGATATATGAAAAGCTGAGAGGAAAGTTGCAGCATGTAGGATTGGTGAGCAAATTGTGGGTTTTAGAAGATATTGGATGTATTCTGATAAATTATGTGAGCAGTCAGGTATTAATGATAGCAGTACAGCAAAGGGTTGTTCATTTATGGGGTCTGTGTTGTACGCCATCGTTCTTCAAGACCATCTCCAATTTGGAAACCTGTACTAAGCAACTAACTGAGGACTTACAAACAATACCAATATTCAAGTACAGTACTGGGAGTGAAGGCAATTACAATGGGAGAACGGGTTGGTGGCTGGCAGATCGTTTTCAATACTGTATAGGAAACACAGCATGATGCAACAATATCCTGTAACGTAAAGCATGTGTATATCATGCAGGTTATGTATTCGAGTTTACTGAATGGGAAAATGACCTGGGAATTATAATGCATAAATCTTGAAAGCTGTTGTAAGGTTATTGTAAAAAGGAACAGTGTGTTTGTATATAAATGGGATAATTAAATGACGAATAACAAATGTTTTGACTTTGCACAAAACCTCAAAGTGCATTTAATATAAAGGTGAGGGATATAAAGGATTTGTAAAATACTTCTGAAGGAGTAGCCTTTCAAAGTGTAATCTTTCAGTGGCTTTGATTAAGATTTTAGAAATAACAAAAAGAATCAGTTTAATCAGACTTCTGTGGCAGTGTAAACTTCAGGACATGAATAATGGTTCTTGGATTGAAAGAAGCAGCAATAACTCTGACTGGAATAAACTATTAAGGGATACTGATAAACTTATACAGTAAGTGAAAGCAATCAGCCACATCTGGGAGGAGTCAAAATTACATCAACAAAACTGTTTTGACATCACTTGATAACTGGCTGCTTTATGCCACAACGACAAATGATTGCCCTACTGAAGAATTTAAGGAGTTAATCACAGGAGAGTTGTGTCTTCAAACAGACAGTCAATGCCAAATATAACTAGAAACAGAGAAACTACTGATAAGGCAGCAAGCTGCAGACTTAATGGTTCCAGAGTAGTCAATAATTTGGATGAAAGAATCTAAAAGATCAAAAATAATGTGATCCCACAGACCTGAAGGATGAAGAAACCATATAAGACTTTAACATCAGAACTACTCTTCAGCAGAACTTTGAAAACAACACTGCACTTCGATCAAAATCTGGACATCAGAGACAAACACTGCTGGTTGAAATCATATCTAAATTCCATCATTAACTGGGTAATAGCCAAGCTGGGTTGTGAGGCTTAACTTACTCAGTTGAGGGGTCTTACTTGGTTGCTACATCTAATAAAGTTAAAACCATTATTTCAGTACTTGATTGAGAGATTTCTTAATAAGTAACTGAATTAAAGATAGCTTGTGGTATTTACCCACAACACCACCATTTATATAAATGATGTGGATGTGCACATAAGAGGTATAGCTAGTAAGTTTGCAGATGACACCAAAATTGGAGGTGTAGTGTACAGCGAAAAAGGTTACCTCAGATTACAACAGGATCTTGCTCAGATGGGCCATTGGGTTGAGAAGTGGCAGATGGAGTTTAATTTAGATAAATGCAAGGTGCTGCATTTTGGGAAGGGAAATCTTAGCAGGATTTATACAATTAATGGTAAGGTCCTCGGGAGTGTTGCTGAACAAAGAGACCTTGGAGTGCAGGTTCATAGCTCCTTGAAAGTGGAGTTGCAAGTAGATAGGATAGTGAAGGCGGCGTTTCGTATGCTTTCCTTTATTGGTCAAAGCATTGAGTACAGAAGTTGGGAGGTCATGTTGTAGCTGTACAGGACATTGGTTAGGCCACTGTTGGAATATTGCGTGCAATTCTGGTCTCCTTCCTATAGGAAGGATGTTCTGAAGCTTGAGAAGGTTCACAAAAGATTTACAAGGATGTTGCCAGGATTGGAGGATTTGAGCTATAGGGGAGGCTGAACAGACTGGGCCTGTTTTCCCCAGAGCGCAGAGGCTGAGGGGTGACCTTATAAAGGTTTATAAAATCACGAGGGGTAAAATCATAGGATAAATAGACAAAGTCACTTCCTTGGGGTGGGGGAGTCCGGAATTAGAGGGCATAGGTTTAGGTGAGAGGGGAAAGGTAGAAAAGAGACCTAAGGGGGAACTTTCAAAGTGTAGTCTTTCAGTGGCTTTGATTGAGATTTTAGAAATAACAAAAAGGGTCGTGTGTGTATGGAATGAGCTGCCAGAGGAAGCTGGTTGAATTGCAACATTTAAAAAGCACCTGGATGGGTATATGAATAGGAAGGGTTTGGAAGGATATGGTCCAGGTGCTGGCAGGTGGGAATAGATTGAATTGGGTTATCTGGTCGGCATGGACTGGTTGTAACGAAGGGTCTGTTTCCGTGCTGTACATCTCTATGACTCTATGACCATCATAGGTCAGGGAGAACAGTGGATATGATTATTAGTTATACAAGCACTGAATTATGTTTAGATGCTAAGAGCCGCTCCTTTTCAGTAGAGCTGTGAGAATGTATTGCAGTTATGTGCAATCAAAGCAGTTTCATTGGGAACTCAGAAAGGAGCTGGACATGTTTTCAAGAATAACTAAACATAGAAGGTACCTGGGTCTCTCGAGGTTGTCTTCAAGTCACTGAAGCCCCTAAAACTTGTTTGATCACCTTCAAGGGTCAGAGACAAAATTCTCAGACTGTTTTTCCTAAATGAGCTTTGATGAAACATTTATAGAGAAGGATTGGATTTGTATCTGCAATGAAGATTCATGACATGTTATTGTTTGGGTTCTAAATTGGACAAAACATGTACAGCTTTATGTTTGATTTGTATTTTCATATTGTGCACCAAGGGAAAAAACTCAATTTTAGTTTAATGTTAATTTTTTTCTGAGTGGTAACAGGGTGTCTGATGTTGGTTGATACATACATTTTTGATGAAGGTTTAACAGCCTTAGAGTTTGAGGCAAGTAATTTAGTGCATTAGAAACAAGGGTAGATAGGAAAAAAAATGTGATAGAGAGATGGAACTCATGAGATGTGGGCTGGGCGAGAACCACCCAAAGACCAGGCTGTGTGTGTGTGTGTGTGTGTGTTTCATCAAGAGAGAGATGGCTTGTAACTGCAGCAGGGCAGCTTAACAGGAATTTAAGAAATGCATGTTATTAAATAAATGAGCTGTGTTAGCCGTTTGTTCAAAGGGCTCAAGGCAACATGCATTAACATTGAATGAATGCACAGATTTGAAATCAAGTTCAACCATATAAATGGAACAAGCAAGTTTAAAGTGGAGACAGAATGACCTCTGACTGTGGTTTGAGTACCTCTAAAGGTTGTGTGTAAAAAAACAGTTGAATCTTCACTTGATGTCTGTAACAAAATTATAGTTTGTATAGTTTATAAAAGTTTGCAATTTTTTCCCCTTTTATGATAAACTTTGATGTTATTTTGTTAAAGCACATGTGGCAGCCTCTTGTGAATAAGTTCGGTAACTGACCGCCACGGTAAACAAATTGTAAAAATAAAACTTACAGTTTATCAATCCAGCTTTCATTCTGGGAACTGACTTGTATGGTATTACTATCAGCTAGGATCATAACGCACCACAACAGCAAAGAACACGTTGAATAGTGAATCTTTACCTCCCTTTCTGCTATGTCTGTGAAACTTTAAAATAAAAATTATACCTGATGGCAAAGTTGATGGATGACCACACATTCAACTAAAATCTGCTGACAGATGTAACAGTATGTATAAGGTCCCTGTGACATATTTGTCCAGTCATGATAGACATGATAACCAACGAGGAGAGGCATTGTACAGAATAATATTTATTAGGAAAAACTATACAGAAAGTATAAAAATAAAACAACTTAATGTTTGTATTTAGAACAAAAGGAAGATTATGACTTTTCCATCAGAGAGAATAATTTGCTAAAGAGGTGCTACTCAGTCGAATGCTACTGCGTCCACTTCTGCACTGTGGGATGGAGGTTCCTCACAGCTGCTCACTTTATTCCCTTCTGCGAGAGCTTTGAAATGCTGCAAAGAGAACAGAACCTTTGAATGCTTTCTGCAAGTATTTATAACAAAAGGCATGGGCTATAATGTGGGAAAATATGAAGATCGTTTTGGCAAGAGGAACAAAAAGCTGAGTATTATTTAAAAGGAGGAGGAGGAGTGCAGAAGTCTGAGGTGTTGAGTGGTCTAGTTCAGGAATCACAAAAAGACAGCTAATGGAATACAATAGGAATTGAAAATTAAAGGAATAATGTTATGTTCCAGTTAGACATGGCATTAAGGCAGGATATAAAATGCATTGGAGGTGGTTCAGATGAGGCTTGCTAGATTGATATTGAAATGAGTGTGTTGCCTTCTGAGGAAAGGTTGGACAGACTGGGTTTGTTTCCACTGGAGTTTAGAAGAGTGAGGGGTGACTTGATTGCAGGGTATAGATCCTGAACTGTCTTGACAAGGTAGACATGTAAGGGAGGTTACCACTTGTGGGTGAGTATAGAAGTAGGCGGCACTGATTTTAAATGAAATAAGGTTGCCCTTTCAGGACAAAGTTGAGAAGAATGATCTTCTCGCAGAGGGCTGTGCAACATTTGAAGACATTGCCTCAGGAGGAGGAGACAGGTGCATTGGATATTTAAGGTGGAGATAGATTTACTCTCATTAGGCAATGGAATCAAAGGTTACTGGGTGTAGCTCGGAATGTGGAATTTGAAACACAAACATATCAGTCACAAGCTAACTGAATGGTGGAGCAGACTTAAAGGATTGAACTGCCTATTCCTAGTTCAAAAATAAAGAAAAAAAATGTTTCTAACTATTGCCTTTTCAGAGGTAAAGTGTAAATCAGAAAAAAAGCTGCATCTTTAACACATACTGGATGTACATTATTCCCAATAACCAACTTATTTTCAGTAAGTTACGGAGTTAGTAATTTCAACATTTCTTACAACACCAGAGTTTCTGGCATTTTCAACTGCTCTTGCTGAAGCAGTTGAAAAGCTACTTATTACAACTCTGCTGAATTAACATCATTGTGTTTGCCACAGCCACTGTGATCATTGTAGAACAGTGTCAGTGTCTTCAAGAGCCAAAGCACTGATACAACACAGTTACTGAAAGGGAACGTACAAGCATCACTTCAATTATACCTGTGTGTGTATTGTGTTCCACCCAGAATTTGCATTGCCACAGGTGCAGCCTATTTCTATAGAACCTTTCATGTTCTCATGATGCCCTATAGCAATTTTCAGCTAATTGAATACTGTTGAAGGTGCAATGTGGCAAAGGAGATGCAGGACTCTGTGCATGATAGAGTTGCACAAGCTGCAATTAAATTATTTCCACATCATTTTCTTTAGTCATCAAGTTACCATGGACATTCAGGACAACTCCCCTCCTTTTCTTTAAAATAGTGGCCATATGAATCTTTACATTTACATGTGCCATTGCTTTATATTTCATTTGAAAGGCAGCAGTGTAGTGTTCCCTCAGTACTGACACTCTGACAGTGCAGCACAGCTCCCTCAGTACTGGCTCTCCAATAGTGCAGTACATCTCCCTCAGTACTGACTCTCCGATAGTGCAGCACAACTCCCTCAGTACTGAACCTCCGACAGTGCAGCACAACTCCCTCAGTACTGACCCTCCAACAGTACAGCACAACTCCCTCAGTACTGACTCTCCAACAGTGCCATACAACTCCCTCAATACTGACCCTCGACAGTGCAGCACAACTCCCTCAGTACTGACCCTCGACAGTGCAGCACAACTCCCTCAGTACTGACTCTCCAACAGTGCCATACAACTCCCTCAGTACTGACCCTCCAACAGTGCCATACAACTCCCTCAGTACTGACCCTCCAACATTGCAGCACAACTCCCTTAGTACTGACCCTCCAACAGTACAGCACTCACTCAGTGTAATCTAAACCCACAATCCACTGTGGCAAGAGTGACACCCACTGAACCAGAGCTGCTGCCTTCATTTAGTATAAGCGTCTTCCACAGCAGATTGCAACTATTGCTGAAGATAGAAACAGGAAAGATGGTGGGAGCATTTACAAAATTGCTGTTTGTAGAAGAATCTACCAGGCATTGATTACAGCCTACTAGCTGAATCTGGCTCAGAGAAGAGACAGAGACCCAGATTTTTCAGACTCTATCCTAATGACTCTTACCTGTGAATTTTTGAACTCAGAGTAAAGGGTGAAAAGCACATGTAGGGACTGAATGCGGTCCTTATATACAGGAATATCGAGGATTGCTGTGGAAGGAAGCGGCAAAATAAGAAGTTTTGAAACAACAAAGACATACAGAATATTAGTATTAACAGTCTAGACTGGAGCCAGTTAAAGGGAATGTTTCAATAGAGATTTAGTTAATGAACTCATGAAGAACCACTGATTATTGCTCAGGTTGTAAGTTTGCTCGCTGAGCTGGTAGGTTTGTACTCAGACGTTTTGTCACCATGTTCGGTAATATCATCAGTGAGCCTCTGGTGAAGCGCTGGTGTTCTGTCCTGCTTTCTATTTGTGTGCCCTGGTCTGTTGAGGTGAGTGATATCATTTCTGGTTCTTTTTCTCAGAGGTTGGTAAATGGGGTCCAAATCGATGAGTTTATTGATGGAGTTCCAGTTTGAATGTCAGACCTCTAGGAATTCCGGTGGGTGTCTCTGTTTAGCCTGTCCTAGGATGGATGAGTTGTCCTTCATCTGTATGTAAGGATACCATTGATAGTTGGTTAGTTTTTGGTGGCTAGTTGGTGCTTTCGTATCCTGGTGGCTAGTTTTCTGCCCTTTTTGTCCAATGTAGCGTTTGTTACAATTCTTGCATGGTATTTTGTAAATGACATTTGTTTTGCTGGTTGTTCGATTCATCAGTAGCTGTTTCAGTGTAAAGGTAGGTTTATGGGATACCATGATGCCAACCCAACCAAATCCAATGCAAACTTTGGGTTCGCTACGTGGATGACACCTTTGTCATCACAAAACGGAAAAAATTTGAGGAAACCTACATCATCATCAACAACATCCTTACTGGCATAAATTTCACAGAAGAGGAGAACAACAGACTCCACTTCCTAGGTGTCACAGTGGAATGAACAATTAATGGAAAACTGCAATCCAGCGTCTACAGGAAAGCAACATACAGACCAGATACTTAACTATAGAAGCAATCATCCCAAAACCCACAAATGGAGCTGCATCAGGACATGATTTAAACGGGCCATGACACACTGCAGCACCCAGGAACGACGAACAGCAGAAGAAAAATACCTATACAGAATATTCAAGCAGATTGGGTACCCAATAAACACAGGCGAAAGTGAGGACTGCAGATGCTGGAGATCAGAGTGGAGAGTGTGGTGCTGGAAAAGCACAGCAGGTCAGGCAGCATCCGAGGAGCAGCAAAGTCAATGTTTCAGGCAAAAGCTTTTGATTCTGATTTTCCTGCTCCTCAGATGCTGCCTGACCGGCTGTGCTTTTCCAGCACCACACTCTGGATCCAATAAACATAGTCCGCCAATTCCAAAACAACAAGCCCAAACGAGTAGACACAACGTGGTAAAAACAATGATAGCAGATGCTGGAAACTAGATTCTGAATTAGAGTGGTGCTGGAAAAGCACAGCAGTTCAGGTAGCATCCCAGGAGCAGGAAAATCCCTCGGATGCTGCCTGAACTGCTGTGCTTTTCCATAACCACTCTAATCCAGAAAGTAGACACAACGTGCCTAGAGACTCTAGCCACATTACCCAACAAAGATATCTCGGAGATGACTGCCAGGCTACTCCGACCCCTTGGCATCATGGTAGCCCACAAACCTACTAACACACTGAAACAGCTACTGATGAACCTAAAGGAACCTGTATCAACAACTAGCAAAACAAATTCATATACAGAATACTTCGCAAGACTGTAACAAACATTACATCGGACAGACAGATAAACAACTAGCCACCAGGATACACAAGCACCAACCAGCCACCAAAAGATATGACCAGCTATCACTGGTATCCATAGACACAGATGAAGAAGGACACCATTTTAACTGGGACAACATATCCATACTTGGACAAGCTGAACAGAGACACGCATGGGAATTCCTGGAGGCCTGGCATTCAAACCGGAACTCCATCATAAACACATTGATTTAGACTACATTTACCAACATCTGAGAAAAAGAACTGGAAATATCACCCACCTTAAGAGACCATGACACACAAATAGAAACTGGGACAGAACACCAGCGCTTCACCAGAGGATGATGTTACCTAGCATGGTGACAAAACATCTGAGAACAAATCTGCCAGCTCAGCGAGCAAACTTATAACTTGAACATCAACCTGAGCTACAAATCTTCTCAAAAAGAAAAAGAAATCGCACTGATGATTGGTTTTAATTAATAAGTATGCCCAGAATTAACAAAATATTCAGCATCTCTGTCTGTAGCTGTGGACAGCAAAACAGAGTTAATGATAATTGCTAACTCCACTTCTCTCACCACTGACACTGCTAGACCTGTTGAGTATTCCCAGCATTTTAACATTTTATTTTTGTTTTCCAACAACAGTCATGACGATCTCTATTGTTGGTTGGTGTTCTGGTGCAAAGATGTGGGTCTGAGCTCAATATAGTACAGTGCAGTGGGCTAGTGTTATTTCCACAACTTCACAATGACATTTTCTGTTCTCAGTTCTATGGTGATGGTTGAAACATACAGATTTTTTCTGCTTCTGTGTGTCAGATACTAGATCCTGCTGAGGGCCAGTTCCACAGGACTCTAAACTATCTATTCCTCACCAGCCACGTTAGTGGTCGAAACATGAGGCATGAAGGAAACATCACAGCCAAGTGTGAGCCTGAATGATCCCTACACACTATCTACTGGACAGTCAACAACATGTCAATCTGTTCCTGTCCCTTGCCTTGAGCTGCTGAGGCTGAGGAGATGGCCACTGTTATGCCTGAGGAGATGGTTCAACTGAAAGAAGCAGTTTTCTTAAATGGAAGATCGTACAGTGAACACAGCAGCTCATCTCCTCAGGCTGAATGATCACCCAGGTCTGATCAGAGATGGAAGAGAGTTCTGACATGCACTGTTTGGCAGGTGTTTCAAAGTTACCCAATGTACTATTAGCTTTTTACTTGCTGATTACTTAATGCTAACAGTTGTGCTTACCGCAGATCATGTCAATGTATTGGGTTAGCTCACAGTTGATATCTGCTGTAGGCAGGCTCACCTATGATGAAAGGAGTTATTTAATGTAGTCACCGAGAGAAATATTTCATGCTCACAATGCTAATAAAATGCATACGGTTGCAGCCTTAATCAGACTTACTAACCTTTCCTAGCAGTTCTTCAAACTCTGGTGGCCATTCTTGCATGAGAGCTTCAATATCAGGCATCGGCCTAAAAGGAAGAACAGGAACTTGCTTCAAGCCATAGCTACAAGCTGAGGGTTTATTCCCCTCTTCTCAAGGCTCTGATCACCTGATGAAGGAGCGTCGCTCCGAAAGCTAGTGTGCTTCCAATTAAACCTGTTGGACTATAACCTGGCGTTGTGAGATTTTTAATTTTGTACACCCCAGTCCAACACCGGCATCTCCAAATCATATTCAAGATGAGCCAATGAATATCAATGGCTATTGAACCAAGCCTTGACATCATGTACTGCCCTTGCCCTTTCCACTGACAGTGATCAGGAGAAGGATCCCCGAGCTCATGCTCTCCCTAATTTAGTGTTGAAGACAAGTGCATAAAAGCTTACTGCTGAATTCAAAAAATTCAACATCGAGTGTGGGTTAGGAAAAATCTATTTGGGAAGCTTCCTGCTCAGTGCAGCTCAGTCATCAGTTAGACAAACATACCAAGCCACGAAAGGATATCCTGTAAACGTTCAAAGATGCAGCACAGAGAGATGGCTTCAGATACCACATCCGTGGTACCACAGCATGACTAAGTATTCATCGTCATTGCAACTGTGGAGGAAACTGAACACAACCATGCTGCTGTTTGGATCCTGAATATCTAGGGCAATGAAGCTAGCACTGGAGACAGGAAGGAGCACAAAAGGGAACATACATCACTCACTTGGTATAGTGAATATTGGCAGGTGGTTTGGAATGATGCAGTTCACTGATGCTGTCCATCCAGTTATCAAGAGCTTTCGGATTTTTCTCTGCATTCTCCAGGCTTTTCACCTTTAATTGCTGTTGTGCAAGACAGGAACAGTAACTTGACCACAAAAAGTACTTTGAAGCCTTTTATAGGTGTTGTGCCAGAATTTGAACCATAGACAGATTTCTCCATTTTGCTTTCCTCATCCACTCAGTCACAGATCTGTACCTCAAATTTAAAATGAACCATATGTGTTCAAATCCCTCCATTTCTTCAGCTCTCTCTTTCTCTTTAACACCATCCAGCCCACAACACTGTGATACCTATGCTCCTCCAATTCTGGCACCGTGTGCACCCCATACTCCACCATTAAATGAAAAACTCCATCTTGCATGCAACTCAAAATTAATTCTTTCAAATCTGTCCCATATACCAACAGGAGGTTATTCAGTTAGATTATGACTGTTCTGTATCTTCGCTCCAAATATCTTTCTTTGTTCTTTAATTGTTAAAAGTCTTATCTAACAAAAAAAGTCAATCAATTCAGTTTTGAAATTTTTAACTGAGCCACAGCATCAATAGTTTTTTTGGAAGATTGCAATTCCTAGGTGCCTGTAATCAACAATACGTCAATGCTACAGTTCAATGCACTTTCTCCAGAAATGCCTCTACAGTATAATCTAGAATTAGGTGACTGGATACTATTCACAGTTTAAGCAGATGCACCGCAAACATTTCACACAATCGCCATTGCATTCTATGAATTCCTAGTGACAGCACTGAACTGCTTTTGGTGCTTGAGTTAATCAGTAATATTACTAGAGCACCAGCTCCCAGAAGAAGCTGCATCACCTCTATTAAACATCCAGCTCTTTACCGTGATACTGTGCTGTTTCGAATTTTCTGTCAGCCACAGTGACAGAACAGTCGGATCAGACTGCTTCGCACAAGGTTCATCCAATGGGATCAGGCCCAGGTTGTCAGGTTTCCCATCAGGGCGAGGTACCTGCAGGTCACATGGGAAATAACTCAGCAAATGGGAATTCAAAGTCATTTTTAAATTAATTTTTATGAGGTGCTGGTGTGCTGGAGGGGCTGAAATCTGTAAACAGTTTAATGTGCTGTAATATGCTGAGCTGTGTCTAATTGGACCAGGGTATTATGTGAGTATTATTCATCCTAATATCGGATCAGTGAATTAGGTTGTCAAGACCACTTCCTAGTTTGATATGTTTCTGCAGTATGTGGAACAGACAGTAATTCATCAGCACTGTTAAGAGATAAAAAGAATAATTACAAGTGTTTGAATAACAAACTAAAAACAAAATTAACTTCAGAAAAATAACAATGTAGAAAAGGAAACTGAATTGTGATAATATAAATATTTAATTTCTGAACCTTCAAAAAGGCATCAATATCACCCACTGAAGGAATGAAGTCTGGAATGAATGGCTTCAGCTTATGGTCCAGCTCAATGGATTGCGGAGTATATCTGTCACACACAAAGCCAAAAGCAGTCAAAAACACTTCTCTAGACTCGTTTAACAGCATTGATGCATTTAAGAGGCAAACTGTTTTTTAATTTGTTCTTTCATGGAATAAGTGCGTTGCTGACTGGGGAGCATTTATTACCCATCTTTAATTATTCTCAAGAAGGCAATAGTGTTATAAGTACAAAGAATTACATAAAATACATACAGCAAGGAAACAGAACATTTAGCCCAATTAGTCTGTACAGGTCTTTACATTCCATCGAATTACCTTCAAATATATTCATTTTCTCTCAGCCTTCTCAGCAAATCTTTTAATTCCCTGCTGGGATTTATAAGTCACTGAGGTAGATATGGAGAAAATATTTCCATGAGGAGAATCCAAAATCAGAGGCCAACCATCTATTTGATTCAGTATTGGATTTATGAGTCACCTTGGATTGTTGGTTGGTCACTGGTTTTGGATTTCCTGGTGGAAGTATTTTCTCTGCAGGTTATGTATGTACTGTGCAGGTAAACAGTGCCTCAGCAACTCACCAAACTTACTTTAGCAGCAGCTTCCAAATCCTCAGCAACTGCCACCCAGAAGGACAGGAGCAGCAAATGTCTAGGAACACCACCACCTGCAAGGTCCCCTCCATGCCTCACACTATCCTGACTTAGAATTACATCAACATTTTTTGACTGTTGCTAGGTTAGAATCCTGAAATCTCCTTCCTAACAACACTGCAGGTTTCCTCAGGCCCCAAAAACCACAGTGGTTTGAGAAGGCAACTCAACATTAACTTTCTACGGCAATTAGAGATGGGCAATAGAGGCTGGCCTAGCTATTAACGCGCACACCCCATGAAAATATTAAGAGACAAGTGCATATTGTACAGGAAGATAATGAGTTGAGTAAACTGTGCTGGTGCACAAATACATGTTGTACAGGTACAGAATGAGTTAGAAAGGGTTATGAACATAAAGTGGGAAAAAGGCATTTTTGAAGTTTTCAGTCAGCTGTGATTACATTAAATGGGGAGCCAGCTCAAAAGGCTGATTGGCCTACTCCTCTTGCAATGTATGCATCTCAGCAGCAATCAGTGGATCCTTCTGCCTCACACCTCAGGGAAAATTGAGGCAGGTGAGAATGTAAACTGGAGGATACTGTTGCTAAAGTTCTGCCATAGGAGATTCTCTAAAACGATCGCTAGAATATAAAAGCACCATAGAACAACAGGAATGTGGGTGACTCCTAACTGCTCTCTGAAATGACATGGCAAGTCACTCAGTGCAAATGCATCCAGCGACGGTCAACAAATACTGTCCTTGCCAGTGGCATCCCCATCCCATGAAAAACAAAATCTACTTGAAACAAATTATTCGTGACTTTTACCTGGTGATATACTGGAACAGTTCCTTTATCTCATTGGAAGTGGGAAGATGCTCATAATCTGCAGGATCATATGCACTGAAAGAGACAGAACATTATAAATTATGGGTAGTGAGTCAGTACCTGATTCTAATAACAATAATTAGATCTGACATTAAACTAATTCTGTACATGGTACCACAGAAAATAATATGAGGAAAATCTCTAAATAGTGAGATAAGAGAGAGTCTGTTAAAAGACAAAACTCAGAAAACTCAAGGACTTAAGAATTAAGATCTCATTAAAATCCTTTTATCTTTAAAAAGCTTACCTTTTTAAAGATAAAAGTAAAAAGAATCTTAGTATTTCATGTCTCATCTTGCAACTAATGTTTCTTATTTTGGCATAAATATACTGTCTGTTGTGTGAGAAGAGTACGTGCTCATACCATTTATGCACCTAGTACAGGGATACACAGCAACAAAGCTCTCTGTTCAACTTCTGGGTAATGCTCAGGTTCCCCTCGACCACAATGCAACTAAAGCACACAGTGTGAATGGGATCAGCTCATGGTATGATCAACGCCGATGAGCCCAAAGGCATTATTTTGTGTGAAAAATAAAAGCTATGAATAAATTGGTCATTTTAAATGAGTTAACAATGATGTTAAATCAAAAAATCAGACTAGAAAACATTGGCAAATGTGCCAGAGACATGGAGAGCAATGAATTACTTTCTCTGCATTTCCTGTGAAATTGTAAACAGGTTCAAAAGAATTGCCTGACTGAAAACACTGACTGTGGACTTGGAATATCAATCTCAAAATCTTGCCACTTACAGCTTCAGACATCAAGAGCTCTACAGAAAAACCTTAGTGGTCTCCAAAGATACTAATTGAGTACAATTGTTGACTGCATATAGTGAGTACTTTCTAGTGGCATGATTTGCCTACAGTACACATTGGTTGATAAAAATCATAAGTAGTTTTAGCAATTGAACAATTCCTGCAATTGTGAAGTGTGAATAGCCAATTATAACAGGCT
Source organism: Chiloscyllium plagiosum (assembly GCF_037043375.1). Lineage (NCBI taxonomy): Eukaryota > Metazoa > Chordata > Chondrichthyes > Orectolobiformes > Hemiscylliidae > Chiloscyllium > Chiloscyllium plagiosum. Next base: position 2,548,893 of record NW_028270167.1, read on the forward strand.
TTGTCTCAAGTGAGGGAGCATTAAAAAGTTAATATTCTAATCTAGAAAGCTAGATGGTGAATGTGAGAACCAGAGCTTAAACTTTAGACAGTTTATAAAATTTTATTTATGGAAATGTACATTACAAACATATGTTTCCTAAACCAGTGGCAGTTTCAATCTGCACCAATATATTTGTTTGACTAAATCAAATAACCTAATTAACAAAAGAAAAGAAGGCTTCTTACAGAATTCAGAATGATGTGATTCGTGTCTGATTTAAAAGCGCGTGCAAGAGGAATAAAGCCTTACTCTTCCTGCAACAGCTCAATACTCGATGTTGACAATGACCAAGCCATCAGGCTGAGTTCTCTGGCTTTCATTTCCACTCAGCTTGATTTGACTCACCCTTCTGGTGGTGCTCCATGCTCCTCATCATCATCATCAGATTCTGTGTCATCTGAATCCTCATCCTCCTCCTCATCTTCATTCTCCACAAACCCCTGCTGCATGGCCTTTGATCCTTTCTTCTTCTCCTGTTGAATAGTTGCAAAAAACTGCCCATCTTTAAGTCGTAACTTTAGCTTATTGAGCTTTTCCCCTTGTTGCTAAGCTTGCTGCTACTTTATTTCCATCTATGAGAAAAAACTCTTAATTTTCCCTCTCCTAGACGTATTGTCTCTTTCTGGAAATTTTATAGGAGTTGCTGACTTTGGTACTCTGCCTGATGCTTACAACAAGAATCTGGACTCTAAGAGTTACAGGTGAGGCTGATCCTGTTCCCACACATAAATTAGGACCTCATGACTGTGGTGGTCCCTGACTCTGATCCATGAGGCCTGGGTGCAAGTCCCACCTGCTCCTGCGGGGTGTAATGATGTCTCTGAGCAGGTTCAGTAGAAAATATTGCACAAGGGTCTCAGGGCTCCTGTGATGTTATGGTTGTGTCCCTAGTTCTAGAATAGGAGGCTTGGATTCAAGTCCTATCTGATCCAGAGATGTGTCATAACATTTCTGAACAGGTTGTTCATAAGAAATTAAAAATTAATAAGATTCTTTGGATTCCTGTGGCACATTAGTAATGTCCCTACCTCTGGGCCAGGAGAACCAGGTTTAAATCTCACCTCCTCCAGAGGTGTGTAAAATTATCTCTGAACAGGTTGATGAGAAAATATAAATAGATTAGTAAAAATGGGATGTCCACATTCAAGTCCCACTTGTGCCAGAAGTGTATCAGAATATGCTTGCACAGATCAATTCAAAATAGGGGCTTTTGATGTGCAGAGGTAGTTGTCTTACTCCTGAGCCAGGAGGCTTGAGTTCAACTCCCACCTGCTCCAGAAGTGTGTTATAACACATTCTGAAGAAGGGCCTGTGCCCGAAACGTCGAATCTCCTGTTCCCTGGATGCTGCCTGACCTGCTATGCTGTTCCAGCAATAAAGTTTCAACTTTGATCTCCAGCATCTGCAGACCTCACTTTCTCCTATAACACATTTAAACAGGCTGATTAAAAATATTGCAGCAATCTAAATGAACTTAACAAGATGGACCTTGTCCTTCTTAAATAAAAATCTCCAGGAGGCCTGGGGTCAATTCCTATCTGCTCCAGAAGTATGTATAACATCACTGTACGGATTGATTAGCAAATATCTACTCAAAGGCCTGTGGACAGTGTACAGGAGCAGGAACCTTGGCTGACTGCCTCTTTTCTAACTGTCAACTATTATAAAATCAATATCTTTGTAGTTATAATACGTGCTGTGCAAGCCAGCAGCCTGTGTAATTTGCATCATAAGCACAAGATGTTCCACTGCTAATCACATTTAAAACTCTCTTGGAGTGTTTCTATCAGTTAATCAAAACAATTTAAGGGTCACTGAACAGCAATTCAACAGTCAGTTCAAGTCAGTGAGTGAGTGCAAAAGTCTGTAAAGGTGACTCAATGGTGCTGAACTGCTATTGAAATTGGATTCATGCACTTAGGGCAAAGGCCAGTCCATGAGCTTTAGGGTTCTGCTCAAAGCAGCTCAAAAGCTGGAACTGCACCAATGATTCTGGAGTGCAGCTATGTTTGACCAGAGAGATGCAGTCTCAGGAGAAGAGGTTAAGCTTCTAAGAGCCGAGCAATTATTGGCAGTAGTACAGTCCTGCATTTAGATGCTAGACAATAGTCTGGTCAATATAATGGATGACATTTCAGGTCAGCTCAGCTGGCAAAGATGACCAGTAAGGTGGGGACAAGGAGCAAATCTGACAGAGATCTGGAAAAAGAGTGCCTTTCGGTTAAGGATCGTACCTGTGAAATTTAGGTGGGGTTGAGCGGCTGTTGGTTGGGACCAAACCAGCTTTAAAAGAGAGGTGTTGAAATTCTTCTGAGTGAGATAGAGTTCTAAAAGAAATTTTGTGACACGGAGATCACGCTCAACTGGGTGGGTTACTGAGATATTTGTAGGATTTGTTTTGGCTGAACATGCTGGGTCATGTGTATGGTATAAAAAATATTTTACCAGTTTCCACATTAATTCATGTTTACTTCACATTAATTCTGGATTATAGATAAATTGTGTACACATAACTATATGTTGTAAAATGTATTACATTTACTTGTATAATTTAGTAATGTTGATTTGTTTAAAAACCATTGAATCTTGTGGTATATTTTCTAAGCAAGTACATGGGATTTCAAACTTTATCTACTTTAAACAAAATCTCTACCAGGTAATTCCACAAATTTGGCAGTTTTATCTAGGACTTTTGCACAAAAATTAGCCCAATGAGATTATATCAATTAGTACCAACTGAACATGGATCCAATTCAAAACCTTTTTGCTCCTTAGAGCTCAGCTCTGGTTTGGACCATCTGCCTCCTACTAAGTTATCTTTACATGAACCTGTGATCAATTGACATCAATTAAAATCTGAGAAGAACCAGGCACAATGTTAACTTATACCTCTCTGAAAAGGGCACAAAAAGCTCCAATTGAGACAAGGTCGTTCAGCTTGTGGAGCTCTCCCTTTTATTGTTCATGGACAGGATCTCAGCTTGCTGCTGAGCCCATACCCATTCTCTGCAGTGGAATACTATTTACTTGAGGACCTTGATCTACTTCCTTCTTCAGTGACCTGCAATTGCACCTATTGATCATTTTCAGATGTGAGTGTCAGCAGATTTGTTTGCAAATGGCTAGGTTTAAATATTTATAATAACTACATACACGCAGCATTTTCTAGGAAAAATGAATGGTGATCCAGAACAGGAAACCTGGCTGATTGGTATCCTTTGGGTTAGAGAAACCCTTCCACTGTTACACTTGAAACAAATCATCCCAGGGCAGGGACTAGTGGACAGCATGGATTAGGTCAAGGTCTGAAACAGTCAATTGCTCGGTGAATTTACAATGAACCATTTCAATGCTAGTGGACAGAGAAACTGGAAGAATTTCCAGCTGGTCAGACACTTTGAGTACCAGTGGTAGTAATCAGCTTTAATCTGTTACATTCCTATCTGGAGCCTGTCAAATCCTTGAGGGAGGAGACTTCTGGAATGTATACAGAGGACCCAAGCGACGCATCATAAGAAATTGCAAAATTCTGAAGCCTGCTCGATTGCTTGATCAGATCAAGAGAATAATCTTCCCAAAGGTTTTTGTTGAACTTGGTGACAGATTATCGACTCCCGCTACTCCCAGGAGCTGGCATCACTAGCAGTGATCATGTAATACATTTTGTTGAGACATCCTGCATTCAAGATCCTGACAGCTTCTTTAATTCATCCTTTTTATATGTTCTATATATAAATGGGGGCTTTACTAAGTAGCAAACAGAACTTCAAAAACTTCAGTCATCAGCTAATGTAAATGGCTGCTCATGCAAAGATGCATTAACCTCAGCAGTGAACAAAGACTCTCAATTACATTTTTACAATCTATCCAATTGCATTCTTATTCTATATTTATCAGTGTTGTAATTTCTTGAGTGATGACTGGGACAAGTCCACTACCTTTGTGGAATGCCTGTATTTTCATATTCTGTGAAAAGCCAGAATTTGCCTAACTTGCCACAGATATTAAATACTCAGGGTGCAGAAACACATAGCTCTCTGGCTGTTAAGACCCTCAAGTCACTAAACTGGAGAAAGACAACACATAAATTTAGGTAAATCTTCCCGAGAGGAGGTAAAGATCATTGAACACTGCCTTCAGTTGGGTCAGGTAACACTGCATTGCCACAGGGTCAGAGGACAGAAATTGTGTGAGAATTCCTATCACAATTCCATTATGATTTCCAGCACAGAATGATACAGTCCAATTAACCATTTCACTGCATGCTGCTCCCTCCAGGTATAGCCTTTCAAATTTGAACTGATGATCTTATTGCTGTTTTTTAATTTAATTTTGGCTTCTTGGCCACTATTTCCAACACCATGCTGTACTGACTTTCTGATTTTAGCCCTTCAATGAGGTTTCTTCACTTTAAAAACATTCATACACCCAAATCCAAGTCAGTAGGGTTAAGCACATGTAAAGGAATGTGTATGCTGTCCAACCTGTGCTAACAGCAGCATACGCAGAGATTTGAGCCCTACCTGGGTGACATTACCTTCAAGTCACACCTTTCCCTTGTGTAGTGTTGGTGTAACGCTGTGGAAAATGCAGAGCCCTTGGTAGTTGTGGAGAATGTATGCATTACCTCAGTGGACGTTATCTTACTGTTCTCCTCCTCATACTCATCACTGCTGTTATCTGCCATGAGTCTGGTCTGGGAACGGTTTGACCTGAGACCAGCTAGAAGTAGAGAAAATTAAATTTCAGAAAATCATTAGAGTTTAGTCTTAATGAAAACTGGCTACAAAGGTGCAGCAGGCTCATATTATGAGATACATGGGTAAATAATGTTTTTATTTCTGCCGTGGCTCAGGCATAGAGATTTCAATATTGTTATTAAACAGTGTGACTTTAAGAAGAAAGGGATATATTTACGAATGCTGTGAGATTAGTGAGACTGAGTGGACACCCATCTTCTCATCCAAATTAGTAACTTATTCTTATGCACAACTGAACACAGTCAAATGGTTGTGATATAAACTCTGTTCATACTTCTTTGCAGGCCTCAGCAGCTCATTCCAGTGAGTCAGAGCACTCTTTGCTAACTAATATATTTTAAAGATGAGCTGTATGTTCAAATAAATCCATTAACAGTTCACTACAGATTTGTGGTAAAATACCAAGGGTTACTTGGAGGAGGACAATCTCTCTTTCCAGCATAACTCTTTCTAATGCAATGATTGCAGGATCTGTGAAACACATTTAAGTACTGAATTCCAGTTGAAGTCCCGAGAGGGAGGAGCAGACAGTGACTGGGTACTGACAGTGGCAGGGCCATGCATTCCGAAATAGCAACTGGAGCCGAGTATAAAATACCTGTTTAGGTTGAACAGTTATTCTCTTTAATGAAACATTATATTTTGGTTACTCAGTGACCAGAGGGGTGGCACAGTGGTTAGCATGGCTGCCTCACAGTGGCAGGCACCCAGGTGCAATTCCAGCGTCTGGTGACTGTTCGGACTTTGCACGTTTTCCCCATGTCTGCATAGGTTTCCTCTAGTTGTTCCAGTTTCCTCCTATAGTCCAAAGATGTGCAGGTTAGGTGAATTGGCCATGCTAAATTGCTTCTCAGTTGTCAGGGATGATCAGGCAAGGTGGATTATCTATGGTAAATGTGGAGTATGGGGATAGGGTGGACAGGCTGGATCTGGGTGGACTGCTGTTTGGAGGGTCAGGGCAGACCTGAAGGGCTGAATGGCCTCTTTACACACAAAGGATTCAATGATTCTAAGTCAAAACAGGAAGCTGTCAAGTTCGATGCCTAGTAGGTGCTGAGTTAGCAGGTGTTCTGTCAGGAACAGTAAGGGAAGCTGAAGTGGGATGTGGTCTCCCTGGCAAAAAAACACTCTGCAGTCTTTTGTGTCTGGACCACTAACTAGCGATTCCTGTTCAAGTAACTGTGTGTGCAGGAGATTGAGTGAGAATGGAATTTGGCTCCTGTTTTACCTCCTGCTGTGAATTAGCAGCATTCTCACATTACAATAGCTATTTGGGTAATGAACTGAAGAGCACTCTGTCCCTGGAACTGTACCTCCTTCAGGAGTCACTGCTCTCACAAAAGGAGGGACAAACATGAGAGATTATATCAAGAGATATATACAGGTGATCGTGGCCAAACATTGGAAGCAAACACGTCAGGTGGAAACACATTACAATCAACATGAAGAGCGTCATTGGTATCTTCTGATGTGCCTTTATCTCTGATAATTTCTGTCATCAACCACATCCACTGTAGTTTTGTCAAGATATGTTACATCATACAAGTCTATGCATTATTTTTCATATGATACTGTCTGCAAATGATAACATGCACCTTCCTCTATCTATCATTCCTTTACAATACATGCTTCCATTATCTGAGACTTACCAGGCTGCCTTGGAGATGGAGTGTAGATGCTAGCTACCTCTTCTGGATCATTCACGTCCAGACTTTCATCATATGGTTGATTAGTAACAAGCTTTGTCTGAAAATAAAATAGCTAGTTTCAAACACTGAAGCCAATCAGTCAATACTGAGGAAGAGTGACACTGTCAGAGGGCTGGTACTGAGGGAGAGCCGCACTGTCGGGAGAGTCAGTACTGAGGGAATGCCGCACTGTCAGAGGGTCAGCGCTGAGGGAGCGCCGCGCTGTCGGAGGGTCAGTGCTGAGGGAGCACCGCACTGTCAGAGGGTCAGTGCTGAGGGAGCGCCGCACTGTCAGAGGGTCAGTGCTGATGGAGTGGGCACTGTCGGGAGAGTCAGTACTGAGGGAATGCCGCACTGTCAGAGGGTCAGCGCTGAGGGAGTGCCGCACTGTCGGAGGGTCAGTGCTGAGAGTGCCGCACTGTCGGAGGGTCAGTGCTGAGGGAGTGCCACACTGTCAGAGGGTCAGTGCTGAGGGAGTGCCGCACTGTCGGAGGGTCAGTGCTGAGGGAGTGCCGCACTGTCGGAGGGTCAGTGCTGAGGGAGCACCACACTGTCGGAGGGTCAGTGCTGAGAGTGCCGCACTGTCAGAGGGTCAGTGCTGAGGGAGCGCCGCACTGTCAGAGGGTCAGTGCTGAGGGAGTGCCACACTGTCAGAGGGTCAGTGCTGAGGGAGTGCCGCACTGTCGGAGGGTCAGTGCTGAGAGTGCCGCACTGTCAGAGGGTCAGTGCTGAGGGAGCACCGCACTGTCGGAGGGTCAGTGCTGAGGGAGCGCTGCACTGTCAGAGGGTCAGTGCTGAGGGAGTGGGCACTGTCGGGAGAGTCAGTACTGAGGGAATGCCGCACTGTCAGAGGGTCAGTGCTGAGGGAGTGCCACACTGTCGGAGGGTCAGTGCTGAGGGAGTGCCGCACTGTCGGAGGGTCAGTGCTGAGGGAGCACCGCACTGTCGGAGGGTCAGTGCTGAGAGTGCCGCACTGTCGGAGGGTCAGTGCTGAGGGAGTGCCACACTGTCAGAGGGTCAGTGCTGAGGGAGTGCCGCACTGTCGGAGGGTCAGTGCTGAGGGAGTGCCGCACTGTCGGAGGGTCAGTGCTGAGGGAGCACCGCACTGTCGGAGGGTCAGTGCTGAGGGAATGCCACACTGTCGGAGGGTCAGTGCTGAGAGTGCCGCACTGTCAGAGGGTCAGTGCTGAGGGAGCGCCGCACTGTCAGAGGGTCAGTGCTGAGGGAATGCCGCACTGTCGGTGGGTCAGTGCTGAGGGAGTGCCGCACTGTCGGAGGGTCAGAGCTGAGAGTGCCGCACTGTCAGAGGGTCAGTGCTGAGGGAGCACCGCACTGTCGGAGGGTCAGTGCTGAGGGAGCGCTGCACTGTCAGAGGGTCAGTGCTGAGGGAGTGGGCACTGTCGGGAGAGTCAGTACTGAGGGAATGCCGCACTGTCAGAGGGTCAGCGCTGAGGGAGTGCCACACTGTCAGAGGGTCAGTGCTGAGGGAGTGCCGCACTGTCGGAGGGTCAGTGCTGAGGGAGTGCCGCACTGTCGGAGGGTCAGTGCTGAGGGAGTGCCGCACTGTCGGAGGGTCAGTGCTGAGGGAGTGCCGCACTGTCGGAGGGTCAGTGCTGAGAGTGCCGCACTGTCGGAGGGTCAGCGCTGAGGGAGTGCCGCACTGTCGGAGGGTCAGTGCTGAGAGTGCCGCACTGTCAGAGGGTCAGTGCTGAGGGAGTGCCACACTGTCGGAGGGTCAGTGCTGAGAGTGCCGCACTGTCGGAGGGTCAGCGCTGAGGGAGTGCCGCACTGTCGGAGGGTCAGTGCTAAGAGTGCCGCACTGTCGGAGGGTCAGTACTGAGGGAGTGCCGCACTGTCGGAGGGTCAGTGCTGAGGGAGTGCCACACTGTCAGAGGGTCAGTGCTGAGGGAGTGCCGCACTGTCGGTGGGTCAGTGCTGAGGGAGTGCCGCACTGTCAGAGGGTCAGTGCTGAGGGAGTGCCGCACTGTCAGAGGGTCAGTGCTGAGGGAGCACCGCACTGTCAGAGGGTCAGTGCTGAGGGAGCGCCGCACTGTCAGAGGGTCAGTGCTGAGGGAGTGCCGCACTGTCAGAGGGTCAGTGCTGAGGGAGTGCCGCACTGTCAGAGGGTCAGTGCTGAGGGAGTGCCGCACTGTCGGTGGGTCAGTGCTGAGGGAATGCCGCACTGTCAGAGGGTCAGTGCTGAGGGAGTGCCGCACTGTCGGAGGGTCAGTGCTGAGAGTGCCGCACTGTCGGAGGGTCAGCGCTGAGGGAGTGCCGCACTGTCGGAGGGTCAGTGCTAAGAGTGCCGCACTGTCGGAGGGTCAGTACTGAGGGAGTGCCGCACTGTCGGAGGGTCAGTGCTGAGGGAGTGCCACACTGTCAGAGGGTCAGTGCTGAGGGAGTGCCACACTGTCAGAGGGTCAGTGCTGAGGGAGTGCCGCACTGTCGGTGGGTCAGTGCTGAGGGAGTGCTGCACTGTCAGAGGGTCAGTGCTGAGGGAGTGCCACACTGTCAGAGGGTCAGTACTGAGGGAGTGCCGCACTGTCGGAGGGTCAGTGCTGAGGGAGTGCCACACTGTCAGAGGGTCAGTGCTGAGGGAGTGCCGCACTGTCGGAGGGTCAGTGCTGAGGGAGTGCCACACTGTCGGAGGGTCAGTGCTGAGGGAGTGCCACACTGTCAGAGGGTCAGTGCTGAGGGAGTGCCGCACTGTCGGTGGGTCAGTGCTGAGGGAGTGCCGCACTGTCAGAGGGTCAGTGCTGAGGGAGTGCCACACTGTCAGAGGGTCAGTGCTGAGGGAGTGCCGCACTGTCGGTGGGTCAGTGCTGAGGGAGTGCCACACTGTCAGAGGGTCAGTGCTGAGGGAGCACTGCACTGTCGGAGGGTCAGTGCTGAGGGAGCGCTGCACTGTGGGAGGGTCAGTGCTGAGGGACTGCCACACTGTCGGAGGGTCAGCGCTGAGGGAGTGCCACACTGTCAGAGGGTCAGTGCTGAGGGAGTGCCGCACTGTCGGAGGGTCAGTACTGAGGGAGCACCGCACTGTCAGTGGGTCAGTGCTGAGGGAGTGCCGCACTGTCAGTGGGTCAGTGCTGAGGGAGTGCCGCACTGTCAGAGGGTCAGTGCTGAGGGAGTGGGCACTGTCAGAGGGTCAGTGCTGAGGGAGTGCCGCACTGTCGGAGGGTCAGTACTGAGGGAGTGCCGCACTGTCAGTGGGTCAGTGCTGAGGGAATGCTGCACTGTCAGAGGGTCAGTGCTGAGGGAGTGGGCACTGTCAGAGGGTCAGTGCTGAGGGAGTGCCGCACTGTCGGAGGGTCAGTGCTGAGGGAGTGCCGCACTGTCGGAGGGTTAGTGCTGAGGGAGCGCCGCACTGTCGGAGGGTCAGTGCTGAGGGAGTGCCGCACTGTCGGAGGGTCAGTGCTGAGGGAGTGCCGCACTGTCGGAGGGTCAGTGCTGAGGGAGTGCCGCACTGTCGGAGGGTCAGTGCTGAGGGAGTGCCGCACTGTCGGAGGGTCAGTGCTGAGGGAGTGCCGCACTGTCAGAGGGTCAGTGCTGAGGGAGCACCGCACTGTCGGAGGGTCAGTGCTGAGGGAGCGCTGCACTGTCAGAGGGTCAGTGCTGAGGGAGTGGGCACTGTCGGGAGAGTCAGTACTGAGGGAATGCCGCACTGTCAGAGGGTCAGTGCTGAGGGAGTGCCACACTGTCGGAGGGTCAGTGCTGAGGGAGCGCCGCACTGTCGGAGGGTCAGTGCTGAGGGAGCACCGCACTGTCGGAGGGTCAGTGCTGAGAGTGCCGCACTGTCGGAGGGTCAGTGCTGAGGGAGTGCCACACTGTCAGAGGGTCAGTGCTGAGGGAGTGCCGCACTGTCGGAGGGTCAGTGCTGAGGGAGTGCCGCACTGTCGGAGGGTCAGTGCTGAGGGAGCACCGCACTGTCGGAGGGTCAGTGCTGAGGGAATGCCACACTGTCGGAGGGTCAGTGCTGAGAGTGCCGCACTGTCAGAGGGTCAGTGCTGAGGGAGCGCCGCACTGTCAGAGGGTCAGTGCTGAGGGAATGCCGCACTGTCGGTGGGTCAGTGCTGAGGGAGTGCCGCACTGTCGGAGGGTCAGAGCTGAGAGTGCCGCACTGTCAGAGGGTCAGTGCTGAGGGAGCACCGCACTGTCGGAGGGTCAGTGCTGAGGGAGCGCTGCACTGTCAGAGGGTCAGTGCTGAGGGAGTGGGCACTGTCGGGAGAGTCAGTACTGAGGGAATGCCGCACTGTCAGAGGGTCAGCGCTGAGGGAGTGCCACACTGTCAGAGGGTCAGTGCTGAGGGAGTGCCGCACTGTCGGAGGGTCAGTGCTGAGGGAGTGCCGCACTGTCGGAGGGTCAGTGCTGAGGGAGTGCCGCACTGTCGGAGGGTCAGTGCTGAGGGAGTGCCGCACTGTCGGAGGGTCAGTGCTGAGAGTGCCGCACTGTCGGAGGGTCAGCGCTGAGGGAGTGCCGCACTGTCGGAGGGTCAGTGCTGAGAGTGCCGCACTGTCAGAGGGTCAGTGCTGAGGGAGTGCCACACTGTCGGAGGGTCAGTGCTGAGAGTGCCGCACTGTCGGAGGGTCAGCGCTGAGGGAGTGCCGCACTGTCGGAGGGTCAGTGCTAAGAGTGCCGCACTGTCGGAGGGTCAGTACTGAGGGAGTGCCGCACTGTCGGAGGGTCAGTGCTGAGGGAGTGCCACACTGTCAGAGGGTCAGTGCTGAGGGAGTGCCGCACTGTCGGTGGGTCAGTGCTGAGGGAGTGCCGCACTGTCAGAGGGTCAGTGCTGAGGGAGTGCCGCACTGTCAGAGGGTCAGTGCTGAGGGAGCACCGCACTGTCAGAGGGTCAGTGCTGAGGGAGCGCCGCACTGTCAGAGGGTCAGTGCTGAGGGAGTGCCGCACTGTCAGAGGGTCAGTGCTGAGGGAGTGCCGCACTGTCAGAGGGTCAGTGCTGAGGGAGTGCCGCACTGTCGGTGGGTCAGTGCTGAGGGAATGCCGCACTGTCAGAGGGTCAGTGCTGAGGGAGTGCCGCACTGTCGGAGGGTCAGTGCTGAGAGTGCCGCACTGTCGGAGGGTCAGCGCTGAGGGAGTGCCGCACTGTCGGAGGGTCAGTGCTAAGAGTGCCGCACTGTCGGAGGGTCAGTACTGAGGGAGTGCCGCACTGTCGGAGGGTCAGTGCTGAGGGAGTGCCACACTGTCAGAGGGTCAGTGCTGAGGGAGTGCCACACTGTCAGAGGGTCAGTGCTGAGGGAGTGCCGCACTGTCGGTGGGTCAGTGCTGAGGGAGTGCCGCACTGTCAGAGGGTCAGTGCTGAGGGAGTGCCACACTGTCAGAGGGTCAGTACTGAGGGAGTGCCGCACTGTCGGAGGGTCAGTGCTGAGGGAGTGCCACACTGTCAGAGGGTCAGTGCTGAGGGAGTGCCGCACTGTCGGAGGGTCAGTGCTGAGGGAGTGCCACACTGTCGGAGGGTCAGTGCTGAGGGAGTGCCACACTGTCAGAGGGTCAGTGCTGAGGGAGTGCCGCACTGTCGGTGGGTCAGTGCTGAGGGAGTGCCGCACTGTCAGAGGGTCAGTGCTGAGGGAGTGCCACACTGTCAGAGGGTCAGTGCTGAGGGAGTGCCGCACTGTCGGTGGGTCAGTGCTGAGGGAGTGCCACACTGTCAGAGGGTCAGTGCTGAGGGAGCACTGCACTGTCGGAGGGTCAGTGCTGAGGGAGCGCTGCACTGTGGGAGGGTCAGTGCTGAGGGACTGCCACACTGTCGGAGGGTCAGTGCTGAGGGAGTGCCACACTGTCAGAGGGTCAGTGCTGAGGGAGTGCCGCACTGTCGGAGGGTCAGTACTGAGGGAGCACCGCACTGTCAGTGGGTCAGTGCTGAGGGAGTGCCGCACTGTCAGTGGGTCAGTGCTGAGGGAGTGCCGCACTGTCAGAGGGTCAGTGCTGAGGGAGTGGGCACTGTCAGAGGGTCAGTGCTGAGGGAGTGCCGCACTGTCGGAGGGTCAGTACTGAGGGAGTGCCGCACTGTCAGTGGGTCAGTGCTGAGGGAATGCTGCACTGTCAGAGGGTCAGTGCTGAGGGAGTGGGCACTGTCAGAGGGTCAGTGCTGAGGGAGCGCCGCACTGTCGGAGGGTCAGTGCTGAGGGAGCGCCGCACTGTCGGAGGGTCAGTGCTGAGGGAGTGCCGCACTGTCAGAGGGTCAGTGCTGAGGGAGCGCCGCACTGTCGGAGGGTCAGTGCTGAGGGAGCGCCGCACTGTCGGAGGGTCAGTGCTGAGGGAGCGCCGCACTGTCGGAGGGTCAGTGCTGAGGGAGCGCCGCACTGTCGGAGGGTCAGCGCTGAGGGAGCGCCGCACTGTCGGAGGGTCAGCGCTGAGGGAGCGCCGCACTGTCGGAGGGTCAGTGCTGAGGGAGTGCCGCACTGTCGGAGGGTCAGTGCTGAGGGAGTGCCGCACTGTCAGAGGGTCAGTGCTGAGGGAGTGGGCACTGTCGGAGGGTCAGTGCTGAGGGAGTGCCGCACTGTCGGAGGGTCAGTGCTGAGGGAGTGCCGCACTGTCAGAGGGTCAGTGCTGAGGGAGTGGGCACTGTCGGAGGGTCAGTGCTGAGGGAGTGCCGCATTGTCGGAGGGTCAGTACTGAGGGAGTGCCACACTGTCGGAGGGTCGGTACTGAGGGAGCACCGCACTGTCGGAGGGTCAGTGCTGAGGGAGTGCCGTACTGTCGGAGGGTCAGTGCTGAGGGAGTGCCGCACTGTCGGAGGGTCAGTGCTGAGGGAGTGCCGTACTGTCGGAGGGTCAGTGCTGAGGGAGTGCCGCACTGTCGGAGGGTGAATGGGTATTTTCGGAGAGTAGGTTTTCAGTACATCAATGATAAGATTCCGATCTTGACCCCGACAGTTTCTAATCCTCTCCCCCACAGGTACACACTCTGAATCCCACCTTCTGACCAATAACCACTCGGCCCATCGCTGAGGAAGGGATCTTGCTGTGCGGAGTGACAGCTCCCCGGCGGTTACCTGAGCGCCTGCCCTCATTCCCCTGTAACTCTGAGGCCGAGGGCTGTGCCTGCAGGCACCGAGCTCTGGGAGCGGGGCTCGAAGTGAGGCGACGCGATGTCTAGGCCCGCGTTGCTATGGTTACCTTGGCGCCCTCGGAGTCCGACTCCGCCATGACGCCAACCTGGCGCGCCTGCGCATGCTCCACCTCCGGACCCGCCCACCCCCACCAACAAGTACAAAAGCCGCCAAGAGAAGACCAAGGTGCCAGCTCCCACTCTGGCCCTCCCGCTGCACCGCTCCCTGCAGCGGATAAAGTTATCTACAGCTGTACACTGCCGTAATTGTTCGCACAAGTAGATACGTTCAGTTTTAACTTCACTGATCAATGTAACTTTCGCTGCTGTTTATGGGAAATTGCAGTGTGTGAATTAACTGTTTAGTTTCACTCATTTTCATAGTGACCACAGGTGATTTTAGAGAATTGTATAAATCCATGAGGGGCATGGATGGAGTAAATAGCCAAGGTCTTTTCTCCAGGTTAGGAGACTCTGGAAGTAGAGGGCTAGAGAATGACATACCAGAGGAAATGGGGGAGGCTGGCACAATTACAGCATTTAAAAGGCACCTGATATATGGAGAGGAAGAGTTTAGAGGGATATGGGCCAAATGGGACTAGATTAATGTAGAATATCTGGTTGGCAGAGACAGGTCAGATTAAAGGGTCTGCTTCTGTACTCTACCTCTCTTGAGACTCTATGACCCAAAGCATTAACTGCCTTCCCTCCACAGAGGCTGCCAGACTGCCTGAACTTCTCTCGCAATTTTGGTTTTTGTTGCACAGGTTCTTAATTGGCTGTAATATACTATAGGTGGCCTGAAGTATTGAAAGTGCTATATTAATGCAAATTTCTCAACGTTCCTAGGAAAGAGTGGTTAATATCCATTTGAGAATAAATGCCTCTGCCGGTGGCACAGTGGTTAGCACTGCTGCCTCACAGTGCCAGGGACCCAGGTTCGATCCCACCCTCGGGCAACTGTCTGTGTGGAGTTTGCACGTTCTCCGTGTCTGCGTGGGTTTCCTCCCACACTCCAAAGATATGCAAGTCAGGTGCTTTGGCCATGCTAAATTACCCATAATGTTAGGCACATTAGTCAGGGGTAAATGGGTCTGGGTGGGTTTCTCTTTCAGAGGTTCAATGTGGACTGGTTGGGCCAAAGGGCCTGTTTCCACACTGTAGGGAATCTAATTTGTGCAATCATGAGGGTAGGATCTTAGGGTGGGTGTTTCATCAGCTGCTCGGAATGCTGGACTGGAATCTTAAAGCAAGGCACACTGACACCAATGGGGGACATAGTGGTCATAATTACTGAGTTGTAATCCAGAGGCCGAGCTCTGGAGTACAGGTTCAAATCTTACCTCTGAGAAGGACACTGCTTGTCACTGGCCACTCAGGTGTTTCCTTTCTTCTCAGTGGTGGAAATTGAATAAAGATTTGTACATCTGTTGTCTTTCACTGTGTCTCACACCTGCACACACACACAACATTGGTGCTGGGGAAAATACAAGCACTACCGCAATTAGGCGGTAGTGCAGGGGTTTTAAATAAAATCCCTCTGGCAACATAGAATAGTGGCTAAAATACAGATTTTAATTACTCTGAAAAGTCTGTCCAAATTAGTTGAATGCTTTTATTCATCATTATTATTATTTTGATTGCAGGACTACTATGAAAGTTAACAAGTTCCGAATTATGGGTAGACATGCTCAAGTCAGTTTTTGGTACCACCAATGCATTTTTGTAACTGTGTGACTGTAGTGCTTTCAGTTTATTTAAACAGAGGATATAAATCTTAGCCTACACTTGGTCAAACCAGAGATCAAATACATGGATTTCCTCAGTGTGATCAGTGATATTTAACCTTAGGTATCCTGTATCTAAAACAACTGAGAGGTGACATTACAAACTTTTCATTTGCGTGCATTTAACAATAAAGGCTATTCTATTGAAGGGTCACAAGATCTGAAATATTAACTTTTTTTCTCTCCACAGATGTTGCCAGGCTGGTGAGTTTTTCCAGCAATTTATTTTTGTTGCTGTATCTCTAATCTCCTCCAGTTGTGCAATAACTCCACCTCGACTCAGGCTTCTTGATCATCCCTACTTTCATTACAGGGCTATGCCTGCAGCTGCACATTGCCCAAGCTCTGAAATTCCCTCCCCAAAACACCCACTGCTCCTCTCAAGTACCCCAAGAACAAGCCTTTGGCCACCACTCCTAAGATTTCCTAATGTAGTTTGTTCTCAAATTTTTTTTCCTCATAACATTCCTATGCAGCACCCTGGGACGTTTTTATAAATACAACTCTGTGACTGGATTTTTCATACAGATAACTAAGAATCTCAATTCAATTACTGCTGTATTCTTTATTCACATTTCCAAATTCTGAAGTTTTTTTTTAAGTTTTGTGCGGGTACAATGTATTAAAAACAGAGACATGCATAGACCAGGATAATAGCAGAAAATACAAGAATTGGATGTAAGTGTGTCACAAATAAATCAGGAAGGATCCTGATGGGGAAGATATGAAAGTAAGAAGGAAGTGGTACATTTCACAATGCTGCGAGGTCAGAGACACTCTAGAAAACATGTGAAGCTGAATCACAAGAGTGCTAAACTGCTTTGGCAGAGTCATACAGAACACAATCATCACAGTTGCACCCTCCTCTCTGCTGCCAAAATAATGATGGCCAACATCAAGCACTTTAAGTCAGGTGATTGGAGGAGAAAACATTATTCATGCTTCCCAGTCCTGCGAGGAGGTATCTCCTACATTAGGCGCTGTGGTTCTATTTCATTGGCAGAGTCATTGATTGAAGGGGATGGATTTAATGCAGAGGAGTTTGGTGCAATCATTAGAGTCATGATTTGTAGGATTTTCTCCAGTGTTCTGGTCAACGGCCAGGGAAGAGGAGAAGCATTTCACAGAACTGTCACTAATGAGTATTTATTTGGTGGTACCCCAGGAGGTAAAACCTCAAACTGAGATAATCTAACATTAGCCAATTGACAGTTCAGCTGCATACCACCCGGAACATCCCTGATGCATAAGTGATGCACTCCTCCTTTATGGATCTTACTGGATTTGTGACCCAGTATCACTCTGTACATGGCAATGTGTACTCCGAAATCACTTTCAACTTAAAGTTAATGGAGCCAGCCTTCTCCCAATATGGAGCTGGAGGGATTGGTCTTTCTCCAGTCAATAGTAACATAGTATCAGGGCCCTCAGTGGTTAAATCCATGGTCAATGCTTATTGAGAGTCACATTCAATTAAATGTGGTTTCAGTGATTCACATCAAACACACAGACTCATCACTGAAGTCTCTGTCACTGAGTCATGATTATAGGTGTTCAACATGAGTTTTTAAAAAGTGTTGGATAAAGGTGCAGGTATTGGTTTGTGTCCTTAAGATGTTCTCTTTGTGTGTATCAACAAGTCCCTCTGGAGTCCCACATCAAGGTTTGCAGTGCCTGCTCTCCCAGGGAGAGGGTCTGTGATTAGTGTCAGTTTATTGAAGACCCCACGGCCGAAGTAATCTGCAATGACTGAGAATCCATCCTTTGAACACTTCAGCTGGAGACAAATAAATAGAGGGCATCAGAAGGAACAGGCAAAAAAAAACAGGTTAGTAATACAGTACAATCAGTACCCTACGTAATACAGTACAATCAGTACCCTATGTTCGGGGGAAATACCAGGCTTTAAATGAAGGATGAACAATCTGAGGTGCAGACCCAAGTCAGCCAATCTCCACAGGCAGCACATTAATGACCAATGACCCGGCAGGCATGTACACGTAGTATTTGAATGCACGGGTAGGGTGTGTGTGTGTGTGCGCGTGTGTCTTGGGGGGGGGGTTTGCGTATGTGCTTGTAAACCCTATCCGTGCATGCAAAAACTTCGCACACACGCCTGCCAAGTCATTGGTCATTAACGTGCTGACTGTGGAGATTGGCTGACTTGTGTGGGGGGTTTGCGTGTGTGGGGGGGCTTGCGTATGTGTCGATGTAGGGAGTTTTGCGTGTGTGGAGGGGGGGGTTTGCGTGTGTCTGAGTGGGGGAGGTTGGTTTGCATGTGTGTCTGTGTGGGGGGTGGTTTGCATGTGTGTCTGTGTGGGGTGGGGGTTGCGTGCATGTCTGTGTGCGGGGGGTTTGCATGCATGTCTGTGTGGGGGTTTTGTGTGTGTGTGGGGGGGTTTTGCGTGTGTGTGTGTGGGGGGGGTTTGCATGTGTGTGAGTGGAGAGCTTTGCATGTGTCTGTGTGGGGGGTGATTTGCTTGTGTGTCTATGAGGCGGGGGGGGGGGAGGTTGCATGTATATGTCTGTGTGGAAATCACTAACCACTGTTTCCTGCACAAGCTGGATATAAGGAGACACATTGTTAGGACCAACCGTCATGGACCTCACGATTAAGTTGTTTGTCAAATCCATGAGAGTCCTGTTCCCCTGAGCCCCTCATATGTGATGTTTACCTGATGTTGGAACTTGTCGTGAAGATCCAGCTTCTGTTCCTGGGCATGGATCATGTCCATTACTTTCCGGTTTTCAGGCATGCAGGTTGGACATTCCGAATCATGCTCTGCATAACTCTCAAAGCAGTGTTGGTGGAAGGAGTGGCCACACAGGAAGTGGACAGAGGGCAGTTCCAGGGGACTGTTACACATGCTGCACTTGGGTTTCTGAAAGATCTTTGCACTGACAACAAACAATAGTCTGATAACTCCAGCATTCCAGGCAGAGCACAGAATATTACTGATTTCAAGACAGATGCCTGGAACAGGCTCTCACAATTAACAATGCATCAGTTCAGGAGCGCGAGGGAACAGAAGTGAAAATAATAAAAAACTAGCATCAGAAAGCACGAGCTTTCACATTAACTGGGGAAAGGATCTTTCCTCTCAGCACACAATTACACCAAGCTCAAGATGAGTTTCTGCTTCTTGGAGATGGGGTTGCTGAAATCTCTCTCTTCTGTGGCCCAGAGACAGAGTTACATGACTCCGAAGCACTTGGAAAATGAACACAACAAAACAATACGCAGACAAGCATTAAAATTATGAACAAAAATAAGTTGTGCAAAACACCAACACGTTTGAGTTGTCTCAATTGTGCTGGACATTAGGGGCTTGAATTATAAGTGCAACCTATGAGATGCAGTCAGAGACCACCCCATCCCCCCACTACCACAGTAATGCAGCAAAGCAGCATTTTGGCTGCTTTACGCTCATTTACCTGCTTTTTAGTTCTTCAATCTCCTCCTGGATTTTCTTGGTTTCTTCGCGATATTGTTTGATCCTTCGCTCATCTTCAGCAATGTGGTCACTTTCTTGCTGTAGCTTATTAATGAGATAATCCTTAATGACTGAGAGTGTGGCTGTTGAGTTGTGAGCCAGTGTCTGTACAACTGCAAAGGTGGGAGGAGGGGAAAGGAGAGATACATGGAAAGTCTCAGATTTATGAATCTGTGCTTAATGGAACAGCAGAATCTCCAACAGCTTTTAGAAGGTAAGTTTCTTTTTAATTCGTTCATGGGATGAGGGCGTCACTGGCCAAGCAGCATTTATTGCCTATTCCTAATTGCCCAGAGGGCAGTTATGAGCCAGCCACATTGCTGTGGGTCTGGAGTCACTACTACAGACCAGGTAAGGATAGCAAGCTTCTTTCCCTAAAGGATGTTAGTGAACCAGACAGGTTTTTCTGATATTCAGTGATAGTTGGTCATCATTAGACTGCGGATGACGGATTTTTGTTTTATTGAATTAGAATTCCACCATCTGATGTGGCAGGATTTGAACACGTGTCCCCAAAACATTACCTGGGTCTCTAGATTAACAGTCCAGCAATAATACCACTGTACCATCACCACCCCCTGGTTGTAAGAGACATTTGTTTGTAATGTCAAAGACCCGAGAGAGAGTGCAATAGGTCGAATGGCCTTCTTCGGGACAACTCTGAGAAGACCATTTTCTTAGCACCTGATTAAATGTGACCAGGCTGTGCAGTAATGTGCACCATCCCTCCCCAGAACTCAGATTTCTTTTGCTTGCCAACTGTACAACCATGCTATACTCCCACCATTTACAATCTGGTCATTGTAAAGCATGGAAGACAATTACTCCAACAGGAGGCCCACATATCAAAGGTTTTAAAGAAACCTTTACAATATCATAAAGTGATCTAGTGTCTGGCAGTGGTCAGCTCTCAAAGGAAAGTCTTGTTGAACAGAATTTCATATTTTTGTCATGCGTGTTTCTGTTGCTGTAATACAGTGTTGATCAATTCACTGACCATATGCAGGAAACTGGGAAATCAGATGTAATGAACTCGGTCCAAATTAGTAAAATGTAATAAACATCATTGCTGATCATGTGACCTTGATGTATTGTCACATGGTGTGTGGATGTGACCTTTAATCTTTGTTGAGAGAAGCCGCAGGAGAGGAAGCGGTCTTTCATCTCCTTGGTTACTGAAATGTTTGTTAAATTAATTTAGTCAGAGAGGACTCTCAGTGTGTATACATGTACACATAGCATCTGAGGCTTTGCTACTAAACTCTGTGCTAGTTACTCTGTGGCTACATTTTCTATTATGCAATGCTGCAGGAGCCAACAGTTTCTGCAGTGATGATACAACTGACTGCTTTTCACATGTCAGATTGACAGGGGAGGGGCAGGGATCATGGTTTGCCACCCACAGAACAAAATGGATAGTCTGAGACTACCCAGTGAGGAGACTCAGTCTTACCCAGCAGGGGAGGCATCAGGTTGTTCCTGTCGATGTACCTCAGCACACTGCTGATGTATTCCTTACAATCCTCCTCCTTCCGTGCAAAGTATCCAAGTGCTTGTTCCCAGAGGCAGGCCTCTTGCTCCCCGTACCGCTCACATGTCTCGATCACCTTGGCATACTCATCGTTTTGCATATGATAATGCATTATCTGCTGGTATCTGAGGGAAAGCATCCACAACTTGGAACAGAGGTGAGACACAGACAAGACCCTCTCCTCCCCACCTCTCCTCATCAGCGACCTTACTACAGAAACAAAGATTCATGTTTATATAACATCTGTCACAGGCTCACGACCACAGTGTTTTATATAACATCTATCACAGGTTCATGACCACAGTGTTTTATATAACATCTGTCACAGTCTCAGGGCCAGTGTTTTATACAACATCTGTCACAGGCTCACGACCACAGTGTTTTATATAACATCTGTCACAGTCTCAGGGCCAGTGTTTTATATAACATCTGTCACAGGCTCACGACCACAGTGTTTTATATAACATCTGTTGCAGGCTCAGGGCCCGTGTTTTATATAACATCTGTCACAGGCTCAGGGCCAGTGTTTTATATAACATCTGTCACAGGCTCAGGGCCAGTGTTTTATATAACATGTCACAGGCTCACGACCACAGTGTTTTATATAACATCTGTCACAGGCTCAGGGCCCGTATTTTATATAACATCTGTCACAGGCTCAGGGCCCGTGTTTTATATAACATCTGTCACAGGCTCAGGGCCAGTGTTTTATATAACATCTGTCACAGACTCAGGGCCAGTGTTTTATTACCAATTAACCAACTGTCTTTGAAGTGCTGTTATTGTTGTAATGTAGGAAACCCAGCAGCCAATTTCAGCACAGCAAGATCCCAAAAAACAGCAAGTTGGCGATGACTAGTCTTTTGTTGAAACGTTGATTGAGGGATAAATATTGGTCAGGACACTGGGCACAACTTCTGTGCTCTCTTAAACAGTGCCAGGGGATCTTTTACATCTACCCAAGAGTGCAGTCTTGGACAATGCAACACTCCAGGAATATTGAGACTGAAAGAATGTCAGGCTAGATTTTATGTTCAAATCTTTCCAAAGGGACATGAACCCTGACCTCCTCATGCAGAGAGGGTGGTGCTGCCCACAGTCACAGGGCTGATCCCAAGAACCCACACATCAGGGAATATCTCTGTCCAAGAGATTTGTGAAATCCTGCATGGCCTCACCTCAACCTCTGGTAGGTACAACCTTCCGTACTGGTTCACCCCTTCCCACAAAATCTGACCGTCTGCCTTCTCACTGGACCATGCCTTCAGCTGCCTGCTCTACTAAGCTTTGGAATTCGTTTCTTAAAACTCTCCAGCTCTAACTTTCTCTGCTCCCTTACAACAGTCCTTAAAAGTCTTTGACCAGGACCTTACTCATCATAACATCTTTTTTGGCTTGGTGTCAATTTTCATCAGGTTCTGATCCTATAGGATAAATTACATTGAAAGGTGCTTTTTAGACACAAACTGTTGCGTTCAAAACCTGTACAGCTGAGCTCTGGTACTCATTAAGAATTCCACCAGTTTGGCTATATTTCCTAATTCCATCAAAAATGGAGCTTTTCTCAAAAGTGACTGGTGAATCCATTTCCTCCTGCGCTTACATAGATTTTAAATTTGTGCTGAGGCTGTCTGGTGCAGTGTTCTGCTCCAGTGATGGCTCAAATCCTGATTTCCTTGTTTGTTGTTTCTCTGCAAATGAAGCCAATTCAAATGTCTGCTCTCTGTCAGCCTCTGACCAGCTGTAAATTATAAAACACAAAGGCACCATTGTTCCAGTCCTGGGTGAGAATATCACAGCATTTCCGAAATACAAGTGATCTCATTCTGCACTCACAGTCGGCCCTGCTCATACAGGTACAACACTCCGTCTTTGAAATTGTGCATTTGGCACAGCACCAACGCCTTGTCAAAGACAGCTTTAAATAAACCACTCTTCAACAGACTCATCGCATCTTCCTGCAGTCGCTTCTTCACCTGATTGGGAAATGTAACAGAAATAACCATTTAATACACAGCAGGAGGAATGCTGAACTGCAATTCAGTAATTTCTAATAACAGACTGGAAGCATAAAGACCTCAGACTGTCCCTCCAGACCCACCATCCCTGGGCTGGATTTGAAGTGATATTGGTCATGTTAAAATGCTAGATAATATTCTACATTTCTGGATGACACCAAATGTTGGTGGTCTGGGATGGATAGAGTGGTCAATACAAAGGATGAGTGCAATAAATAACATAAGCAAACATTAATTAACTTGCAGAATTATGTTACAAGTAGCAGCAAGTGTTAATATAGACAATTTATTCTTTAATGGGATGTGAGCATTGCTGGCTGGGCTAGCATTTATTGTTGCCCTGAAGAAGATGGTGCCTTCTTGAACCGCTGTTGTTATTGTGATGTGGGTTTCATCAAAATGCTTTTAGGAAGGGACTCCAGGATTCTGACCCAGCAAAAGTGAAGGAATAGTTTTATTACTCCAAGTCAGGATGGTATGTGGATTTGAGAGACACTTGTAGGCAGAGTTATTCCCATGTGTTTGCTACGTTGCCATTCTGGATGGCTGAGGCCACCAGTTTGGAAGTGAGGTTTTAATTTTTTTTCAAAATGCACAATCTAAATTATATGAAGCAGCAAAGGGAACTGGGAGCTCAATACATAAATAACTAAAGATAATGACAGATAATAAGGCCATAATAAAAGCAAAATTTGTACATGTGGGAATTGAGAAGTAGAGAAGCTAGTTCATATCAAATCTTGGTTAGGCCATACTTAGAATACTACATAGAGTTTATTTAAAAAAAAGATAATGGAGGACATGCAATACAGATTTATAAGATGATACAAAACTGAGAGATAGCGATCAGGAAAGCTGCTTCTCTTCACCCGAGAGAAGGACACAGAGGGATTGGGAGTGAGTTTTTCTCTACAATTATAAATGGGTTTGATAAAGTAATGCAGGGAATGTTTCCAAAACTTGAGGCCACCAATTTAAGATAGTCACCAAGAAATCAAAATTCAGTTGAATCCTCTTTATCCAGGTTAACAGTGAACTGGCTGCCATTGCCCTGAGGTGAAATGCAGAGTTACACTTAACAGGAAGCTGAATATATTTTGAAGATGAAAGTAAAAGTGAGTTATATTGTTGCAGTGAATGAGGAGGACACTATGGCACTAAATGGCAGGACACAAAGAAGCTTTAGCTGAACAGAGGGATTTCGAGATACTTAGAATCCCTATCGTGTGGAAACAGACCATTTAGCGCAATAAAACCACACCAACTCTTCCTGAAGAGCATCCTATCCCCCTACTCTATCCCTGTAACCATACATTTGCCATTGGTAATTTAGCATGGCCAATCTATTTAACCTACACATCTTTGACAGGAAGAAACCGGAACACCCAGAAGAAACCCACGCAGACATGGGGAGAACATGTAAATTCCACACAGACCATCACCCGAGGGTGGAATTGAACACGGATCCCTGGCAGTGTGAGGCAGCAGTGCTAACCACTGAGCCACCGTGCCACCCTTCTCCAAAGATCCCCGAAGGCAGAAGGCAGTTTATTCGGGAAGTCAAGGCAGTATACTGGACATTTGCCTTTATCAGTTGTGGTATAAGAGTGGGAAAGTTATGTTGAAGTTGTATAGAATTTTGGTCAGGTCACAGCTGGAGCACTGTGTGCATTCACCAGCATGGTGATCCGAATTGAATGCTTCAACTATGAAGAGAGGCTGGATTACCAGGGGTTGGAGGGGAGTGTGTGTGACACCTGATTGAAGTGTGTAAGATTATGAAGGGCATGGACAGGATGGATAATAAAAAGCAGCTGTTCCCCTCAATTGAAGGATAATAATGAGGGGCCATAATATTAACCTAAAGGTTAGGAATTTAAAGGGAATTTGAGGGTAGTGGGAATCTGGAATACACAGTCTGGGAGGGAGGTTGAGGCAGGAAACCTCACAAACTTTAATAAAATACTTGGATGGACACGAAGTATCATAACACTCGAGGCTGTTGGCCGAGTGCTGCCAAATGGGACTTGCACTAATTTAGAGTTTTTTTTTGTTGGTGTAAACTCAATGGGCTCAAGGGACTGTTCTGTACTGTCTTCTGGAAATGTTAGGAGGTTTCACATAGAGCACATGTTGGTACAGAATAGCTGAATGGGGCATGTGCCGTTTTTCTATGCACAACATTTGATATAACTCTATGTCATCGAGCCATTAGTAAATGCAGAAAATTTCTAAGAGCATCGTGGCGCACAAATGTATATGGGAATCTTCCCAATAAATTTGGAATATCTCTGAAGCCCCAGCAAGGGTAGTGTGATAAAAATGGGAACCTGCACAGCAACGAAAATGCTTAAGCTGGGACGAGGTGATTTGCTGGAGCAGGATAAAAAACACACTAAACCCACATCCCCGCACTAAACTGGAGAAAGAGGAGGAGATTGTCTATACTGGGGAAAATCCCATCAGCGCACATCAGGTAAAAGACAAACAGTTCAAACCTGAACATCCTCCTCATGGGCCCAGTCCTGCAGCCTGAGTTCGAGCAGAGTATCGTACACACCCTGTGGGGAGTTCGCCTGAACCTGGATCATATGCTCCAAGAAATTCTTCAGCTCCCGTGGGTTGTTGGCAAAGATTGAAATAAACTCCTCAGAGTTTGCCTAAAATGAGAAAACACAAGCCAAAAACGAAGAATGTCAATCCTGAGGGAGGAGATTCACCAGAATGGTCCCAGGGATGTTGGACTTCGGATATGTGAAAAGACTGATGAAGCTGGAGCACAGAAAATTAAGCAGAGTATTTTTTTTTTTAGATTAGATTACTTACAGTGTGAAAACAGGCCCTTCGGCCCAACAAGTCCACACCGACCCGCCGAAGCGCAACCCACCCAGACCCATTCCCCTACATTTACTCCTGCACCTAACACTACGGGCAATTTAGCATGTCCAATTCACCTGACCCTGCACATTTTTGGACTGTGGGAGGAAACCGGAGCACCCGGAGGAAACCCACGCAGACACGGGGAGAATGTGCAAACTCCACACAGTCAGCCGCCTGAGGCGGGAATTGAACCCGGGTGTCTGGCGCTGTGAGGCAGCAGTGCTAACCACTGTGCCACCGCGCCGCCCACAGTATTGATAGTAGATTTTCGAAGGATAAGAGGTTTGACTGAGTAAATGAGAAACTAGTTTCAGTGATGGCACGGGCAACAACCAAGGAGAGACAAGGGTTTTTAATAAGTGCATTGAGAGTATCATCATCTGGAATGAGCTGTCTGAAGCAGCAAGTTCAATAATGGGTTCAGATAAACAGCTGAAAATTCACAGGGTTCAGGGGAAAGGCATGGATGGGGGGCGGGGGCGCTTTGGAACTGAAACAACTCTTTTATGAAGATAGCACACGCATAATGGGTGACAGAGCCTCCTTCTGTGGTGCACTTTACGACAGAAAGGGAAAGGGCTTCATCCGTACCTTATTCTTGTTTCTTCCTGCAGATTCTGTCTCTGCTGGTAGCTCTCCGCTGGCTCTGTAATCTGTACACAGGATTTTCAGTAGCTCAGTGGTCTCATCTGGAGCATGGTGCATGAGTGTCTTGCCATAATTCTTCATGTTCCTCTCTGCCTGGTCAAAGGGCAGCTTCCCAATGTAGCACAGGGCTTCCTGGTAGTTCTGTGAAGAGAAAACAATTCCAAGAGCCAAAGGTCTGCAATAGGGGCTCAGAGGGAAAATAAATAAAACCAGGATTTCAGAATCACGGATAGAACCTCTTCGTCTGAAACTGTCAGATATGGTGGTGAATCAGTTTTAGACTCAAGGGATGATGATGAATCAGACAATACGTATGGGGAGGTGGAGAATCTGGTGAGAAGACAATGGAAGGATAATGTGGGGTAGCTCTACCTAATGTGCCCAAGTTATCACCCAATCCCACGTGTGTGTCATAACAAAGCTCAATGTTTTGAGTGAGAGATGGGAGGGGGCTGATGGAGTGGAGCACATGATATCTTCAGGTACAATTAAACAGTCAACTCCATAACTATCAAATGGCAAATTCATCTGCTATTAGTTACACACCAACTTTTAATTGATTAATCTTCCAAGCAGTGGAATGGAGATACTGCAATATTTGATGACAAAAATACGTGAATGGAGAGAATCAGGTGACAGGATGTAGAAAACAGGATTCAGGACAATGTGAGAAATCGAATGGGGTAGATATGACCAGCGTGTAGATAGCAGCAGCAGTACAATCTCCAATCCCTTTTGTATTTCAGCATGAGGAGCAGTGTGTGATTACTGAGGAAGGAGCAGCTGGACATGGATATAGCTACCTTGATATCCTCGAGCTGGATCTTGAGGTACCACTCGTGGTGAGAGTGTTTATCAGCCAGATAGACAGCATGTCTGTAATAACCTGCCTGACGCAGCACCTTGATTGCAGTTTCAACATCAAAGTGGACCTCATTATCACTGGTCTGGGATGAAAGGGAATAATAAACTAGTCAACACGCAAAAGTCAAATCTTACAATGAACTGCTGCCCAATCTACTTCACTGATATTTACAACTAAAAAACCCTGCATTTCTGTGACACCATTGAGAAGCTGTACCTGCCTACAGGACCCACCCCCGGCTCCTCCTCTTTAAACCACTGGAATCTTAAATCAGTTCATCTCAAGCTGTCAGGAGATATTGTTAACAGTACTCTTCAGCTGCCCTGCATGTAAACTATGGCATTATTAATGTTTCACATGATTGATGACTGTATTTGCCCCATTGACTGTGAAGTATCTTATCAAATGTGTACTTCTAACATCTGAGGGAAACCATGCCCGGAAATATTTGAGCGGGCAAAATGACTGCATTAGTTAAACACAAACCATTTCAGGCAGGTGACTGCTTCACACCCAGTGGTCAGTGTTCACCGAGAGTTTCCAGCTTAGGACACTGAATGAATCTTACTGCTACAAAAGGTCAACGTGCTATTTATGTTTCCTCACTACCAAAGAGTCAGCTGATTCTGTACTGAGCACTACAGTTCATGGGAAGGAGAGAGTCAGAACACATTGACTTTACTTTGATGAACTCCTCAAGTTTGGAGCTGTCTTTCAGTTTCGTGTAACAGTTGAGTAGAAGCGTTGTGTGGTCCTCATTGGCCAGTGACTGACGGTGCAGGGCCTGAAGATATGCTGTCAGGTTGTGGATCCGCTGCGCATCCAGAAACTTCCGTATCACATATGATGGCTCCAGCTTCCCGATGGTGCTGTGGACAGCAAGGAGGAAGAGGTTTACTGCCGTAATGAAACAAACCCAGCATGCTGCATTCGCCTGACTGTGTGACATGTTCCTCAGTCTGGACAGCAGGGACAGGGGACGGGTGGTGTTCGAGATCTTGGTTGACATGGCAAGAGGGGCGGGAGCTGGGAATTCTAACTCACCAGGAACTGCAACAATTAAAGAAATAGACAGAGATTCCTACCAGAAAGTATATATTTTTTCATGGATGTGGGTGTGTTTACAATTTCCTGGATCCTAGGAAAGGTGAGGAAAACAAACTGACAGTGTACTCTGAAGCATGTGAATGTGTGCATAGGAAATTGCAAATGAATAACTCAGCAGCTGGCAACAATAACTCAAATATAGGCAAGGTGGAAAGGAGGAAATTGGTGGTGTTTGCATGTACTCTGTTACTTTTTCTTTTAAAACTATTTTTTTTCCTCGCAGATGTACGGGTCACTGACTGGGCCAGCACTTGTTGGCCATCCCGAATTTCCCCCTGACTGACTGGCTCATTCAGCTATTGCAGAGGGCAGTTAAGAGTTGCCTGCATTGTTGTGAGTCTGGAATCACATGTAGACCAAACTGGGTAAGGGACAGCAGATTTCCTTTCCTAGGGGACATCAGTGAACTAGATTGTCATGATCAGCAATATATGATCATTTCCAAATATTATTAATGGAATTTACAATTAACCAGCTTGCCAGTGTGGGATATAAATCCTGTTCAATTTAAGCCTGGGCCGATGGGGTACGAGCCCAGTGACAAAAACCATGATGCAGCTTCTCCCATGAAATTGGATGCAACTTTGGTTATGGCTCACCATGAAGATGGGGCAGGGAGTTTGGGGGAGAGGGGTGAAGAGAGGGTGTGTGGTGGGCAGTTGGTGGGGGAGGCAATCATGTCTCCCACAGACTCTGCCTTCTGAAGGGCAGCAGTTCACGATGGGTTATGTTCCACGCCAACGCTGGTCTTCAGCTGAGATACAACAGCTCACGGAAACAGGTTCTTTTCAATGTCTGACAAACCAAATAGAGTCATACAGAGGTAGAGCACGAAAACAGACCTTTCAGTCCAACTCGTCCATGCCGTCCAAACATCCCAACCCAAATACAGCCCCACCTGCCAACACTTGGCCCATATCCCTCTAAAACCTTCCTATTCATATACCCATCCAAATGCCTTTTAAATTGTACCAGCCTCCACCATTTCCTCTGGCAGCTCATCCCCTACACCCTCTGCGTGAAAAAGTTGCCCCTTGGGTCTCTTTTATATAGTCATAGAGATGTACAGATGGAAACAGACCGTTCAGTCCAACCCGTCCATGCCGACCAGATATCCCAACCCAAACTAGTCCCATTTGCCAGCATCCGGCCCATATCCCTCCAAACCCTTCCTATTCATATGCCCATTGAAATGCCTTTTAAATGTTGCAATTGTACCAGCCTCCATCACTTCCTCTGGCAGCTCATTCCATACACGTACCACCTTCTGCGTGAAAAAAAGTTACCCCCTTAGATATCTTGCCCCTCTCACCCTAAACCTTTGCCCTATAGTTCTAGACTCCCCCACCCCAGGGAAAAGACTTTGTCTACTTATCCTATCCATGCCCCTCATGATTTTATAAACCTCCAAAAGGTCACCCCTCACCCTCCGAAGCTCCAGGGAAAACAGCCCCAGCCCGTTCAACCACTCTCTATTGCTCAATTCTTCCAACCCTTGTAAATCTTTTCTGAACCCTTTCAAGTTTCATAACATCCTTCATCATTGGACAGGCAAATGGACGTACATGGAATGGTGCACGTGGGATGGGCTTCAGATTAATATGACAGGGTGGTGCAACATCGAGGGCCAAAGGGCCTGTACTGCGCTGTAATGTTCTATGTCTATGTCTAAAGGAAAGCATACCAAACACCCGCTTCACCATCCCATCCATCTGTGACTCTACTTTCAAGGAGCTATGAACCTGCACTCCAAGGTCTCTTTGCTCAGCAACACTCCCCAGGACCTTACCATTAAGTGTATAAGTCCTATTCTGATTTGCTTTTCCAAAATGCAGCACCTCACATTTATCTAAATTAAACCCCATCTGCCATTCCTCAGCCCAATGGGCCATCTGATCAAGATCCCATTGTAATGTGAGGTAACCGTCTTCGCTGTCCACTACACCTCCAATTTTGGTGTCATCTGCAAACTTACAAACTATACCTCTTATGCTCACATCCAAATCATTTATATGAATGACAAAGAGTAGTGGAGCCAGCACTGATCCTTATGGCACTCCACTGGTCTCAGGCTTCCAGTCTGAAAAATAGCCTTCCACCACCACCCTCTGTCTTCTACCTTTGTCCCAGTTCTTATATCCAAATGGCGAGTTCTCCCTGAATTCCATGAGTTCTAACCTTGCTAACTAGTCTCCCATGAGGAACCTTGTTGAACGCCTTACTAAAGTCCATATAGATCACATCCACCTCGCTGCCCTTTTCAATCCGCTTTGTTACTTCAAAAAACTCATCAAGCTTGAGAGACATGATTTCCCACGCACAAAGCCATATTGACTATCCCTAATCAGTCCTTGCCTTTCCAAATACACGTACATCCTGTCCCTCAGGATTCCCTCCAACAACTTGCCCACCACCGACATCAGGCTCACTGGTCTATAATTCCCTGGCTTGACCCTATTCTTAAATAGTGGCACAACTTTAGTCAACGTTCAGTCTTCCGGCACCTCACCTGTGACTATCGATTATACAAATATCTCAGCAAGGAGCCCAGCAATCACTCCCCTAGCTTCCCACAGAATTCTAGGGTACACCTGATCAGGTCCTGGGGATTTATACACCTTTGTGCGTTTCAAGACATCCAGCATTTCCTCCTCTGTAATATGGACATTTTTCAAGATGTCATCATTTATTTCCCTACAATCTATATATTCCATGTCCTTTTCCACAGTAAATACTGATGCAAAATACTCGTTTAGTAGTTCCCCCATCTCCTGCAGCTCCACACAAAGGCCACCTTGCTGATCTTTGAGGGGAGAAAGTGAGGTCTGCAGATGCTGGAGATCAAAGTTGAAACTTTATTGCTGGAACAGCACAGCAGGTCAGGCAGCATCCAGGGAACAGGAGATTCGACGTTTTGGGCACAGGCCCTTCTTCAGGAATCTTTGAGGGGCCCTATTCTTTCCCGCGTCACTCTTTTGTCCTTAATGTATTTGTCAAAACCCTTTGGATTTTCCTTAACGGTATTTGCCAAAGCTATCTCATGTCCCCTTTTTTGCCCTCCTGATTTCCCTCTTAAGTATACTCCTACTGCCTTGAAACTCTTCTAAGGATTCAGTCGATCTATCCCTGTCTATGCCTGACATATGCTTCCTTCTTTTTCTAAACAAAACCCTCAATTTCTTTAGTCATCCAGCATTCCCTACACTTACCAACCTTTCCTTTCACCCTAACAGGAATATACTGTCTCGAGACTCTCAGTAGCTCATTTCTGAAGGCTTCCCATTTTCCAGCTGTCCCTTTACTTGTGAACATCTGCCTCCAATCAGCTTTTGAAACTTCTTGCCTAATAACGTCAAAATTAGCCTTTCTCCAATTTAGAACTTCAACTTTT
Source organism: Chiloscyllium plagiosum (assembly GCF_037043375.1). NCBI lineage: Eukaryota > Metazoa > Chordata > Chondrichthyes > Orectolobiformes > Hemiscylliidae > Chiloscyllium > Chiloscyllium plagiosum. Next base: position 2,580,166 of record NW_028270167.1, read on the forward strand.
AGATCTGGTCTATCCTTTTCCATCACTATTTTAAAACGAATAGAATTATGGTCACTGGCCTCAAAGCGCTCCCCCACTGACACCTCAGTCACCTGCCCTGCCTTATTTCCCAAGAGTAGGTCAAGTTTTGCACCTTCTCTCGCAGGTACATCCACATACTGAATCAGAAAAATTTCTGAACATACTTAACAAACTCCTCTCCATTTAAACCCTTAACACTATGGCAGTCCATGTTTGGAAAGTTAAAATCCCCTACCATAACCAACCTATTATTCTTACAGATAAGAGATCTCCTTACAAATTTGTTTCTCAATTTCCCTCTGACTATTAGGGGGTCTATAATCCAATCCCAATAAGGTGATCTTCTCTTTCTTACTTCTTAGTTCCACCCAAATAACTTCCCTGGATGTATTTCCAGGAATATCCTCCCTCAGTACAGCTGTAATGCTATCCCTTATCAAAAACGCCACTCCCCCTCCTCTCTTGCCTCCCTTTCTGTCCTTCCTGTAGCATTTGTATCCTGGAACATTAAACTGTCAGTCCTGCCCATCCCTGAGCCATGTTTCTGTAATTGCTATGATATCCCAGTCCCATGTTCCTAACCATGCACTGAGTTCATCTGCCTTCCCTGTTAGGCCCCTTGCATTGAAATAAATGCAGTTTAACTTATCAGTCCTACCTGTTCTCTGTTTTGTCCCTGTCTGACTCACTCCCTTTCCCAACTGTACCAGTCTCAGATTGATCTCTTTCCTCACTATTTGCCTGGGATATCCGCCCCTTACTAGTTTAAATCCTCCCAAGCGGCTCTAGCAAATCTCCCTGCCAGTATATATTAGTCCCCTTCCAATTCAGGTGCAATCTGTCCTTCTTGAACAGGTCACTTCTACCTCAGAAAAGATTCCAATGATCCAAAAATGTGAATCCTTCTCCCATACATCAGCTCCTTAGACATGCATTCATCTGCTCTATCTTCGTATTTCTACCCTGTACTGGCAGCAATCCAAATATTACTACTCTCGAGGACCTCCTTTTTAAACTTCTGCTTAACTTTCTATATTTCCCCTTCAGAATCTCATCCTTTCCTCTTCCTATGTCACTGGTTCCAATGTGGACAATGATCCTTTGCTGGCCCCTATCCCCCTTGAGAACATTCTACACCCTCTCTGATGCATCCTTGATCCTGGCACCAGGGAGGCAACACACCATTCTGATTTTTCTCTGCTGGCCACAGAAATGTCTGTCTGTGCCTCGGACGAGAGAGTCCCCTAACACAATTGATCACTTGGAACCTGACGTACCCCTCATTGCATTAGTGCCAGAAACTTGGCTGTTCTCTATTGTCACTCTCCCTCCACCCACTGTTTCCAATCTGGGTCTACACATACCGGATATATTGCTGTATGGCACCGTCATGATCCCCTTTCACATACAGGTGGTCACCGTACTGTCGGAAGATATCTGCCAGTCCGTCGTTATCTAAATGGTGACTCTTCGCCAAATTGATGGCCATAACAAACAGGTTCTTTTTAAATAACATCTGGCAAATAGGAAACACATCACATCAGCAAAATCTCATATTTCTATAGCACCTTTTAACCTCTAAAGGAACACTTCACAGAACGGAATCTGAGACTGAGCCACAGCAAGTACAATTAGGACAGTGAGATTTGAGATTTATAGCTCAGGTTGAGGTTCTAGATTTAGATTTGCTCGCTGAGCTGGAAGGTTCATTTTCAGACGTTTGGTCACTATACTAGGTAACATCATCTGAGCGCCTCCGGTGAAGTATTGGTGTTAGTGATCCGCTTTCTATTTATTTGTTTAGGTTTCCTTGGGTTGGTGATACCATTTCCTATGTTGGTGATGTCATTTCCTGTTCTTTTTCTCAGGTAAATGGGATCCAAGTCAATGAGTTTGTTGATAGAATTCCGGTTGGATTGCCATGCTTCTAGAAATTCTCGTACGTGTCTCTGTTTGGCTTGTCCGTGGATGGGTGTATTGTCCCAGTTAAAGTAGTATCCTTCCTCATCTGTGTGCAAGGATACTAGTGTTAGCGGGTCATGTCTTTTTGTGGTTAGTTGATGTTCATGCATCCTGGTGGCTAGTTTTCTGCCTGTTTGTCCAATGTAGTGTTTGTTACACTTCTTGTATGGTATTTTGTAAATGACATTAGTTTTGCTTGTTGTCTGTATAAGGTCTTTCAAGTTCATTAGCTGCTGTTTTAGTGTGTTAGTGGGTTTGTGGGCTACCATGATGCCAAGAGGTCTGAGTAGTCTGGCAGTCATTTCCGAGAGGTCTTTGATGTAGGGAAAGTAGCTAAGGTTTCTGGAAGCGTTTTGTCTGCTTGTTTGGGTTTGTTGCTGTGAAATCTGTTATCAGGGTTCTTAGCAGAGGCAGTAGTGCAGAGACTCAAACAAACAGCTTTGCCAACCATCCAACCCAAACTTTGGGTCTGATACGTGGATGACACCTTTGTCATCACGAAACAAAAAAAATTATAGGAAACCTTCAAGACCATCAATAATACCCATACTGGCATAAAGTTCACAAAAGAGGAGGAAAACAACAAACTGCCATTCCGAGATGTCACAGTAGAGTGAACAGCCAATGGGGAACTTTAAACCAGCATCAACACAAAAACAAGATATACGGACCAAATATTGAACTACAGAAGCAATCATCCCAACATCCATAAATGAAGCTGCATTAGAACATTATTTCAACGAACCACCACGCACTGCAGCACAGAGGAACTAGGCAGAGCAGAGGAAAATCACCTATACAGTGTATTCAAAAAAGAATGGGTACCTAATGAACACAGCCCACCGACTTCTGAGCAACAAACCCAAACAAGCAGACAAAAACACGTCCAGAAACCCGAACCACTCTTCCCGACATCAAAGACATCTCCGAAATGAATGCCAGACTACTCAGACCTCTTGGCATCATGGTAGCCCACAAACCCACCAACACACTAGAACAGCAGCTAATGAACTTGAGACCCTATACAGACAACAAGCAAAAGTAATGTCATTTACAAAATACCTTGCAAGAAGTGTAACAACACTACATTGAACAAACAGGCAGAAAACTAGCCACCAGGTTGCCTGAACATCAACTAGCCACAAAACGACATAACCCTCTCTCACTAGTATCCTCCCTCCCCTTCCTAGACCTTTCTGTTTCTATCTCAGGCGACCGAATCAACACGGACATCTACTACAAACCTACCGACTCCCACAGCTACCTGGACTACACCTCCTCCCATCCTGCCCCCTGTAAAAACGCCATCCCATTCTCCCAATTCCTTCGTCTCCGCCGCATCTGCTCCCAGGAGGACCAGTTCAAAATACGTACAACACAGATGGCCTCCTTCTTCAAGGACCGCAATTTCCCCCCCGACGTGGTCGACGGTGCCCTCCACCGCATCTCCTCCACTTCCCGCTCCTCCGCCCTTGAGCCCCGCCCCTCCAACCGCCACCAGGACAGAACCCCACTGGTCCTCACCTACCACCCCACCAATCTCCATGTACAGCGCATCATCCGCCGTCACTTCCGCCACCTCCAAACAGACCCCAGCACCAAGGATATATTTCCCTCCCCTCCCCTATCAGCTTTCCGTAGAGACCACTCCCTCCGCGACTCCCTTGTCAGATCCACACCCCCCACCGACCCAACCACCACTCCCGGCACCTTCCCTTGCAACCGCAGGAGGTGCAACACTTGCGCCCACACCTCCCCCCTCACTTCTCTCCAAGGCCCCAAGGGAAACTTCCATATCCGCCACAGATTCACCTGCACCTCCACCCACATCATCTACTGCATCCGCTGCAGCCGGTGTGGCCTCCTCTATATTGGGGAGACAGGCCGCCTACTTGCGGAGCGATTCAGAGAGCACCTCTGGGCCACCCGGACGAACCAACCCAACCAACCTGTGGCACAGCATTTCAACTCCCCCTCCCACTCCACCGAGGATATGCAGGTCATTGGACTCATCCACCGCCAAACCACAACAACCCGACGGTCGGAGGAGGAGCGTCTTATCTTCCGACTGGGAACCCTCCAACCGCAGGGGATGAACTTGGACTTCACCAGTTTCTTCATCCCCCCTCCCCCCACCTTGTCTCAGCCGGATCCCTCCAGCCCGGCACCGCCTTCCTGACCTGCAGTCTTCTTCTTGACCTCTCCGCCTCCATCCTACTCCGACCTATCACCCTCACCTTGACCTCTTTCCACCTATCACATTTCCAACTCCCCTCCTCCAAGTCCCTCCTCCCTACCTTTTATCTTCTCCTGCTGAACACTCTCTGCTCATTCCTGAAGAAGGGCCTGTGCCCGAAACGTCGAATCTCCTGTTCCCTGGATGCTGCCTGACCTGCTGTGCTGTTCCAGCAATAAAGTTTCAACTTTGATCTCCAGCATCTGCAGACCTCACTTTCTCCACGAGTATCCTTGCAAACAGACGAGGAGGGACACTATTTCGACTGGGACAATACATCCATCCTAGGACAAGCCAAACAGAGACATGCACAAGAATTCCTAGAAACATGGCATTCCAATCGGAACTCTATCAACAAACTCATCGTGATAGACCCCATTTATCACCCCGTGAGAAAAAGAACAGGAAATGACATCACCACAAAATGACCACCAACCAAAGGAAACCTAAACACAATATAAAGTGGATCACTAACACCAGCGCTTCGCTGGAGGCTCACTGATGAGGTTACTTAGTATGGTGATGAAAGATCTGAAAACAAACCTTCCAGCTCAGCGAGCAAACCTACATCCAGAACAAATTTCAAGTAAGTAATAAGTTTGATGAGAAGCCACCTCTTTGAAAGGGTGCCTTGGAGGATGAGAGAGGTGAAGAGGTAGTGAGATTTAGGGAGGGAGTTACCATCACCAACGACAGAACAACAAAAAGTAGGAAGACATGAGAAGCCCGAGGAGTTTATAAAATCATGAGGGGCATAGATAGGGTAAATAGATAGTCTTTTCCCTGGGGAGGGGCAGCCCAGAACTAGAGGGCTTAGGTTTAGAGTGAGGGGGGAAAAATTTAAAAGGGACCTAAGGGGCAAGTATTTCACGCAGAGGATGGTGCGTGTATGGAATGAGCTGCCAGAGGAAGTGGTGGAGGCTGGTACAATTATAACATTTAAAAGGCATTTGGATGGATATATGAATAGGAAGGGTTTAGAGGGTTACGGGCCAAATGCTGGCAAATGAGATTAGATTAGGTCAGGATATCTGGTCGGCATGGGCGAGTTGGACCGAAGTGTCTGATTCCATGCTGTATATCTCTGAGTCGATCAGTGCTGGGATCTCGAGTGGATTATGGAGTCCACCATTCAGCTCTTGCAGCCTGTTTCACAGTTCAATACATACATGGCTATCATCTACTTCAGCTTCACTTTCCCATTGAGTTCTGTATCACTGGGTGTGAAGTTGCTAAAAACAGAACTTTTTCTTAATATGCAGAACTTCTAAATGTTGGTATTCAAACAGGCTTTGGTGTAGTCGTATGAGGAACACAGAGTGAGTATGCAGGTGCAGTGTACAATTAGAAAAGCAAACTTCATTTATTGGAAGCAGACTGAAGTACCGTAATAAAGAACTGCTATAATTGCACAGGGTTTTGGTGAGACCACAACAGGAATACTGCATGCAGTTTTGATCTCTGTATTTAAGGAAGTATATAATTGCACTGGAGGCAGTACAGCAAAAGTTCACTAGATTGGATAAGGGAGCGAAAAAAAGTTTAGAATCCCGACAGTGTGGAAACAGGCCCTTTGGCCCAACAAGTCAATACCGACCCTTTGAAGAGTAACCAACCAGACCTATTCCCCTACCCTATATTTACGCCTGACCAATGCACCTAACCTGCGCATCCCTGAACACTACGGGCAATTTAGCATGGCCAATTCACATAACCTGCACATCTTTGGATTGTGGGAGGAAACCAGAGCACTCAGAGAAACTCCATGCAGACACGGAGAGAATGTGTAAACTACACAGTCGCCCAAGGCTGGAATCGAACCTGGCTCCCTGGCGCTGAGCCACCGTGCCATCCTAATTAGGTCTATGTTCTATGGATTTTAGAAGAATGAGAAATGATTTCATTGCAACATACAAGATTCTGAAGGGGCTCAACAGAATGGATGGTAATAGGTTGTTTCTGCTGATTGGAGAATCAGGAAGACAGGGATACAGTCTCAGGATAAAGGGTCAATCATTTACAAAGGAAATAAAGAGAAATTTCTTCACTCAGGATTGTGAATTTTTGGAATTTCCTACTCCAGACAGTTATGGATGATTCATCATGAATTTATTTAAGGCTGAGATTGACCGAATTTTGATCTCAGAGAGAAACAAGGGATATGGGAGAGGGTGGGAAAGTGGACTTAAAACCCATTATCGTACTGAATGATGTAACAAGCTCAATGTGCTGAATGGGCACTTGTTCCTGCTTCTTGTGATTTCCTCGAGTCCAATAATCTATTTTTCTCTGTATAGAATCTGCTCAATGAGTGGACACCCAGTAGAGAGAAAATTCAGAAATCTGAAGTGCAAAGAGACTTGGGAGTTCTAGTCCAGGATTCTCTCAAGGAAAACTTGCAGGTTGAATCAGTAGTTAGGAAGGCAAATGCAATTATGGCTTTTTTTTGACAGACAACTTGAATATAAAAGACCGCATTTAAAGTATTGTGAGCAGTTTTGGGCCCTACATCTCAGGCAGAATGTATTGGCTCTGGAACGTGTTCAAAGGAGGTTCAGGAAAATGGTCCCAGGAATGAAAAGCTTAACATGAGGAACGTTTGATGTCTCTGGATCTATACTCGATGGAGTTTAGAAGGATGAGGGAGATCTAGTTGGAACATGCAGAAGACTGAATGGCCTGGACAGAGTGGGTGTGGGAAGATGTTTCCATTGGTATGAAAGTCTAGGACCTGAGGGCAGAGCCTTAGAGTAAAGGGAAGACCTTTTCGAACAGAGATAAAGAGAAACTTCTTCAGCCAGAGAGTGGGGGATCTATAGAATTCACTGCCACAGAAGGCTGTGGAGGCCAGGTCATTGAGTATACCTCAGATGGAGATAGGTTCTTCAATGTCAAGGGGATTAAGGGTTACAGGGAGAAAGGGGTTGAGAAACTTATCCTAGCCATGATTGAATGGCAGAGCAAACTCGATGAGCTGAATGGCCTAATTTCTGCTCCTATGTCTTATGATCCACAGATATCTATAGTAGAGAATTTCAAACCTGACAAGAGAAATTTCTCATTTGACTCTGCTCTTGTGGTACAGTGGTAGTGCCCCAACCCTTGGCCAGAAGCTCTAAGCTAAAGTCCAACTGTCCCAGATGTGGCACACCATGTCTGAACATGTTGATTAAAAATATCTACCAGACCTGCCTGTTAATCTGGTGTATCACATACAAGACATCAAAATCCTTCTTCCTATCAAAATAAATACTTATTCATTCGTCGGATATGGGCACTGCTAGCTCAGCCAGCATTTATTGCCTATCCCTAATTGCCCCAAGGGCAGTTAAGAGTCAACTACATCATGAGGCACATGTAGACCAGACCTGGTAAAGATGGCAGATTTCCTTCTCTGATTTTATTTAAAATGTTGAATTCAAATTCCATCATCTTCCATGGTGAGATTGAACCCATTAACTTGAGCTTCTGGATTACAGTCCAGTGACATTTCCCCCACTTATACTTCCATTTCCGGCCCACTCACTGAACCTGTCCATAACATTTCACAGACTCTCCTCGTTTGTCTCACGAGCAAATCATTGTCTCACAAGCAAATTACGAGAAATAAAGATACTGCGAATCATCTGCATTGGATATTCCACAAGCTTCCACTTGGTGTGAAAATGCTGCAGGACCTGAGCTCCCTCCACTGTCACAAGGAAGTTACTGAATTACAACGTAACCATACAGACCACATGGGATTTACAAAGAGAACAAGTCAATCATCTGGCTTCAGCTGTCATTCTTATCCAGGACTTGTGATTTTTTCATCCTATTCAACATTCCACACCCAAAACTAATCGACTCTATTGCTTACCACTCAATCAAATGCTTTTATTTTAACTTTGAAAAAAATCCTCAATTTTACAACAAAAATGTGCATTTATGTCACAGTTTCTTTATGTTAAAGAATATACATATATAACCATTACTAAGCAGCAGGAGATTCTGGGTGAGCCCAAGCTGAATCCTTGCTCTGAGATTCAGGTTAAATTTTTCACGTTTGAAAGAAATGAAGTCACTTCCATCTAGTTTGGTGATTGTCACAGGAAGTTGCTGAAAAAAATGCATATTTCCATGAGTATAGCTTCCATGGACATAGTGCAATGTTTTACTTTAGTGTAATGGGGGGAGTTTATGCAAGTTAATTAACAAGGACAAGGAGACAATGGCAGAGTGAGAATTGCACCAGTTCAGTAGTCTAGATGCTCAGGCTAAGGTGTCCTAGGGACATGGGTTCAAGTGCAACTACAGCAAATGGTGAAATGTGAATTCAATAAAAAATGCAGAACAAAAAAGCTAGTCTAATTGTGACGGTGTAACAAATGTCATTGTTCTTTCAGTCCGCTAATGTTTTTTAGGAGAAGGAAATCTCCTGTCCTTCCCTTGTCTGACCTACATGTGCCCACAACAGGGTGGGGTACTCTTAATAACTAGTGCAACTAATGCCAACAACATCCACATTCTGCAAATGAATTTTAAAAATTAACTGTGCAAACAGCAATGATTCAACATGTCTAGGACCTTTCAGAGATGAAAGAGAAACTGGACTTGATTTGTTTGGGAAGCCTTTTGAATCTTTTCATCTCAGTATCTAACTCCCTCTCCTCCCACTATGTCTGAATGAAAGATGGCACTTCTGACAGTGCAGTACCTGGTCAAATGCTGTGCCCATCATCTGTCTAGATCAGAAAGTCACATGCTGAAGTAGCCTCAGATCTCATAAGGTTATCATTATTTCTGGGATAGGATCTACAGCCGTTTATTTCTCATGCCCAATTGCAAAAGGTGGTGGTTGTTGTGGTTCTGTTCGCCGAGCTGGAAGTTTTTGTTGCAAACGTTTCGTCCCCTGGCTAGGCGACATCATCAGTGCTTGGGAGCCTCCTGCGAAGCGCTTCTTTGATGTTTCCTCCGGTGTTTATAGTGGTCTGTCCCTGCCGCTTCCGGTTGTCAGTTTCAGCTGTCCGCTGTAGTGGTTGGTATATTGGGTCCAGGTCGATGTGTTTGTTGATGGAGTTTGTGGATGAATGCCATGCCTCTAGGAATTCCCTGGCTGTTCTCTGTCTGGCTTGCCCTATGATAGTAGTGTTGTCCCAGTCGAATTCATGTTGCTTGTTGTCTGCGTGTGTGGCTACTAAGGATAGCTGGTCGTGTCGTTTCGTGGCTAGTTGATGTTCATGTATGCGGATTCTTAGCTGTCTTCCTGTTTGTCCTATATAGTGTTAGTGCAGTCCTTGCATGGTATTTTGTACACTACATTCGTCTTGCTCATGTTGGGTATCGGGTCCTTCGTTCTGGTGAGTTGTTGTCTGAGCGTGGCTGTTGGTTTGTGTGCCGTTATGAGTCCTAGGGGTCGCAGTAGCCTGGCAGTCAGTTCCGAGATGCTCCTGATGTATGGTAGTGTGGCTAGTCCTTTTGGTTGTGGTATGTCCTTGTTCCGTGGTCTTTCTCTTAGGCATCTGTTGATGAAGTTGCGTGGGTATCCGTTTTTGGCGAATACCTTGTATAGGTGTTCCTCCTCTTCTTTTTGCAGTCCTGGTGTACTGCAGTGTGTTGTGGCCCTTCTGAATAGTGTCCTGATGCAGCTTCGTTTGTGTGCGTTGGGGTGGTTACTTTCATAGTTTAGGACTTGGTCTGTGTGTGTGACTTTCCTGTATACTCTTGTAGTGAATTCTCCGTCTGGTGTTCTCTGTACCATCATGTCTAGGAATGGGAGTTGGTTGTCCTTTTCTTCTTCTCTCGTGAATCGGATTCCTGTGAGTGTGGCGTTGATGATCCGGTGTGAGATGATCCGGCACTAAACACTATATAGGACAAACAGGAAGACAGCTAACAATCCGCATACATGAACATCAACTAGCCACGAAACGACACGACCAGCTATCCTTAGTAGCCACACACGCAGACAACAAGCAACATGAATTCGACTGGGACAACACTACTATCATAGGGCAAGCCAGACAGAGAACAGCCAGGGAATTCCTAGAGGCATGGCATTCATCCACAAACTCCATCAACAAACACATCGACCTGGACCCAATATTCCAACCACTACAGCGGACAGCTGAAACTGACAACCAGAAGCGGCAAGGACAGACCACTATAAACACTGGAGGAAACATCAAAGAAGCGCTTCGCAGGAGGCTCCCAAGCACTGATGATGTCGCCTAGCCAGGGGACGAAACGTTTGCAACAAAAACTTCCAGCTCGGCGAACAGAACCACAACAACGAGCACCCGAGCTACAAATCTTCGCACAAACTTTGAAAAGGTGGTGGTAATAGGTTGGCATGTTTAAACCCTGTTAGCAGTTTGATACAAAATGGTACCTTGTTGTGGGACTGGAGATATTACAGTCCCAGACAGTGCGAGGATGGCAGGTTTGCTCCCTGAAGGACTCTATGACAATCTGACAGCTTCATGGACATTACTACTGAGGTAAGCTTCGTCTGAATCACTGAAATCAGATTTTTGAAGAGTCAAAAGCCAATTTGCTTCAATGTTATCGCAAATTTGTTCTAGTTAATTCATAAGAACAGGGAGACAATGAAAGCAAAGCTCCCTATTCTCTTGATTATTCATCAAGCAGCAGCCAGGAACCACCACAGGTGGGAGCGTGCTCCCTCTGACATGATTCACATTGAGTGAGCTCCAAAGGGCTGCTGGAGGCTTCAGTTCAAGCTGATTGCTCTCTCACTGCCAGTTCAGTACCTCAAGTTTTGTCTGTGTGTCCTTCTCCTGCAGAACACTGATTTTACGATTGTTGGTCAGCACATACAGTGAGCCCCACTCAGACAACACATCCACAATGTCATCAAAAGCTGCCGTGTATGCAATGAATTTGTTATCCAGGTCATAGATGGTGAGAATCTGCTTCTCTGACGACTGCTCATTACCTCCAACAAGATCAGTCCTGGGAAAAGAAGCACCAAATGAGACATTGTGGCTGCAACTCAGTGCTCAGCCCCTCAAGACAGCAAAATAATTCCAGCCCAAACCACAAGTTATTATCGCTCCGATCGGGAGAAGGTAGGCTTACACTTCAAACCCTGAAGTGCCACGGTGAGCTTTAAATCTACAAACACTGAAAATTAATTCTCAGGATGATAGTCATGCTAAGAATGACATTTATTGGCAATCACTATTTAAGATGAGAAATGAGCATTCTAAATAGCTGGTCACTGGATGGCTGGTTTCATTTCAAAATCTCATCCTCACTGCAGTGACACCAGGAATGATGGATTCAAATCGTCCTCTCTGGTCCCAAACTCCATTCACCCCCTTCAGTCCCACCTCCCTGCACAGGTGCCCAATTGAGATATGAAATTCACAATCACTCACATACTCGAGCTGCTTATGGTTGTGGAACATATTGAGACTCTAAGCCACATGGTCAATTTTGTAAATTCCAGCAATTTATTCTCCTCACAAGACAAGGTCTAACCCTGTACGGTACCTATCTCAGGAGCTTTACTCTCAGCTTACCAGTGCAGAGGTAGCTCTTCTTTCAGTTTAAAAGTGTAAATGGAGCTTCACTCTGTACCTAACCCCATTCTGTACCTGTCCTGGGAGCATCTGATGGAGACAGTGTCAAGGGTACTTTACTTCCATCTTAAAAGAGTTGAGGGAGCGTTACCCTGTATCTAAACTGTCCTGCCCTGGGAGTGTGATGGGGCATCATTGTCAGTTTAAAAGAGATGGGGCAGTTTTAATCTATATCTAACCTTGTGCTGTTCCTGTTCTGAAAGTGTTTGACGGGAACAGTATAGGGGAAGTTTTACCCTGTATCTAAACCAAAGCCGTTCCTGTTCTGGAAATGTTTAATGGTGCAGTGCAGAGGTAGCTTTACTCCCAAGTGTGGGAGCTTAATTCTAAATCTGCTCCTACAGTGTTCTTATCTAATGTTGTCATCAACTCTCTAGTTTGGTCTTTCTTAATAACTGATTAAATAAAGAAGTATGAGTGAGCGAATAATTAGTGATTGGTTACATCCCTCTCAGACAGGAACTGAAACTATTCTCATACTTGGAGGCTTTCTTCTCCTGCGACACGATGAGGAGGTAGCCACGGTACCAGTGCACAATCTGCTTCTGGCCATCAAAAGCAAAGCAGGGCCCACGCTCATCAGGCTGGTAAAGATACACACAGTCATCGCCGGCAACAATCAACTGGTTGTCCTGCGAGGGGTCACAGAGGGCTGAACAACGTAGGCTGCAGCCATGGTTATCCAGCTCCACCATAGGGAACTCCTTCAGAGAAACATTGTACGACTACAAAAGAGAGAGGATAACATAATACTAAGAAAAAGGTTGGCATTTATATAATACTTTTATTCCGTGATGTCCCAAACTAGTGAACAATCTCTGAAGTGTTTTAATGCAAGAAATACAGCAGGCACAGTAAGAGCCCACAAGCAGCAATGTGACCACGATGGAATAACCTGGTTCAGTGAATGCTGATTTGCAGGAAATTGGGAACAGACCCCTGTGCCTCTTTAAATGATGCCATGAGACCTGACACACCAGGGACAGCAGGTAGGAACATCTTATCCAGAAAACTACTCCTGCGACATATCTCAATACTGACCCTCCAACAACGTGGTGTGCCCTTAATACTGACCCTCCAACAATGCAATGAAATTCAACTCACCTTGACATTCTCTGTTGTAACCACAAAGAGATGGGTTTGTTTCCCAGACTGTTGGAATCCAAGACCAGTGATGGGGTAGGTCCCCTCTGCTAGAACATCAGTCTTGCTGTGTCTGTCACGAGTAATGTCTCCTTTCTTCAGGACAACACTCCCATCCGTGAAGCCTGCACAGAACAGTGTTGAGATCAGAGAGTCATAGAGACGTACAGCACGCAAATAAATCCTTTGGTCCTACTCGTTCATGCCGACCAGATATCCTAAATTAATCTACTCCTATTTGCCAGCACTTGGCCCATATCCCTCCAAACCCTTCCTATTTATATACCCATCCACATGCCTTTTAATTGTTGTAATTGTACCAGTCTCCTCCACTTCCTCCTGCAGCTCATTCCATAAATGCACCACCTCTGCGTGAAAAAGTTGCACCTTAGGTCCCTTTTAAATCTTTCCCCTCTCATCCTTAATTTATGCCCTCTAGTCTTGGACTCCCCCATCCCAGTGAAAAGTCCTTGTCTATTCACCCTATCCATGCGCCTCATGATTTTAAAAATCTCTAAAAGGTCATCCCTCAGCCTCCAATGCTACATGGAAAATAGCCCCATCCTGTTCCACCTCTCCCTATAACTCAAACCTTCCAGCCCTGGCAACATTCTTGTAAATCTTTTCTGAACCCTTTCAAGTTTCACAACATCCATCAGAATCTTAACCTTTTCCCTTTCTACGTCGTTGGTTCCAATGTGGACAATGACCTCTTGCTGGCCCCTCTCCCCCGTGAGAACATTCTGCACCCTCTCTGAGCCATCCTTGATCCTGGCACCAGGGAAGCAACATACCATTCTGCTTTTTCGCTGCTGGCCACAGAAACATCTGTCTGTACCTCGGACTACAGAATCTCCTAACACAATTGATCTCTTGGAACCTGACGTACCCCTCGTTGCATTAGACCAGTCTCAATACCAAAATCTTGTCTGTTCGTGCTACGTTCCCCTGAGAATCCATCACCCCCTACATTTTCCAAAACAGCTTACCTGTTTGAAATGAGTATAGCCACAAAAGACTCCTGCACCATTGCCTACCTCTCTTACCCTTCCTGGAGTTAACCCATTAATGTGACTGTATCTGAGACTTGCCCCCCTTCTTATAACTACCATCCATCACATACTGTTGCTGTTAAAAATTCCTCATTGCTTCTAACGGTGTCTCCAACCGATCCATTCAATCTGAGAAGATTCGCAACCAACAGCATTTATGGCAGATATAATCTGCAGTGACCCTTAAACTCTCTTTGAACTCCCACATCTGACAAAAAGTACATATCACTCTACTAAAGGCCATTTTTGCTCCTTCACAATCTACAGACCCAGAACAAAGAAACCTTGGAGTGCAGGTTCGATTTTGGTGTCATCTGCAAACTTACTAACTACCTCCTATGTTCACATCCAAATCATTTCTATAAATAATGAAACTTAGTGGACCCAGCACCGATCCTCTTGGCACTCCACTGGTCACAGTCTCCAGTCTGAAAAGCAACCCTCCTGCATCATCCTCTGTCTTCTACCTTTGAGCCAGTTCTGCATCCAAATGGCGAGTTCTCCCTGTATTCCAAGTGATCTAACCTTGCTAACTAGTCTACCGTGAGGAACTGTATATACGGGGAAGATAGACAAACACAGGAAAGTTATTAGGCTATGCCTATAGGGTGAGGTAAAGAGGAGGGAGAACCCTTGAACCCTTAGAATAGAGGTTTTGGGCTGAATGGTGTATTTTGTAAATTAGAGAAATCCTGAGTGCTTTAAAGGGTGTTGTCGTTTTTGAGGGATGGAGGGGGTGTGTGAGTGAATGAGGGAGGGAATAGTGTTTCATGATGAATGAAGTCTGTGAACAGATTCATGGCCTTGATCTCTGAAGATGCACAGACTAGCCAATCAGCTGTTGGTGCTTTGTACCAATTGCCATGTGGTTCAGGTTCTCGTGGACAGTGAGGCATGAGACTTCTGTGGGCTTGTTGCCAGGAATCGCGGAAAAGATCCGTGTGCAGAGAGGATTCCCACTGCTATCCCGCTTCTCCAGATTCCAGACCTTCACCTGGAATGTAAAAACAAAATAAAAATATTGAAGTCCACGAACTCCTAGTTTATTGAGAATCCAGTTCATTATTATTAACTCCAACTGACAAAACTGCAAATTTCTTGTACAAATCAAAGTGTTTTCATAGAAAACCAGCCATAAACACAAAACACCAGTTATTCTCCAGGAGCAGAGAACATGGTCAATATTTGACTTTGGAGGGTGAGCAGTGACTCACAGGAAGCTGTCTCACTGCTGAATCAGAAGGATGTAGGTTAAAGAAATCTTTGGGCTTCAGCAAAATCCAGGTTGCAGTTCATGTACCGAGAGAGTGCCACACTATCAGGGATGTCATCTATCGGATTAAACATTTAATCCATGCCTGTCTGTTCTCCCAGGTGAGAGTAAAAGATCCTATGGCACTATTTTGACGATAATGGGGGTTTTCCTCAGGTGCAATCTTTATCCCTCAAGTAACATCACAAAATAATGATCATCAGGTCATTTTCATATTGTTTGGAAGAGCTTGACGTGCACTCATTGGCTGCTGGGACTCCCATTGGTGACTACATTTCATAATTTCATAATGATTACATTTCATAATCCTACTTTGTCAAATGAGACATTCCTGGAATGGCTGGAGACTATGACAGGTACTATATAAATGCAGTCTTCACATACCAAGGTTTCGTAAAACCATTTACTCAGGTTGAATCAGATTGGTCACAACTTGCATCATGAACACAGTCTTGAGCAGCTCTAACCCTCCCTCAACCCTGTTGCTGGAATGATCATCTATCCCTGGTTCAGTCTAAGCTCCTGTCTTTGAAAAACTTCACGTTTTAAAAAAATTCATTAATGGGATGAGAGTGGTCCTGGCTGGGCCAGTATTTACTAGGTAAAAACAATGACTGCAGATGCTGGAAACCAGATTCTGGATCAGTGGTGCTGGAAGAGCACAGCAATTCAGGCAGCATCCAAGGACAGGCAAAATCGACGTTTCGGGCAAAAGCCCTTCATTCCTGATGAAGGGCTTTTGCCCGAAACGTCGATTTTGCCTGTCCTCGGATGCTGCCAGTATTTACTACCCAACCCCAGTTGCTTGATGTGGTGGTGAGCTGCCTTGTTGAACTGCTGCAGTCCATGTGCTGTGGGTAGACCCACAATGACCTTAGAGAGAGAATTACAGGACATTGACCCAGTGACACTGAAGGAACAGTTATATATATCCAAGTAGGATGGGGAGTGGCTTGCTGGGGAACTTACAGGGGGTGGTGTTACCATGTATCTGCTGCCCCTGTCCTTCTCAATGGCAGCGGCTTTGGAAGATGATGTCTGAGGATCTTTGGTGAATTTCTGCAGTGCATCATGCAGAGAGCACACACTGCTGCTACTGAGCAGATTGTTGGTGGAGGGAGTGCATGTTTGTGGATATGGTACTAATCAAGTGGCTGCTTCGTCCTGGATGGTGTCAAGGTTCCTAAGTGTTGTTTGAGCTGCACCCATCTAGGCAAGTGAGAGTATCTCATCACACTCCTGACTTGTGCCTTGTAGATGGGGAGTCAGGAGGCAAGTTATTCGCTGCAATATTTCTAGTCTGTGATCCGCTTTTGTAGCCACTGTGTTTATGTGTTGATTCTAGTCAGTTAATGCTAACCCCTCATCCATTTATAATGGAGGATTTAGCGACAGCAATGCCATTGAGCATCAACGGGTGATGGTTCGATTTCCTTTTGTTGGCAATGGTAATGTCTTATGTGCTTCTTGCCACAACAAACCAGGATATTATCCAGATCTTGCTCCATATGGACAAATCACAAATAACAAAAACTGTGCAGTCATCAATGAATTTTTCTCACTTCTGACCTTATGGAGGAAAGGTCATTAATGAAACAGCTGAAGATGATAGGGCCCAGGACACTACCCTGAGGAACTCCTGCAGAGATGTTCTGGAACTGAGATGATTGACCTCCAGCAACCTCAACCATCTTGCTTTGTCCCAGGTATAACTCCAACCAATGGAGAGTTTGCCCTGATACCTATTGACTCCAATTTTTCTAGAACTCCTTGATGCTACATGCAGTCAAAAGTAGCAGTAATATCATGGACAGTCACTCTCACGTCATGTCTGGAATTCATGACTCTACTATCTCATCCCTTCTGTTCCTTCCTTACTGAGTTATATTTCATATGTTAAAGCCTTTAAAGGACCTCAATCTTTCTGACCTACAGTCCCTTCCAGCTCTACAGCCTCTCCTTGAACTTATTCTGATGAATACTTTTAATTCTGACTCAGAGATGCCGGTGTTGGACTGGGGTGTACAAAGTTAAAAATCACACAACACCAGATTATAGTCCAACAGGTTTAATTGGAAGCACACTAGCTTTCGGAGCGACGCTCCTTCATCAGGTGATTGTGGAGGGCTGTGTTACGATCGAGCCCTCCACAATCACCTGATGAAGGAGCGTCGCTCCGAAAGCTAGTGTGCTTCCAATTAAACCTGTTGGACTATAACCTGGTGTGTGATTTTTAACTTTAATTCTGACCTCCTTCATGTCAGCATTACTTTTATTTTCAGTCACTTTCGCACCACCCAATTACATCTCTCTAAACTTCTTCACTTCCCTCTCAGCCTTTTAAAACCTTCCTTAAAACCCAGCATTTTGATCTAGTTTCTAACCACATCTATCATCTTTGACATATTGTTCTTTTTTTTTTAAAATCGGTGAGGCCGATGATTAGCACTTTAGGACATAGAGTCATAGAGATGTACAGCACAGAAACAGACCCTTCGGTCCAACTTGTCCATGCCGACCAG
This sequence comes from Chiloscyllium plagiosum, assembly GCF_037043375.1. Taxonomy (NCBI): domain Eukaryota; kingdom Metazoa; phylum Chordata; class Chondrichthyes; order Orectolobiformes; family Hemiscylliidae; genus Chiloscyllium; species Chiloscyllium plagiosum. The sequence continues at coordinate 2,597,961 of NW_028270167.1, forward strand.
ATATCCCAACCCAATCTAGTCGCACCTGGCCCATATCCCTCCAAACTGTTCCTACTCAAAAACCCATCCAGATGCCTTTTAAATGTTGCAATTGTAAAAGCCTCCACCACTTCCTCTGGCAGCTCATTCCTTACACGTACCACCCTCTGTGAGAAGATGTTGCCCCTTAGGTCTCTTTTATATCTTTACCCGCTCACCTTAAACCTATGCCCTCTAGTTCTGGATTCCCCCATCCCAGGGAAAAGAATTTACCCTATCCATGCCCCTGTATAAACCTCCAAAAGGTCACCCTCAGCCTCCGACGCTCCAGGGAAAACAGCCCCAACCTGTTCAGCCTCTCCCTATAGCTTAAACACTCCAACCCTGGCAACATTCTTGTAAATCTTTTCTGAACCCTTTCAAGTTTCACAACATTCCTTCCGATAGGAAGGAGACCAGGATTGCATGCAGTATTCCAACAGTGGCCTAACCAATGTTCTATACAGCCCCAACATGACCGCCCAACTCCTGTACTCAATACTCTGACCAATAAAGGAAAGCATACCAAATGCCTTCTTCACTATCCTATCTACCTGCGATTCTTCTTTCAAGGAGCTATGAACCTGCACTCCAAGGTCTCTTTGTTCAGCAACACTCCCCAGGACCTTACCATTAAGTGTATAAGTCCTGCTGAGATTGGCTTTCCCACAATGCAGCAATTCACATTTATCTAAATTAAACTCCATCTGCCACTTCTCAGCCCATTGGCCCATCTGATCAAGATCCCATTGTATAAGAAGTAACCTTCTTCACTGTCCACTACACCTCCAATTTTGGTGTCACTTGCAAACTTACTAACTGTACCTCTTATTTTCATATCCAAATCATTTATGTAAATGACAAAAAGCCCAGCACCGATTTTTGTGGCTCTCCACTGGTCACAGGCCTCCAGTCTGAAAAAATAAATCATCCACCACCACCTTGTCTTCGATCTTTGAGCCAGTTCTGTAACCAATTGGCTAGTTCACCCTGTATGCCATGAGATCTAACCTTGCTAACCAGTCTCCCATGGAGCACTTTGCTAAATGCCTTACTGAAGACCATATGGATCATGTCCACTGCTCTGCCCTCATCAATCCTCTTTGTTACTTCTTCAAAAAATTTAAGTTTGTGAGACACAATTTTCCATGCACAAAGCCATGTTGACTAACCCTAATCAGTCCTTGCATTTCCAAATACATGTACACCCTGTCCCTCAGGATTCCCTCCAACAATTTGCCCACCACCGAGGTCAGACTCACTGGTCTGTAGTTCCCTGGCTTGTCCTCACCACCTTCTTAAATAGTGGCGCCATGTTAGCCAGCCTCCAGTCTTCCAGCACCTCACCTGTGATTATCGATGATAAACATGTCTCAGCAACGGGCCCAGCAATTACTTCTCTAGCTTCCCACAGAGTTCTAGGATTCATCTGATCAGATCTTGGGGATTTATCCACTTATGTGTTTTAAGACATCCAGCATTTCCTCCTCTGTAATATGGACATTTTTCAAGATGTCACCATCTATTTCCCCATATTCTATATCTTCCATTTCCTTTTCCACAGTATCTTCTATATTTGGGAAAATAAGCATTCAGACATTACTGGACTGCAAGGATTTGCCAGGAGATTGTTTGGAACTGGAAAGCAGTGCCCAAAGATTTCGAAAAAGGTAAAAGATGGAGCTTTTTGATTTAATTGTTGGGCAAACAGACCAGAAAAGCCCAATGGATAGATGTTGCCAACGCCTAGTAATAGCTTCTGGACTGAGGTGTTGGTGTTTTGTCAGTATGCCCCTAGAAACTGTGAGCAGTTGAAGTTTACAAGGATGCAATATTATGTCTGTAAGCATTAAAGCTTGAAGGTGAAAGCAGCACTCTCTAATGTCACTTTCTGAAGTAGCTTGGGTGAATAGAAAATCCAATAAAGTTTCAAACCTCCCAATGGTTTGTCTTCCGAATCTAAAATCTGTAACTGACAGCAATGTGAGGTAGCTAACAACAAACATCCAATCCTTTTAGCTTGAGTTCTTAATCAACAGGTTTTCCCCTATTTTTTCCTACAAATTGCTAGAGCTGTGCTGTGTAGCTCTGTGACCTGACTGTGTACATGTATGTGTGTAGATTTAGGATTAAGGGGAGATCAACTAATTTGTATACTCAAAGATAAGCAGTCTGCTTGGTGTTTGGAAATAATAAATGTGTTATTTTTGAGTTTATTGAAAAGCCTCATGAAAGCCTTTTTGGTTCTAGTTAACACCAATTAAGTCATCTTTGGTGACATTCTTGATGCCAATAAGACATTTACATTTGGTACATCCATGGAAACAGTGAGTCTTTACATCCAGGTGCAGTCCTCCCATCAGTGTCATAACTACATGAAAGGTGTTATGTAAATACAACTTGTTGCTGGATTAACCAGTATACCAACACCGCACTTCGCAGTTTTCAGAGTCACAGAATTATCATGGGGCAGAAGTAGGTCATTGGGCCGAGCATTCCTGCACCATCAGTTTTAACGTCTAGATTTACTCTGCGCACAGATATCAGGGATCGAGAGAACACATGTAGGCAGACCATGGTGATGGGCAGGACAGGACAGGTAGGGTTGCGATAGTTGGTGATTTGAACTACCCAGAGTAGACTGGGAAAAAGATAGAGTGTAGTGCACATAGGGGGAGAAATTCCTACAATGTGTGGAGAATTTTTTGGAACAGTACATTTTCATTCCTAACAGTGAGGAAGCTAAGGCAGGCCAAGTGGAGATCAGAGCGGGGGAAGCATTTGAGAAATAATATTTAAACTTGTTATAATCAGTAAGTTTGAAAGAGGAAAAAAATCAATCAAGGATTAAGATCCCAGACAGAAAAAGATTTTAGGGGTATAAAAGTTGATCTGGAACAGGTTAATTAGAAATGTATTTTGGTGGATAAAAGAGGGTGAAAACTGGGAGAATTTCAAAACAGAGGTTAATAGGGTGCAAGCTAGGTACACAACCAGGAGAAATAAATACAGGGTTCCCAAAGCTAGAGTACTCTGGATGACGAAGGATATTGATGAGAAAAATGAGGAAATAAACTGAAGCACATGATGCATACTGGAATAATAATAGCAATACAAATCAGGAAGAGTACCTCATGTGTAGGAGAGAGGCTAAGGCTGGAATTAGGAAAACTAAGGAGAAACATGAGGAAAGGATGGTAGATGTTATGAAGGTATAAGGGGTATTGTACCTTTAAGAGTGTTGAAGGGCTTAGCATGCACACAGAGTGTTGGAGAATTTACAGTGTAACATTTGATACAGCAGCTAGCAGCACCTGGGTTGCTATGAGACAAAGAGCAAATTCAAATTCAGCCAATTAATTTAAATTATGCATCGAGGGTGTGGTCCTGGAAAAGCACAGCAGGTCGGGCAGCACCCGAGGAGCAGGAAAGTTGACATTTCGGGTATAACCCCTTCATCATCTGCCCAGATACTAAACTCTAATCAAGTTTGAATTTGGAATTTTGATAATATTAAAAACCGATGAAACAATCCGATGCTTTAGGGTATAAATATTAAATACATTGGACAGTTGGAGGAGAACTGCCAAAAGACCAACAGATATAGGCGGCTGCGAGGTACCTGTCTGGAGAAGGAGTTTGCACTGGAAAAAGGATCTACACCCCCCCCCCAACCTGGAGAGCAAATCTACAGAGGAAGATACCAGGAGAAAATTCGACAGCTGGCTCATTTTGAAATTTAAATTTTTCTGTAATCCTTAATCAGGGGTTTTATCAGACCAGTATTGTAGAGGGGAAGGTAAAAGAAAAGTTTAGATAAATGAGTTGTAAATAGTTGTTAGTTAATTATTTTCTGTTAGACTTTAAAAAATTAAAGTTGTTAATTTTTACTTTAAATAATGACTTTTGGATAGCTCTTTGCCTCTCGAATTTTAATAAATTACAGCACAGGGTGAATTTTTTCTGTGTTGCTAGTTTAAATTAGCAGAGAGGTTTACCCCGGGTTGTAACAGTAGACTGTGCTAAAACAACTAGTAATATGTTTTTCAAATGTATTAATAGCAAAAGATTAGCGATCGATAGAGCGAGCCCCAAAAGGGACAAGCAGGGTAAGCCGCTCACTGAAGCAAAGGTAAGGTAGAGGTACGAAATGAGTACTTTTTTGTCTTTACCAAATTAGAAAATTGTGACAAGGACTGAATTGAAAATGCAGATGTTTAACAACTGAACAGTCTAGTGTTAGAGGTGTCAAAAAGGCTGGCAGCACTCCAGGTAGAGAAGGTGCCAAGCCCAAATGGGATGCATGCTGGAATGCTGAGAGACTATGGGAGCAAATTGTGGCGCCATTGACAGAAATCTTTTATGCCTCTCTGAATGTAGAATGAGTCCTGGGGCAGGGGCAGCTGGAAATGTTGACACCATTGTTTAAGAAAGGGGCAAATAACAACCCAGGAAATTACAGAGCTATCAACTTGCTGTCAGTAGCGGGGAAAGCTGAGAGAGGCCATAATACAGGATAAAGTATTTATACACAGATAGATGCAAGTTAATACTCTCAGCAATCAACATGACTTTGTCAAGGCAAGTCATGTATGACAAATTTAATTAGGTCTTTTGATTAGGTGTCACAAGCAGTGGATGACAATAGTACTGTGGATGTTGCATATTTGGTCTTTCAGAAAACATTTGATGGCAGATTGATTAATAAATTACAAATGTTTGAAATTGCTGGGTCCTTAGTAGCATGGATTAGAAGCTGGTTAAGGGATAGGAAGCAGAGGGTAGGTATAGATGGGTATTTCTCAGACTGGAGACTAGTTGAAAGTGGTGTTCCCCAGGTATCAGTGTTGGGATCCTTGCTTTTTCTAATTTACATAAATCTTTCTGAGCTGGGTATTGAGGGCAAAACCTTGAAATTTACAGATGATACTAGTCTCGGGTGAATTGTGAAGATGATATTGATCGGCTTCAGAGGGTCTTTAACAAATTGACCAAATACCTGGCAGATGAATTTCAATGCAGAGAAATGGAATGCATTTTGGTAGAAGAAACATGGAGACACTACACAGGCTGAACAGTACAACTTTGAGAGGAATAGAGGAGCAAAGGAACTTCAGAGCTCGACTGCATAATTCTCCAATGGTGGCCAGGCAAGTTGAAACAGTTGTTAAGGTGCCTCATAGGATCAATAGGTTTATACTCAATGCCTTTATTTATAAAAACAAGGAAGTGATGCTACACCTCTACAAATCAATGGTCAGACCATATTTGGGTATTGTATTCAATTTCAGTTATAGGCATCTTATTTAAAGAATTTGTTAAATCTTTTTGAAAGAGTGCAAAGGAGAGTTACTAAAATGATACCAGTAATTGGGTACTATAGCTACAAGATGAGATAATGGGCTTATTCTTATTGAAGCAGAGAACATTAAGAGGTGATCTTCTTGAGACATCCAAAATTATGAACAACTTTGACAGGATAAAGGATTCCATGAGCTGGCAAGTCAGTAGTCACAAGGGTCACAATTTCAAGATTGTTAGCAAGAGACCTAGGAGTACGATGAGGAGAAACTTCTTTATTCACAGTTATTAGCAATTCAAATGCACTGGGAGAGTGGTGGAAACAGAGTCCATACAAGGTTCCAAAAGAAAGCTGAATGTATAGTTGAAAGTGATGAACTTAGAGGGTTACAGAGAAAGTGGTGGAGAATGTGACTACCTAGGTAGCTCTACTAATCGGTAGAATAGCTCCCCTCCATTCTGTAAATTCTATGATTCTATGAGTGACACCACCCCCAATGGTTCAGGTCTGTGCCCTGATCAGGTGCTGAGGGGAAGCTGGGAAAGAGTGCTTATGGATCCAGTACCCAAGGATACAGGTCCAATGAAAAGTTCATAGAAAAACTGGACTGGGGCAGGTGAAAGGAAAGGAATAATATTAAGATATATTAAGCTTAGCTCTGAAGTGAGCAAATGAACTTGATTGCTTCAGCTTCTCTGCTTGATATGCATTTTCAAACTGTCAGGGATGTGTTGATAATCTCGCATATTAGATTAGATTAGATTAGATTACATTACAGTGTGGAAACAGGCCCTTCGGCCCAACAAGTCCACACCGCCCCGCCGAAGCGCAACCCACCCATACCCCTACATTTACCCTTCACCTAACACTACGGGCAATTTAGCACGGCCAATTCACCTAACCTGCACATCTTTGGACTGTGGGAGGAAACTGGAGCACCCGGAGGAAACCCACGCAGACACGGGGAGAACGTGCAAACTCCACACAGTCAGTCGCCTGAGGCGGGAATTGAACCCGGGTCTCTGGCGCTGTGAGGCAGCAGTGCTAACCACTGTGCCGCCCATATGGACTGTGGGAATCCAATCGCAGCCTTGTCAGCCAATTAACAAAGTTATCACTCACCAGAGGATTAATGCCGAGCTCATCCTCGCCGACGGAGACCAGAATACTGTGCTGCTTGAGCTGGTAGAGGTGTGTAACTCGCAGCTTGTATGCTTGGAAGGAGGTGGATTGTAATGTTCGTGGCACAAACCAGATATTCCCCTCAATATGTGCTATGTGGTTAAGGAATTCCTTCATTACAAATCCAATGAACCCAATTTCGAGAGGTGGAGAAAGTATCACAACATGAATCAGGACCAAGACACTTTCTTGATCACTGTCAGAAAGTTGAGAAGATTCACTGGCAACTGTCCCTCTAAAACTGAATCACCAGCACAGAGACTGCAGCAGCTTCAGATCCCTCCTGCTCTCAGTCCAAACAGCAGCAAGACCAGAGCTGCTGCAGGAAATTGATCCAGCCGAGGACAGGGAGTGGAAGCCTCATAAGAAACTCATAAAATCACTAAAGTGTGGAAACAGGCCCAACAAGTCCACACCAACCCTCTGGACAGTAACCCACCCAGACCAATTCCCCAATCCTATTATCCTACATTTACCCCTTACTAATGCACCTAACCTACACATGGCCAATTCACCTGACCTGCACATCTTTGGATTGTGGGAGAAAACCAGAGCACCCGGAGGAAACCCATACAGACACAGGGAGAATGTGCAAACTCCATACAGACAGTGGCCCGTGGCTGGAATCGAACCTGGGACACTGGTGCTGACAGGCAGCAGTGCTAACCACTGAGCCCCCCTAGACCAAGCACATTCCAGTAGCCGAGCCTGGGGTTGCAGTCCTAGTCCCAGAGGCAGAAACAGAGGCCTATACCGGAGGCACACGGGGTGAGGAGGGGGAGCGGCCTGAAGCCTGGGGGTTGCGGTGGGCAGGAAGGGGAGCCTGAAGCCCAGGTGGAGGAGAGGCCGAGGGGGGAAAGAGGGTCCGTGGTCCTTGAGGGTGAGGGAGAGGCGAGTCCGAGGCCCCGGGGGGGGGTATCCAAGGCCCCTGAGGGTGGGGGTGTCCGAGGCCCCGGGGGCGGGTATCCAAGGGCGCTGGGGGGGGGGGGTCCGAGGCCCCGGGGGGGGGGGGCGGTGTCCGAGGCCCCGGGGGGGGGCGGTGTCCGAGTCCCTGGGGGTAGGGGGGGGGGGGGCGGTGTCCGAGGCCCCGGGGGTGGGGGGGGGGCGGTGTCCGAGGCCCCGGGGGTAGGGGGCGGTGTCCGAGGCCCCGGGGGTAGGGGGGGGGGGGGCGGTGTCCGAGGCCCCGGGGGTAGGGGGGGGGGGGGGGCGGTGTCCGAGGCCCCGGGGGTAGGGGGGGGCGGTGTCCGAGGCCCCGGGGGTAGGGGGCGGTGTCCGAGTCCCCGGGGGCGGGGGGGGTGTCCGAGGCCCCGGGGGTAGGGGGGGGGGGGGCGGTGTCCGAGGCCCCGGGCCGCCGCGCCATCCCCATCCCCTCCCCGGGCTCTGGTGAAGGATATCCCCCAGCACAAGGCTGCCCCTGCCGCTGGTGCAGACGCTAATGGCCGAGTCTCCGGGGCAGCGGAACTCGGCGGCGGCCGCCTCCCCCCGCTCCAGCAGCGGCTCCTTGTCGAAGAAAACGAACCGTCTCCATTGCAGGAAGGCAGCCATCTTGCAGTCACGTGATCACGGGGTCATGTGACTCTCCTTAAAGGGGCATCGCTCATCACGTGGTCACTGGTTGGCCAGGACCAGGCCATTCAGCCCTTCGAAGCCAACTTCGCCATTCTGTGCTGGCACTGGGTGGACTCCACCAGCCCGTCACCCCCCTCCCCCCCAACAACATTAATCTAAGTCCATGGTCAGTTGGTAAATTGGACATAACATTGTCTTGGTCAAACAATACAGAGGGAGGACGGTTTCTCTGATTTGTGGAGGGACCCCTTGTTTGCAACCTCTATAAACTATTTGGATGAAAATGTCAGTATCCGATTAGCAAGTTAAAAGACGACACAAAACTTGGTGCAGTTGTGGATGATGAGGAAGGTTATCAACGGCTACAACAGAATATAGATTAGATTCCCTAAAGTGTGGAAACAGGCCCTTCAGCCCAACCAGTCCACACTGACCCTCCAAAAAGTAACCTACACAGACCCATTTCCCTCTGACTAATACACTAAAAGCATGGGCAATTTAGCATGACCAATTCACCTGACCTGCACATCTTTGGACTGTAGGAGGAAGCCAGAGCACGCAGAGGAAACCCAGGCAGAATGTGCAAACTCCACACAGTCACCAAAGACTGGAATCGAACCCAGGTCCCTGGCACTGTGAGGTAGCAGTGCTAACGACTGATCCACCGTGCCACCCCATAGATCAGTTGGAAAGTTAGGCAGAGAAATAGCAGATGGAGTTTAATCCAAATAAGTGTCAGGTGATGCACCTTGGGAGGTCAAATGCAAGAGAAAGGTCTTCAGTAAATAGACTCCCTACAGTATGGAAACAGGCCCTTCAGCCTAAGTCCACACCAACCCTTCTAACTATATCTCACTCAGACCCATTTCCCTACTCTACATTTACCCCTGACTAACACACCTAACACTATGGGCAATTTAGCAATTCATTTCCCTGGCCCCCAACACCTTATTTTTACCATGGACATCCAGTCCCTGGACACGTCAGTCCACCATGACGAAGGTCTCCAAGTCCCCCGTTTCTTCGTCTCACACCGTCCCAACCACTACCCTTCACCTAACCTGCACATCTTTGAACTGTGGGAGTAAACTGGAGCACCCAGAGGAAACCCACACAGACACAGGGTGATACAAAGACAGGTAGAGGGGTAGGTAGCATTTAGAAGGCTGCAGAAGGATTTGGACAGGTTAGACGAGAAAGAAGAAGGGGCCGCTGGAGTGCAACATCTTTAGCCAGAATGACAAACCGAGGGATCATTGCCCAGAAGGCTGTGGAGGTTCAGGTCATTGAGTATATTTAAGACCGAGATAGATGGGTTCTTGAGTATCAAGGATTACTAGGAGAAAGTGAGAGAATGGGGATGAGAGACATATCAGCCATGATTGAACAGTGGGCTAAATGGCCTAATCTCTGCTCCGAGGTCTGAAACTGGAATTGTTTTCAGGAGAAAGTGAGAACTGCAGATGCTGGAGCTCAGAGTTGATAGAGTGTGGTGCTTGAAAAGAACAGCCAGTCAGGCAGCATCCGAGGAGCATGGGTCCCAAGGCAGAATGAGGAGTTCCTCCTGCAGGTGTCAGGTGGTAACAGTTTGTTGGCGGAGGCGGCCCAGGACTTGCATGTCCTTAACGGAGTGGGTGGGGGAGGTGAAGTGTTCAGCCACAGAACGGTGGGGTTGGTGGACGTGCGTGTCCCAGAGATGATGTCCTGTCTCCCCGCTGTAGAGCAGACCGCACCAGGTGCAATGGATGCAGTAGATGACATTTGGAGAGGTGCAGGTGAATTTATGACAAAAATGTCTATGGAACGATCCCTTGGGGCCTTGGACAGAGGTGAGGGGTGTGGTGTGGGCACAGGTTTTACACTTTTTGCAGTGGCTGGGAAAGATGCCAGGAGTGGGGTGCAGGTTGGTGGGAGGTGTGAACCTGACGTAGTCGCTGAGGGAATGGTTTTTTGGAACACTAATAGGGGTGGGGAGGGAAATAAGTCTCTGGTGGTGGGGGTCTGTTAGGAGATGGCAGAAGATGATGCGTTGTATGCGGAGGGTTGTGTGGTGGAAGTTGAGAACCGGGGGGGGGGGTGCGGGGTTCTATCCTTGTGTTGGGCAGCGGTGCGTGGAGATGATGCGTTGGAGGGCATTGTCAATCATCTGGGAAGGGAAGTTGCAATTGAGGTGGAATTGGTCATCCATGGAACAGATGCAATAGAGGCGGAGGAATTGGGAATAAGGGATGGTGTCTTTACAGGAGGTAGCTGTGGGAGGAGGTGAGCTTGTAGTAGATGTCTGTGGTTAGTCAGTTGCCAGAGATGGTGATAGAGAGGTCCAGGAAGGGGTTGGGAGGTTGCCGAGATGTTCCAGGTGAATTTGAGGTTGGGGTGGAAGATTTTGGTAAAGTTGATGAACTGTTCAACCTCCTCATGGGAGCACGAGGTAGCACCGATACAGTCATCGATGTAGTGGAGGAACAGGTGGTGGGTGGTGCTGGTGTAACTGCGGAAGATGGACTGTTCCATGTACCTGACAAAGAGGCACAGTTGGGTCCCATGTAGGTGCCTATGGCTACACCTTTGGTTTGGAGGAAGTGGGTGGATTGGAAGGAGTTGTTGTTAAGGGTGAGGACCAGTTCAGCCAGGCAGATGAGGGTATCAGAGGAAGGGTAGTGGTTGGGACAGTGTGAGACGAAGAAACGGGGGACTTGGAGACCTTCGTCATGGTGGACTGACGTGTCCAGGGACTGGATGTCCATGGTAAAGATAAGGTGTTGGGGGCCAGGGAAATGAAAATCTTGGAGGTTAAAGGCCAGGGTGGTGTCACGAACATAGGTGGGGAGTTCCTGGACTAAGGTGGACAGGACAGTATCGAGATAGGAGAGAGGAGTTCAGTGGGACACGCGCAGGCTGAGACAATGGGTCAACTGGGGCAGTCAGGTTTGTGAATCTTAGGAAGGAGGTAGAATTGGGCAGTGCGGGGTTCACCGACAACGAGGTTGGAGGCTGTAATGGGAGATCCCCAGACGTGATGAGGTTGCGAATCGTCTGGGAGGTGATGGTTTGGTGATGGAAGGTGAGGTCGTGATCAAGGGGGCAGTAGGAGGTGGTGTCTGCAGTTGGCGCCTGGCTTCAGCAGTGTAGAGGTCAGTGTGCCACACTACTACTGCACACCCCTTGTCTGTGTGTTTGATGGTGAGGTTAAGGTTGGAGTGGAGGGCTGCATGTTGTGAGGGAGAGGGGTTGGAATTGGTGAGGCAATGTCACGGTTGCAGTTTGAAATGAAGAGGTCACGGGTGGGTAGCAGGCTAGCATGGGGTGTCCAGATGGATGGGGTGTGTTGGAGGCAGAAGAAGGGGTCCTTGCTGGGTGGGTGGGTGTCTTGGTTAAAAAAGGTAGGCACAGAGGTGGAAGAAGAAACATTCAAGGTCGCAGCGTGTCTCGAACTCATTATCTGGAACAGTAGAGGGATAAAGGTGAGGCCTTTACTGAGGACTAAACATTCGTCCTTGGTGAGGGGGAAGGTCTGGGGGAATGGTGAACACATGGCAGGGTTGGGAGTTAGGACCTGGAGTGGGGCTGGAGTTTACTGAGGACTAAACATTCATCCTCATTTCTGATGAAGGGCTTATGCCCGAAACATCAATTCTCCTGCTCCTCGGATACTGCCTGACCAGCTGTGCTTTTCCAGCTTCACACTCTAGAATTGTTTTCACTGCAGCATCACAGGCTGAAAAGCAATCTGATAGAAGCTTATAAAATTACGGGTATGAATAGGGTTGAAAGTCTTTCCCCGGTGGAAATTCTAAAATACAATGTGGTATAGGTTTAAGGTGAGAGGGAAAAAGTTTAAGGTGGTTTGTGAGGAAAGGTTTTTTTTTTAAAAAGAGGACAATAGGTGTCTGGAACACACACAAAGTGTTGAGGCATTTAGACAGACATGAACAAGTAAGGGATAGATAGATATGGATCCCATGCTGGCAAATGTGATCAGTTTAGAATAGCATTACAGTCAGCACATTCACATAAGGCCAAAAAGCCTGTTCCTGTGCTGTTCTGTTCTATGTTCCATCACAAGTTTGGTGTATTGTTGGAGAAGGCCTGGGGAGTCATTGAAGCGCATCTTGTGGGTGGTACACACTGTGCATTGGTGATAAGGCAAGTGAATGTGGAACCTGATAATTTGCATGCTCATGAACTGGGCTGTTTTGTCTGGATGGTGTTGAGCTCCTCGAGTGATGTTAAAGCTACACTAGAATCCAACCAGGTGAGGAGTATTCTCTCACAATCCTGACTTATGGCTTGTCGAGGGCAGACAGGCTTTGGCAACATAGGAAGTGGAATACTTACTGGAAAACCCCTAGCCCCGACCCGCTCTTGAATACAGAATCTTTTTAAAAAGTTGATAGTGTCCAACCTGGACCATTGGGCTGCTCTCTCATTAGAGAGAGACGACTGGAAGTGGTTTAACCTGAGGGTCACCACACTCAGGAGAGGACAGGTTGAGGAGAGTTCTTCATGGTAACTTCAGCCGGTAGAGGAATTGAACCCACAATGTTGGCATCATTACTTATGTCGCTAGTCAAGTTCAGGTTTTAGTTGGGCTGGAAAAGCACAGGGAGGTCAGGCAGCATCTGAGGAGCAAGGAAAAAAAATGACAAAAAACGACTGGAATTCCTGAAGGGCTTTTGCCCATAATGTTGATTTTCCTGCTCCTCAGATTCTGCCCGACCTGCTGTGCTTTTCTAGCATCACTCTAATCCCCAACATCTGCAGTACCCACTTCCGCCAAGTTCATGTTTTAGTGAATGATAATCTTCAGGATGTGGACAGTGGGAAATTTAGCAATAGCAACTCCATAGACCAAAGGGGGAAAAGATTGAATTCTCTCTTCTTGGTGATGTCACCTGTCACTTATCTGCATTCCTGATGAAGGGCTTATGCCCAAAACGTCAACTCTCCTGCTCCTTGGACGCTGCCTTACCTGCTGTGCTTTTCAAGCACACTTTTCAACTTTGATCAGCCGGAGCCAAGATGTTGCCTAGCTTTTGTTGCATACGATTGAGATTGCTCCAATTTATGGGTCATTGTATTAGTGCAGAACATTGACCGAAACATGGGAAAGAGGAGTAGGCTATTCAGCCCTTTGAGCCTGCTCTGCCATTCGTATGATCATGGCTGACCATCCAACTCAGTACCCTGTACTCAATTTTACCCTTTATCCTTTGATCCCTTTTGTTCCCTAATGCACTTTCCAACTCCTTGAAATCATAAAATGGTTTGGCCATGACTGTGGAAGTGAATTCCATACTCACCACTCTGAGTGACAACATTCTTTCTCAACTCAACTCAATTCTAAAGGGTTTACCCTATATCCTTATACTGTTCTAGACTCCCTCGCCATTGGCAACATCCCTCCCGCATCTACCCTGTCCACTCCTCTTAGAATGTTTGGATTTCTATGACATTCCCTTCATTCTTCTGAACTGCAGAAAATATAATCCTAACCAATTCAACCTCTCCTCATATCAATTCTTCTATCCCAGGAATCAGTCCGGTAAATCTTTGCTGCACTCCCTCTATACCCAAGAATATTCTCCCTCAGACAAGGAGGCCACAAATGCACACAATACTCGTTTGGTCTCACCAAGGCCCTGTATAACTGTAGCAAGGCATCCCTGCTTCTATACTCCTAATCTTCTCACGATGTGTAATTGGTGTACAAGGACACTCCATTCTCATTGCACATTCCCCTCTCTCAATTTATAGCCATTCAGATAATCTGCCTTCCTGTTTTTGCTACCAAAGTGGATAACCTCATTTTTATCCACATTACTCTGCATTTGAAATACATTTGCCTACTCATTCAGCCTGTTAAAATCACTGAATTGTGGCAAATCAGCAAAATAATACCCAAAGTCAACATATCGTAAGCCATATTTTAAAATTTGAGAGAGTTCTGCCTAACTTGAAAGCTTGCAAACAGGAAGAGTGGTTGTGATGAGTTGATACACCAGTAGCATCTTGAGTTGATTCACAGATAAACATTAAATGGTAGCTTGCTGTAACTACAAGCACCTGATGCTGCACAGGTTTCCTCTTAACTAAGCTTTAACAGCAATAATCAGATTGCAGCTTCAGGCTATTGAAAGTTCTGGCTCAAACCAGACTGAAGTTGTAAAATTCAATTGCTCAGAGCTGTTACTGTCTAGCTAACTGCCCCAGACAAGATCATGGACTCTTGTGCACCCCCAATTATCTGATCATTATGTGCAGCTGCACATTCAAACATCTGTACCATAAACACTAGAAACGTCTTCCTAAATCTCTTCCTGTAATCCCCTCCTCCTTCATGACATCTTATAATCTATCTTTCCTGAAAGTTAGTAAATTCTCATCTCACAGTAAGAACTCTGAACTTTAGATCACTACTTTGGATGTTTTATTAAATGAAAAGATGTTCTATAATCGCAGGATGTGGATGGTATACACTATAGACCAAAGTGTCTCCACTGTGAAACTCACTAGTTGATATGAAAGGCCTAGGCAGATTCAAGACGACAGTACGTAATTTTACATCAGAGAATGGTTACACAGCACAGGAGGCCATTCAGCTTGCAGCTCTCTACATGAGCAATTCATATATTTCTACTTTCCTTCCTTTCACCATTAGCTCTGCAAACTCTGAGTGAATTCAGGAATGCTGATTGAGTTCACAATCACTCCCCAGGCTGTGGTTACATTTAAAGACAGGTAGACTCAGTACTTGCACTAATTAGTTTGGAAAAGCTTTGTATTAAAATTGCACTGCATGTCATTTTACTGGACAACATCTTCTGTCGTTCAATTGTTGAAATTTGGAATATACAAAGGACGGAAATCATTATAATGAGCCTAGAGTTCAACACATCCAAACATTTACTCATCTCTTCAATAATACCCAGTCATTAAAGCTGTTGCTTAGCGATTTTTTTTTTAAAAGTGCAATCTGTTAATTTACCCAACCCAAATATCTAAGCAGACTGGTCAAGCAAGAATTATGTATAGGCAACGTATGAAACATACCAGGAAATTAAGTTTTAAAAAAATTAAGTTGAATTTTATTAATAGGACAATTGCTCCATTAGACTGGAGCCCTTTAGATGGCACATTACCGTAAGCTTAGTACGAGTTTACATAAGTGATCAGAATAATCCCTCCTTCCCCAGACAGATTTCCTGGTATGAGGAGTCCCCTAAGTCACAACTTTGAGAGAAGAGTAGCTGACCATGATGCTGCCCATTGGCTCACCATACCTGGCAGAACAAGTCTGAAAAGCAACAAGTGTCTCATTCTCTTCCTGACTCAACAGAAACTTATTTTACATTCAGAAAATACTTTACATAAAGCAGCAATATAGTCTTCACGCTGTACTCGTGATCCAAAGTTGGGATGAACACCTGAACAAGGATTTAAAACAGAGACCGCAATATAGGTGTGTGTGCTTAATGGTTTAACAGTGAGATCAAACGTTAACATTTTGGACGGATGAAGTAAACGGGCTATCCCTACATGTGCCTTGTTCTCAATCTCCTGGTCAAATTTATTTCCCCTGACAGTTGAGATGTGTTCACTTACACAGTAACAGAATGAAGAGCATTGAAGGAAGAACCAGTCATTAGGTGGAGCTGTGTGAAAGTTAATGCTGGGCTATAAGGATCACTCATTGCCAGCTGTTAGTGGAGGAATTCATGGTCAGTAATGAGAAACAATACAGTTCATCCTTACCCATTTTAGTACAAATTTTTAAAAATCACAATCCAAGACAAGAGGTAAATCAAACGCAAAGTGGGAAATTCAACGAGGTTCTCGTTGTAATACTGAAGCCAATTTAAAGGCAGCTTATGTTTGAGAAAGAACTAATAACTTCTACTCAGAAAATTCCCAACCGATTGATGACTCTGCACACAAGAAAATTCCTGAAGCAAAAGTAACACAGCAGGTTGACCAGCAGACACTAAACCTGCCTCTCCCAACATGGTATCTCCACGTGGGTTTAGGAAGAGGAGTTACACATCCAATCCCCTAAAGGTCTGACAGCTCTTTTTGAGGAGGGCAGGGTGAAGATTGTTAGAAAGTAAAGGTGTAAGATTGAGAGCAGTCTCACTTACATAGCACTTGAGCTAAGCTTAGATAGAAACAGAAGGCCCAGGACACACAGTCAGCTGATGACAAATTCAGAAAAATATATCAACATTTTATTGGACAGAGGGAACAACAGAGCAGATAAACACAACTGGTAGGGACACAGTAGAGCCTTAGTGAGTCTGGCTGCTTTATTTTGAGGGATTGTAAGTGCAGAAAAAGACCCTGATCCACACCACATGGTGCACATTCTCAACATCAGACAAAGACCAGTAACCAAACGCACAGATAGAAACCTGGTCCCTTTTCACATCAAGTCCCAACATTCATTTGTACCTCTCAACACCTCCATTGGCTGCTGGACCGAACTCATTATTAGATTAGAAATTTATTTTGTTGAAATCTACTTTTTAAATTAGATATTCAAAAGAAAAAAAAACTCACTCCAACAGAGGGAATCCTACTCAATAACGGAACGACAATACAACCATTAATTTGCTGAAGCTTCAGTACAGGCCAGTCCAAAACCCTGTAACAATCTTTGTGCGACTCACTGAATGAGTCTTGGGTAACATGCAGAGACCCACATTTCCCTAAAATTAAACTGGAAATCAGGCTCTACTCTCACTTTGCTCAGCAAACTATATACAGTTTTAAGAAAACCCCTCACTCCTTAAGATCAGTTGCCAGTCCAGTAGCTAACCTCGGAGTGTGTACTCAAACCAAGTAGACAGTCACTAAACAAAGAAAAACACAGCAGAAGCAGACTGATGAGAATGGCTAGTGACTTGCAGGAGGCAGGCTTAAAATTGGGAGCAAAACACAGAGCAAACTTCTCTGGCATGATGTTTAATATCAAATGGATGGGGAGTGGTTCATTTTACAGAGAGATAGCCAGCTTCGACATTACACTCTGGCAGTCCCTCTGGAGCAGCAACTTCTCAATGTCATTGAGCTAGTGAGCATTTGCAGAGTGCCACTATCTGCATTCAGTTCCAGAAACAAAACTGAAATGTCCGATATCTAGGAAAATAACTCAAAGGCCAGTGTATTACCTATGGTGCAGCAATTAGATTGGAGAACATCACATAGGGTTTGACAATAAACCATGAAGTTTAAGCAATGTTACCATCTCTGTGCCATGTAACATGTTTGAATACAGTCTTGCCTGTGATTCCCTGCTGACAACTTGGGGCCTGATATCCATTTTCTAACTGCCCTGGACACAATACAGCTACAGTCTGCATGAGTGGTTCATTCCACATTTTTAAGCAATTTTTAAGAATAAAATTATTAATGATAGAAGCTCCGATGACTGAAGCACTGGATTGATTTTGAGCCTGACTACAACGCACAAGAGGAACTGGAGTTAAAAACCGGGGTTTTGTGGGAAATATTTAGAACAGGATGCAAAGTCATAACAAACTCCTTTCCCATCAAGTAAATTCATGCAGGTGCCCAAACCACTCAAGATTAATTCAGTCATTTCAGTCTGTCCATGTTGCAAGAGTTTTCACAGAAACTAGTGTCGCATTACACATGGCCGATTCTGAACTGGGGACACCAGTGACAACACTCCTGGCCCCTACATTTCATGAAACAACTGCTATCAGCAACTGCTGGTTGGTGATGGGGCACACCTGTAGCAGCCGGGGACATTCGAGACTACAAAAAGCAGAGCAGTTTTACAGGAGGCAGAGAAAAAGAACTTTGCCCAGGTACTTGTACACATTCTGCACATGACAGTGGCTGTATGAAGACAGGGATGTAGTACACTCTAATGAGTTGACATGCCCCTGCACTAACATTTCACAGACCAATCTTATCATGGTTCTGTCGACTTATTTTTAAAGCCGAGTATCGAGCACTAGGGCTGTTAAAAGTTTGATTTAATAGATTCAACTTACCCTAAGCAGACACTAAAGCAAAATGAACATACTTCAATTCAGTGCAATAAGTTCATTCATAACCATTCATTAACTAAATAAAAACCATAACAATCGAAGGGAGAAGACACACAAGGAACAAAAATACTTGGCTTCCAATAACTTGAAGCTTTTAAATCCCTTTGAACGTCAACCTCTTGCTGCAAACACTGCCTCCTGCTGGTCACAATGCAGTTTAAACTTGAACTGTACTTGGTTTTACAAGTAGAATTATCCAACAAAGTCTGTCACAGGAAAATCCAGTTTTGTTTTTAAAAAAAAGTGAAATGTACACCTCTACTCTCAATCACACATCGTCGTTCTGTTAAATTATGGCAGACTGGTCCATTACATAAAAAGTAATGTAATATAAATAGAACCGGTGCAGCAGCCAGGAGCAGTTACAATTCATCTGGAGGGTGTTTGTCTGAGTTGCTTTCTAGTGTTCCCTCAGCTGTACCTGAAAGAAAATTTAAAAAATTCAAACATACTTATGTGGGAAGGAAAATAACAAAAATGCAGAGATTTGCAACAATGATATCAGGGATAAGGGATGTGAAGACACTGAAGAACAGGAAGCCTTCCACTTAGTACACAGAAGGTTAAGGAGGGATTTCAGAGGAATTTTAAAATGATGACTAGCTTTGATGAAATAAGGGGGAAAAGGTTTATCCAAATGCAAAAGGGTAGGTTTGCAGAAGACACAGATTTAACTAGTGAAAGAGGAATCGGACAGTGAATTTGATTTTGAAACAGTCAGTGAACTGCTCTGATTTGGACTGTACTGTCTGGAAAGGCAGATGCAATAAACACCAGACGGGGAGAACGTATAGGATTATGGGGAAAAAGCAGAGGAATAGAAGGAATTGGTTAGCTCTTTCGTGAGCCAGCACAGATACAATGGTCTAAATGGCTTCCTGGAGTACTTTACCTTTGTGTGATTAAGTTACTTCAAAAGGAAACAGATAACGGAAACTTTCTTTCCACTCCATGAGAAAAGGTCATAACAAAGAAAAGGTCGAGACTAAGTATAGCTTTGATTTCCAAATCCAGTGTTTCAAACACAACCCAACTATCCGTACTGTTCTTCCTAATCTCTCCCAGTTATTTAGTTTAGGAAGCCCAGATCAGTAAACTCACACGACCCTAATCCTCACCTTTACTGGACTCTAATACATCTGCCTCTGGTATCTCTGCCTCATCATCCTCAACGGTGGTTTGATCTTTGTTTACTGTAGGTGGAGCCTCGCCAGGTTTCACCACCTCTACATGCTCTAGCAGAAAGAAATATTCACGTCAGTGACTTACCACTTCCACAACAGGATGAGAACCATATGAAACAAAAAGATTTTAAATCAAATGGTTACATTATATTTCCTTCCCCCCCAGCAGACAGTCCCTGAAGGCTCTGTCTCTCTGGGAGACAGGGATCCCATGCTTTTTGAAATAATGGCAACATGTCCTCTCTGAGGGTATACACTCAATTCACAAATAAAACTATTAAAGTTTAACCAGTAAGCCTTACTAGACACATTATAATTCCTCAGCTATATCCCTGGTAACTGTTTTAGCTAGAACACTTTGCAAAAAGCTTACCTGTGTCTTCCCCTGTCTCTCTTGTGGGTGGTATAATGTTCTCACTATCAGCAGTTGTGTTCTGGTCTTCGGTTGTTGTATTTTTCATCTCTTGTGTTGTGTTCTTCTCTTTCCGGAGCTTGGGTTTGGCGAATTTTGCTTTGTTTAGTAAGTATTTTACTTCTCGGTCTAGTAGACCAAGCTTTGCCTCAATGTCCTTGGCAAGGAGGATGGGTTTCTGGGTGGACGGCAGCTTATTCTGCTCTTCCACAGTCTCATTTTTCCATTTCTGAAACACAGGTTAAATAGAAATTAACTACAGAATATTCCCAGGGCTTGGACATTATTAGGTATTGCTGTTTACTGTCACAGCTTTCCACTGCTCCTGCTGATATTTCACACCAGGATATAGTTTCAAATACACTGCATTGTGTTACCATTTGCTGAGATACAGTTAAAGATGGTGGACTGGTTGTTTTTGCATAAGAGGTCAACACATGATAACAAGCAACACAGTTGTGAGACATCAAAGATAAGACAGCACCAGGTGGCTCAGTGGTTAGCACTGCTGCCTCACAGAGCCAGGGACCCAGGTTCAATTCCAGCCATGGGCAACTGCATGGAGTTTGCACATTCTCCCCCATGTTTGCTTGGGTTTCCTCCAGGTGCTCCGGTTTCCTACCACAATCCAAAGATGTGAGAGTTAGGTAAATTGGCCATGCTAAATTGCCCATGGTGTTCAGGGATGTCTCGGTTAGATACATTAGTCAGGAGTGAACGTAGAGTAATAGGGAATGGGTTTGGGTGGGTTACTCTTCAGAGGGTCAGTGTGGATTGTTGGGCCAAAGGGCCCATTTCCACATTGTAGGGATTCTATAACTGAATGTAAGGAATCAAAACCTAGGGTAATAATTATTGTTCAGGCCCAGGATCACTGTTGTTTACTCAGCCACTCAGGAATCAAGAATTAGTTCAGTCACACTATAAAAGTAAACTTACTTACTGTGCCTACAGCACAGATCTCCAAAACATGTCATTATGATATGTAGCTTCACTCTCCATTCAACATTTTCAGATGATTTCACACAAATTAACCTCTCTATATAAAGAGCAGGAGCAGGTCTCACAGCTCCTACAGTCTGTTCTACCATAAGACCACGGTTGAGATAAGGAGAAATTTATTCAATCGAAAGACCTGAAACTTTCAAATTCTATACTCCAGGAGCCACAATCATTAACTGAGGAAAGGTACCAATAACTCAATCTTAAAACACTGATTTTTTACTCAGATTCTGACCTCTCAGTTTAGACTCTCCAACCTGAAAATATGCTCCCAGAGAGTCAAATCAGTCAAAGAGCATACACATAAATGAATGATTAGGACTGAACCACTTTACCCCTGTAACCTACTCCATCACTTGATAAGATCATTGTCAAATATTTCAATACCACAATCAAATCAATGACCTTGCCTCCACTGCTCTCTGGGGAAAATAATTTCACTAACTATTAGAAACATTCTCCATAGGACTGGGGGGCCTTTTAATTTCTGTGCTCATCTCAGATGAGAGACATCCTATTTGTAAAAGGGTCTCCTACTTCAGTTTCTCTCACGAGGGAATAAGTAGAACATAGAACAATACAGCACAGAACAGGCCCTTCAGCCCACGATGTTGTGCCAAACATTTGTCCTAACTTAAACACCCATCCATGTACCTATCCAATTGCCTCTTAAAGGTCACCAATGATTCTGACTCTGCCACTCCCACAGGCAGCACATTCCATGCCCCCACCACTCTCTGGGTAAAGATTGTTTCAGCAACCATCCTGACAAGTCCCTTTTGAATTATATATGTCTTAACAGACCATCTCTCATTCTTCCAAATCCCAAAGGGTAAAGGCCCAACCTGACCACAGCAACTTGGAAATGAATACACCTCAACTTCCACCATCTATCAGTCATATGAACACATTCTGAGCTGTTTCGAATGCAATTATGTCCTTTCTCAAATGAGACTGCCAAAACCTTATCAGAATTTTGCAGGAAGCCCTCTCAAAGATCAGATTCAGACTTCTAGGTTGCAAGCCAAAAATCCTGAGACTCTGGAGGTGACATCACTGGAAATAAAACATTAGTAATTGAGTTAAAACCCCAAGTTTAAAATCATGGCTTCCAAGCTCTCCTAAGGGGTACTAAATGATTAATCAACTACAAAACTTTACAAAACTCAAGTCAGATTCCAAACAGTTTACAGCTTTGTTCTCAGCGATGACTGAATTCTGTCAGACTTACAGTTGTCTCAGTGATGACCTTTTCCAGTGTGTTTAACTCCACTTCTGTGAAAATCTGATCAGCTTCCGGAATGAGTCGAGCACCCCTGAAGTCACAAAGGTAACAGACAGTAAGAATCTGGGAGAGAAACTTCACTCCTGCCCTGCTCCTGACTGTGTACACAGGCAAGCACACTAACTTCAAAGCCAACCATTTCAGATCCTAGAGATTATTCAGGGAATAGCTGAATAGAAGTGTTCTGATTCAACTTGCAGTCTGTGCCAAGTGAGTCCACCTCAGTTACCACCACTGGGGTGATAATAAGTAAACCATCAATCCCATCCACCTCCTGATGGTCCCCGAATACGTGGACTTAAGACTTAACCGCCACCAATCCCATCCACTTACTTAGTGGAGTAAGTCACTAATAATTGGGAGACAGGTTTGACGGTGTCTAGAGCCCATGGAACTGATCCCTTGCCAGTCACTGCTGCTGCCCTTTGAACCACCACTTATAAAGAGCAGTGAAAAGACCGATCAAACTTCTCAGCAGGAGTTGCTTGCCTTCACCATGGTACATACTTGAGGAAGATAGTGGAGTGATTGAGCATGCTATCCAGTGCAGCAAGGCGATCCGGCCACTTCCTCCTCTCTTCTACTTTGAAGAAGAGTTCTTTGCACATCTTCCGTAACTCAGAGAGCTTCGTTTTTAGTTCCTAAACACATCCAATACACATAATCACTTACAACACAAACCAAATGATTCAAGTGTTTGGATTTTATAGCCAGGCTCTATAAATAGTGGCAATACTAAATTACAAACTCATCAAGGTCCCCAGAGCCCAGTCTCAGAATATTATCACTGTCAGACTAAACAACACACTAAGTAACTCACTGCTTGATATGAATTTTATATAAAGCTTGGGCTGACATTGCAAACTCACATTTACCTGACTTTTTATTGCCTGCACTCGTGTAAATGTTTTCAATATTGCCTGTTCCTAGACTTGCTGTCCCCAGGATCAGAATAACAATTGCAGCCAAATAAAACAAGCTCAAACCTGCGTGCTGGCAGCATAACCATCCTCATCCAGCCAGTTTGAGACCTCGCTGAGTTTAGTCGAGATTTGGTCACGCTCATCTTGTGTTGAAACTGCCTGATACTCATCCTGGTACAGCTTGTCCTGAGGAACAGTAGTGTGAACATCAGGTTTAGAAAGCAAAGCCAGACATGGAATAATCTAAACTGCAAAGAAAAGCAGGGTCCTGCAGATTTTTACACTTCTCAGAGTGCCCAGTCTCTGCTCACAAGGTGAGAGCCAATTTGGAACTCTCCAGCCCAGTGACACAGAAAGGGAGCATAGCAGGCCATTAACTTGCTGGGTCAGTCACAGTTTTCCCCAGATCCCAAAAGATTATGCCCAAGCAATTAGACTTCTCTTCAACCAGAAGATTAAAATAGAAACACCTGTATTTCCGTAGCATCTTGCATAACTAAAGGATGTCCCAAAGCACTTGACAGCCAATTGAGTATTTTCTGAAGTGACACGATGTAGAAAATTCAACACAAACTTATTTAAATAGCAATGGGAAGAGGAGCAAATAGTTTGAGAGGGATAAATACTAACCACAGCACTGAAAGGTTCTCTGCTCTTCTTGGAAATGGTGCTATAGGATCTTTACATCCCTCCCTCCGATGAACTAAGACTCTGTCTCTCGAATGAGACATCAGGCCACGCAATCTCTCCATTAGTGCAGTGCCTCATTAGCTTCACTCTGGAGGGACTAACCTAGACTTTTGTACTCGACTCTCTGAATGGAAATTGAGCACACAATGTTCTCTGACTGAGGTGAACGTGAGTGGCAGAGTCACAAGGTAACATGACCTCAGTGATAGGGGTGTTGAGTTCTGTGGTTAGACATCGAAACTTAAATGACAATACAGAGAGGCCCCACCGGAAATAAAATTCAAACAATACTACAATTGCCACACTGACAACTGGGATGTGGTGTTTACTGCAGCTGGATCAGGTCTGTTCTATCAGTCTTGTGGTTATGCACACAACCGAGTATTTGGATTACAGAATTGTAACTACCACTCTCACAATGACTCAGATTCCAGTCAACACAACTGTTTGATAACAGTCCCAATTTTATCTTCCAGTAAGGCTTTTAATTATATAGCCTCTTCCCATATTACTACCGAACATTAGAACTATATACACAGAATACGGCACCAATATATCTCTCTCCATTCCGGCCTAAATTCTTAACTAGATCGTCCGTGAAGATTGCTGACAACTACACTCTGCAGTCATGTCTCAAACATTCAATAAAATTCCTTTAGAAAGTAAAAAGTATAGTTCAGCAATGGATAAACCTACAGTCTACCCCCCCCTACAATTTCAAACAGAACCCCCAACTACCTACAGACTGACGAAAACACGCTTTAAAAAAGGGTGGAAAAATAAGTTCTCTTTTTAAGGGTAAGATGCAGTACTGATGTTTACTGGATCGCTACAAAGCTTTCAGAAAAGTACATGCCTTTGCAGTGTATCACTGCACAACACCAAGACTGGCTGCATTGCAAAACTGTGACTACAACTGCACCAACTCTTGTGTGAAGGCAACAGATCTACACAGAGGGCAGCACATCCTTCAACCAGTACCAGTGTCCCTCGAAGTACATTCCAGCCTGTCCTTTTTACATACATTGCCAGCTTGAAGTGCACAGCATTCTCCTAACAAACCTCCTCAAGCTACAAGAGTTTGGAACTGAAGATCTGGTGGTGTTGGCCAGTAATCATCAGTTACCTCCAAAGATCTGATGTGCATATTGGACATTATAATTGGTCAGAATTACAAGTGATAGTATAGCTTACCTGTGTTTCAAAGATGAAAGCTTCTAATGAATTGGCCATCTTTTCATGCTCTTGTTTTTGGAGGTCTCTGTCTGTAAGATCCTGAAGCCTGGATGAAAACGTGGGAATGAATGAATGGCTGTTGAAGTACACACAGACAGCAAATGTCAAAACAGCTGAAGCCAGCATTGGGTCGGGTTTACTGGTAACTGTGGCCAGAGCTGGATAACTCTACTAATGGCAGGTTGCAACAAGACCCATCAAAGCACAAGTTCCCATACAGCACCCCTGATAACATTAAATCTAGCAAGTTGAGAAGATTTGTAGATCAGGTTGAGGTTCTGAATGTTGGTTTCCTTGCTGAGCTGGAAGGTTCATTTTCAGACGTTTCATCACCATGCTAGGTAACATCTTCAGTGAGCCTCCAGATGGAGCTTTGTCCTGAGGCTCACTGAAGATGTTATCTAGTATGGTGGCGAAATGTCTGAAAATGAATCTTCCAGCTCAGCAAGCAAACCTACATCTAGATCATTAAATCTAATTATCTTCTGAATAATCCCAATGCCTATCGCTGTCTTTAACTGAGAAAATGACTGAGAATATTTATGTGTGTGTAAAATCTAAAAATTGTCTCCCTCGCCTCCAAACGTTTCTCTGCCTCGCTAGAAGCAAGTTTAATCAATAAGCAGTTCTTACTTTTTTTGAGACTTGCTCATTTCCTCTTGTGACAGATCTGGCAGGTCCTGGATTTCCAATGCCACAGTCACATTCTCACTAATCTTCAGCCTTTTGGGTCCTTTTGGCTTTTTAACCTCCTCAGTTTTATTCGATTCTGGATCTTTCATGTCCGCTTTCCCAACATCCTCGACTTTTTTATCCTGCACACAAGTGGAATGAAACTATTAGGCTCTCACCAATACATTCATAGAATACAAAAGGATTTTAGAACAAATACAAAAGAACAGTACAGCACAGGAACAGGCCCTTCAGCTCCCCAAGAATACAGTGACACACAATACCTTTCTAAAGTAAAAAACCCTTTGCCTCAAATGGCCCGTATCCCTCTATTCCTCCAGTCAAGATGGCAGTGGATAGGACGCTCCACATGAAGCTCCTCTGCTCCCTCCGTTTATTTCTCATTTTCCCCGAGGTAGAGCGGGCTGGAGGCATGGCCAGAGTGGGGACGACTGTTAGACTGGGGACTGCTCGGGGAGATCAGCCACTTGCAAGCCTGGCCACACCATGTGTGGAAGCCCTCTGCACTGATCTACTGCAGGGCCTTTATGGAAAGGCTGTACTGCTTATCTTTTTAACTTTATTTCTCATAGTATAAGTTAGAAACAATGAATACCTGTAAGTAATGTACCCTTTCTCTTTTTTATTCCCTTTATTTCGCTAGTTTGTATTTAAGGTCTGTACCTCGGTAATTTGTAGTTAAGATGGTGCCATGTGGGGTGACATTGTAAACTTTTCACTGTATTCCTGTACTTCTGCACTCAAAATACACATGACAAGAAAGAATATTCTATTCCCTGCTTATTCATATACCTGTCAAGATGCCTCTTAAATGCTATTGTATTCACCTCCACTGATTCCTCTGGCAGCACATTCCAGACACTTGCCACCCTGTGTAAAACAAAACCTGGCTCTTACATGTCCTTTAAACTTGCTTTGACTGACCATTCTTATTAACCATGCCTTGCATAATTTTGTAAACTTCTATCATGGTGCCCCTCATCCTCTGACATTCAAATGAAAAACAAAGTTTGTCCAATCTCTCCTTCTAGCTAATACCCTCCAAACCAGGCAAGACTCAAGAAATGGAACAGTATTCACAGATTACCACATTTACACTTCCATACCAGAGTTTCGGGTGTCCCTGTTTTGGCCGTGTCCTCTCCTGGTTCAGGTTGATCTCCTTTCTCTTCATTAGGTTCTGCTTTGCTTTGCTCCTCAGACTTGCTGCTCTCCTCAGTGGGAATTCCCTTCTCTTTTGCAGTTTCTGGTTCTTCCTGATCGTCCTTCTCAGTTTTACTTGTAGCCTCCTCTTCATCCTGGAAAAAGGAAAAGAATTTTAGCATCAAGATATTTTCGAGCTCACATCCACACCTGGGGTCACCAGGAGTATTCATTCATTGCAACTGTCATCGACAGGGATACATGGGACTCAATCATCCCAATGCAGACAGGTTACTGAAACAGTAGCACACTGGTATTGGCCTGTTTCACACCCAAGCTGCAGACCAGCAAATAAATGCCTTGCTGCCTCATCCCTTCTTAAGTGTAATATACTTGCTTTCCTTGTGAGCAAATCTTATCATCATTGTCTTACAGCAGCAAATGCCCTATAGTGAGTGCCCTTTAACACAGCACACAACAAAATACAGGAAAAGCCAAAACATGCTGTACTGGATAAGCAACATCGCCCAACTACCCAAAACGGTGCCTGATTTCAGTGGTGACTTAACTCACTTCTTTTGCCTTCTTTTCCACCCCCCCCCCCAAACACACAGGTCCGAGCACATCCGCAATGTTCTAGAAGACCAATTGCAGAACCTGGAGTGAGAATTAGCAGTCCAACACAGCCAGCATTGATCCAGCATTTACTCCAACCTTTCACTTTCCAGCTGATGTTATGGGTATTAAGTAGATTTTACTGATGTCATATTCTTTCTTAGCCTCAAGGAGCGGGAAACACAGATCTGAAATGAGACCAGAGGTCGCCTGGTCTGTTTCACTGTTCATTCCCAATGGACAGGACAGAGCGGGACTGAGTGAGACAGATAATGGTGGAGGCCAGAGTGAGTGACAAAAGGCAAAATAAGTGAAAACTTACCTGCACAGCTTCAGTCAAGTTCTCCTTCCCATCTGTTTCAGAGCTTCCACCTCCAAACAAACTAGAAATGGTGTTCCCGAGCTCTGCAGACAAAAGCAGAATATAAGAATCGATAAAAAACTGCACCCAGAAAGACGACTTTACCCAATAACAATGTGAAGTTATAATTAAAATTAAAAAAACAATTACAATATTTAACAAGCATCTGAATGTGTTTTTATGAATAGGAAGGGTTTAGAGGGATATTGGTAAAAACAATGACTGCAGATGCTGGAAACCAGATTCTGGATTAGTGGTGCTGGAAGAGCACTCCTGATGAAGGGCTTTTGCCAGAAACGTCGATTTCGCTGCTCCTTGAATGTTGCCTGAACTGCTGTGCTCTTCCAGCACCACTAATCCAGAATTAGAGGGATATTGGCCAAATGCTGGCAAATTGGACTAGATTTATTTAGGATATCTGGTCGTCGTGGTTCAGTTAGTCCAAAGGGTCTGATTCGGTGTTGTATATCTTTGACTGTATGACTAATTCTTCAAAAAGAGACGACAAGTCATGCATCCACCCAACCAGCCCACAACCTCACCGTGATTCCTCCCACAGTTTCAAAGGCAGCTACTTCCCTCCATGGGTGGCATGTATTGCCAGCCCTAGAACAGTAAAAGTCATCAAATGTCTTCACCTGCCCCACAGGTCTCTATCCTGCCCTTCCAACCTGTTACTGCACAGCAGTTGGAGGTACTGGAAGAGGTCACCAGATGGAAAATTATATTTCACTAGTTTAGGAATGCCACCTCAACTGAGACTAGTTAAATCAATACACTGAGCAACCAACCTACAACTCCCTAGTATTCATTGTTCAATGACTCACGGAATAGCGAGCTATTGGAAAGAAACAACACAGCAAGTTAGCAGAAACATACTGTCCTGTGCCACAAGATAGAGAGATTGTTTTCTCAGTGTGACATGGCCACATAGTGGCCCATTGCGTTTAGCAGGTGTAAGTTCTCTTTGGGTTTTGTGACAGGAGATTATTCACATAGTTGGTCAGCTTGCAGAACCACCTCTCAGTATGTTCAGAATCAACCATGTATTGTGGGATTGACATATTGTGTAAATCAGACTGGGGAAGGAGAACAGGGTTCCCTCCCTGAAGGACATCAATTAATTGGTTTCATTGGCAGCAGCAGAAAGTTGACAGATGTATTTAATATATTGCATGGTGAAATGTAAAAAAAAGTTGCTATTTATGCACTACATTTATGAACAGATCTATGGAACAAACACAAGAATATATTGGGATTTTAAAAAGGAAACCACTGGGACTATTAGAATGACATGCTGGATCATCAGCTCAGCACAGTGACAGTGAGGTAAGACAGTGACAACTTTCCCAAGGGTATGAGGTGGCAGGAAATAGTGGGACTGCTGAAATCCAGACTCCTGCAGGTAGCTAGATGAAACCTCTAACCATTAGTGTCCACAGGGAAAAAAAAAATTTGCAAAACTGAAAGCATTAAACTCTAATCACAGCTGCCATTCAGCAATGCAGACGATAACCCACTAACAGGTAGAGTCTACTCACTAGTCAGGGTGGATTCTTCCTCAGGTTCCCCATCCTGCACCCTCTCGAACACAGCTTCCACCTATAGCAAAAGGAATTCAAACACAGTTCAACTGAATAGTCTGAAGTGATTCATTTTAAATCATACAAATGAGCACTGTCCAGACTTTTAGACACATCTAGTCAATTGGGGGGTGCAGATATGGCTAGCTGCAGGTGATCAGTAAAAAAAAAAAGATTAATTATGCTTGTGGAGTTTACACCGCATGGAGCATTGGGAGGCTGTGGCCTAATAGTATTATTGCTGGACTGTTAATGCAGAGAACCAGCTTAGGTTCTGGGGACCCAGGTTCAAATAACACTATGGCAGATGGCGGAATTTCAATTCAATACAAATTTGGATATAAGAATCTAGTGATGACCACAAATCCATAGCCAGTTGTCAGAAAAATCCATCTGGTTCACAAACTTCCATTAGGCAAAGAATCTGCCATCCTCACCTAGTCCATCCTACATATGATTTAATCAATGGGTTTACTCTTAAATGCCCTTTGGGCAATTGGGGATAGACAATAAAATGCTGGTCTAGCTAGCGACATTCTCATCCCACGAATGAATTTTTAAAAATGTAAATTGTAAGCTATTTATTAGATTTGTTGGTAAAAATGGTGAGCTGAATAGCAGAGCGTTGTTTTGCTTGTTGTGCTTAGATACAAACAGTGATGAAGCATCAGGAAATATATTTCAAAAAGTTCATTTACCTGTATTGCACGTCTAATAGGTCTTTAATGAAATTGGTACAAATGGTTACAACAATGATTGTAGCTGATCAGTGATTGTAGCTGATAGGGAAAACATGTTCCAAGTACAGTGTCATTACTGGAGTAATATGGTGTCTGCAGCAATCTTTCAAGCCCAGTGGAGAGCAGGAAGAGGGAAAAAAAAAGGACATCCTGGATTCCTGTTTTTTGACTACAATATGTCAAGTCAGGCTGGGAAATGTACGTTTTGTTATTAAGAAAAGGATCGTACCCAGCAGATGCCTGATATCAGGTGAGTGCAGGGGCAGTGATGAGCCATTAGCACCAGAGCAAGGAACATCCCTTTGGAGGCAGAAGAGAAGTCAAGCTTTTTGTCACTTGATTACAATCTCAGGAGGAAGCCAGAGAATATATTACTAACTGCAGTTGCACTCGATAACTTGGAAGATTTTGAACTAAACTCGAGTTAACGAGAAAACTGCTAGATATTGTCTGCCAGACTCGCATAAACAAAAGGACAAACAATGCAACTATTTCACCAAAATTACGACTATCTCTCTGGTTTCATATCCTCATTCTGTCCAGATCAGTATATTGAATAATTCAGAAGAAATTATGGATTAATCCATAGCAAACGCAACCTTCCCAGTTCAGGTGGGAGAACAGGAGATACGTGTAGACCAGTCAGCAGCTTCGTGTATACTCACTCTGTCCAGTGACAGTATTCCACTTTCGTCCATGTTAAAATGGGCCTTAATCCCTTTAGATTCGCTATCTGAATGCTTCTGAAAACTTGAACCGATGCCACTCAATTGAACCGTGCTCAAGTTTAATGATCCAAAGATACTGGAAAGAAAGGACAGTTAGATATTGAGACAAGCATGACTATCCAAAGCTCAAGTTGTGCATTGCAAGCTAACTGCATTATAGTTGCTTTACAACATCATATTGTAGTCAACCAGCAGTTAGTGTTTACAAGAAAGCTCAGTGCTGCTCACTCATGAGAATAAAACTCACAACTGGACTCAAAGTTCCCTATGGAAAACTCAACATTCTAACATTTCCTAGCAGCAGAGAGACAGAAAGGGAACAAGACACTTCACAATTTAGTAGAAGACTACAGACTGAGTTGCAGCTGTAAGCCACTGAACAGCATCAACTGTAATGATGAAGAGTCGCCACATAAAATGTAAACTCTTT
This sequence comes from Chiloscyllium plagiosum, assembly GCF_037043375.1. NCBI lineage: Eukaryota > Metazoa > Chordata > Chondrichthyes > Orectolobiformes > Hemiscylliidae > Chiloscyllium > Chiloscyllium plagiosum. The sequence goes on from NW_028270167.1 coordinate 2,629,130, forward strand.
CTTCCCATAGATACTGCCAGACTTGAGTTTCTCCAGCAATTGTGTTTTCATTTGAGATCACCAGCATCCACAGATCTTGGTTTTATTTTGTTCAACTAACAATTCGCCCCCAGCACCCCCAAAACCCCCAGTCTCATTACCTGAGATCACTGTCACTGAGGAAGTTCAAATCCCCATAATTCACAAAGAACTCAAAGTCATCGGAGTAGCGGTTGAAGGTGATCACTTTGCGTTGAGGATATGGAGACATTCTCTGGAATAGCACACGTTTGTTGTGTTTAATGCTTTTCACACCATCCTCTTCAATTGCTCGTGTAAATTCAACCTACCAAGACAAAAAGAAAAGCAGACAAAGACTCCTGTTAGCAAGATGATCCTTTGGATCATTAAAGAGTCTGAGCAACAAAACCCTAGTGGCGCTCGCTGATGGATGCGGTTACAAAGCACATTCCAGCATGCATGTTTTCTGAGAAACAGGGCAAGTACGTTTCTCCAATGGGAAAGGTCTGGGAAGCAAATGAGATCACCCATTACTTTTCCCATACCTGTGTAGCAAATTTAATCGCTCCTTTTTCAATCAGCTATTCTTTTTCCCCTTTGCTTGGATATACATCCACTGGCTCCAGGACGCCCTATAATTCCTCTCAAGGGGCTGTTCCTCATATAGAGTCAGCTATTGTTGAAGAGTTAGCACTGGTACAATGGGCCAAAAGGCCATCTTCTGTGCTGTGATTTTCTATTTACATTCCTGAAGAAGGGCCTGTGCCCGAAACGTCGAATCTCCTGTTCCCTGGATGCTGCCTGACCTGCTGTGCTGTTCCAGCAATAAAGTTTCAACTTTGATCTCCAGCATCTGCAGACCTCACTTTCTCCTATTTGCAAATCAAGACAATATCATAATGACAACATCTCAATGTCAGAGGCCATCACTGTTTGCACTTTGAAATGGTGACAGATCAAGGGCAGGAAACCGGCCAAGTTTCTTGTAATTGATCAAACAGAGATCAGCTAACAGCACAGATTGAGCATAAAGTTTCCAGTCTGTACAGCTCAGTTTCACTGAATAAACTTATTCTGAACTTTAAAATAAAACCCCTAGGTCCTTTGGCCTACGACTGCAGCATGATAGCATTGAGATACTGATGGGATCTGAGACGGTTAATCTACTTGTTTAGAAGACCAGCTGGTCTTTCACTGGGTCAATGCCAAGTCACCTGGTTTGAGACCAGGTTACAGAGTTTATTTTGTTTAGAACCTTCAATGCTGGTACGTGATCCAACAAGGTACTTGCTGCACAGAAACAGGCCATGCAGCCCAATAAGACAATACCAGTGGTTGGGATCCACACAACACTCTTCTACTCCATTTAAACTCAGTTTCCTAACTTAACGCACATAGTCTCATTTTATTAAAATACATTTTCCATTTTCACACATTCTACGTATTTATTACTGCCTTTGGTTACAATCTTCAATGGTATTAGTCTTTAATTTGGTGGCTTCCACCAATCATATTTTTTCCACCAATCTTGAAACAATATTGATGCTTAACGAGAGGTTGTCCGATTATATTTTTATATACACACCACCTGGTCCTGCCCTTGCTATCCAATTCTTAACATTTTCTCCAAATTCATTCAAACTAATTGATATCTTCATCCATCTTATGTCTATGTATCAGAGTATATGTTGTCTTCCTTTACACCTCTTAAACCATCTCCAATAACCACAGGGTACCATATTTATCTTCATCATCTTAGTTTTACACTCAGATGACCCAGAAAATCTGCTTTTCCACTTGGTTTCTCAGCCTGCTGTACAAGATCTGAGCAGACTTCAGGCGTTTAATCACCAAATGAGACTAGTCTGAAAGTAAAGTGTAACGATGACAGCAATTTTACACAAACAGCAACTTCAGTAAAGGGATTTGATAGGTTGGCTGTGGAGAATAAACTTACTTCAAATACTCATACTTGGACTCATTCTCTAACTCTCAGAAGAGTTCACAATTTACAAACACTTGAAACAATAACATTGAGTGAGCGACAGAGTGAGACTTATAGATGTGCACACGGTCATAGTATGTTTACCTGAATGGGATAAATGGCTGCATCACGAATAAAGAAGGGCTTGACTTTGAAGGCTTTACTGAGAGCTGCAGCCTGATACACTGCTCCCATTGCTGCCGCCTCATCTGCATTTATATTCTTTCCCAACTCCTTCCTGCAAAAGGGAATTAAATCCACTTACTGAGAGACGCAGTGACAAACCAAAAATAAAAATCCAGTTGAACATTCTGCTCTGTAGTTAAAAGTTTATAGCAATAACGTTGCCATGAGCCTCATTTTGTAAAGGAGGAAAAATGCAGGTTCTGTTCTCATAACTGGTGTCATAGAGAGACAAGGTGTTACAACAAGGCCCTTTGACGCATGTCTGGGTTGGTCATTAAGCATCTATTTACTCTAAACCCATTTTCCAGCACCTAGTTCAAAGACTTTTCAAGTGCTCATATAATTATTTAAATTCTTTTGGTGTGTGAATACATTGCACCCGTGAGCTAGATAGAATTCAAAACTAAACTCAGGGTAAAAAAAGGTTAAGCAGTAACCTGAGAGAGGTACTGAACATTATAAAAGGATTTCAGTGGCCAACATATAAAAACATAAGAACCAAGGTCCATAACTGTTAGACAGTGTCTAAAATGGGGAAACATGCTACCACTGGGAGAAGTTCAGGCAAATGGTATTGATGCTTTTGAGGAGAGGCTAATGTTAAGAGGGTGAACAGAATCAAAGTTTATGTTGCCTAGATTAGATAAAGAGTAGCAGCAGGAGCATAAAGATCAGCACAGACAAAATAGGTGAAATAACTTTCTAAATACTTTGTATATTTGGTATCTACTTCAGAATGCCAGTTTTCCATTTGGAGGTAATTTCCCATTGAAGGTTTACCTTTTCCTTAACATCTTTGGTTACACCAAGGCATGTATCATGCCTGTCTAAACCACAATGGAACAATTCTCACATTGACACTACCAACGTCAGGAACTTTTCTTATGGAATACAATAAGCACAAAGCCATTATCCCTTTCATAATAAGGGATGAAGGAGTTGCCAAAGAGTTATTTAGGATCATTAAAGAGGTGACAGGTTTTCTCCATATCCTACTTCGTCTAGTGGAGGATCCTGAAAAAAGGTGCAGAGTTAAAACCAGACCATATAGAACTGAATTCAGGAAGTACTTTTAATACAGAAAGTGTCACAGAAATCTGCAACCCTGGAGGTCCGTTTTTAAAACCAAGATAGACAGACTGGGCAGGGAACCAAGGAAGGCAGCTGGAATTAAGGTGGAAATCAGCCAAGATCAAAAGAATGGCAGAACAGGACTAAGGGGCTGAATGGCTTCCTCCTATTCCCAGAGATCGTCTCCTTAAAGCAACCGACATTCTTCATTCAGTTGAACACAAAAGCAAACACATAGATGCTCCAAGGTGAGCTGCACTAATTATTTCATAATTCTACAAGGGAAAACAATGTCCACATTTATCAACTAATGACTTCTGAGCTCAGTGATACCTCAGAGTCATAGTCATAAAGATGTACAGCATGGAAACAGACCCTTTGATCAAACTCATTTTATGCTGACCAGATATCCCAACCTCTCATCATATCGACTACAATCACATTTTCTCTGCCAATGATATACCTGGCAGAAAGCAATCAAATGCAAAGTTTACCCACTGGCAGGTCGGTTTCAGCATTAATGTCTATGCTTTGCAATGGATTTAAACTCAAATTGGAAGTAAATAGTAAACACCAATTTATCAATTAGAGAACGGTATATAACAAGATACTTTAATCCCAGATGGTGTGTATGAGTATATTACACAGTAAAAGCATAACTGGCAGTAGTGTGGCTGAGGCTGGAATATCTGATGACAATGGATTATATTATACAAAACTAGAACTCTTACTTTCCAATAGCTTTCAGCAAGAACTCCTGCACTTTGGGAACACGTGTTGCTCCGCCCACCAGGATCACATAATCAATGTCTTCCTGCAGGAAAAAAGTCACTTCACTGAATGAAATTTTTAAACCAACATTTTAAAAATTCAGTTGACGTATTAATTCATTAAGCACATGAGCACTTATTGCCCAGCACAGGAACAGGTCCTTCAGTCCACTATGTCTGTGCAGCAGACCACGATTCCATTCTAGACTAATCCCATCTGCCTGCACATGGTCCATATCCCTCTATTCCCTGCCTGTTCATGCATCTGTCTAAATGTCTTTTAAATGTTGCTAATGCATCTGCTTCTATTACCCAGTGTGTAAAAACCTTGTCTCTCACATCTCCTTTAAACTTTCGCTCTCTCACCTTAAACTTATTTCCCCCTAGTGTTTGCTATTTCCACTATCCACGCCTCTCAATTTAATACACTTTCATCAGGTCACCAAGCAGCCTTCGACACTCTGGCAAAAACAATCCAAATTTGTTCAACCTCTCCTTATAAATAACACATTCCAATCAAGGCAACATCCAGGTAAACCTCTTTTGCACCATCTCCAAAGCCTCAACATCCTTCCTAGCGTTGGGAACAGAACTGCATATAATGCTCCAAATGTGGTCTAAAGTTTTATGCAGCTGCACCATGACTTGCCAATTTTGAAACACAACATCCTGACTGATGAAGGGAAGCAAGCCGTATGCCTTCTTTACCCACCTTATCCACTTCGGTTGCCACTTTCAGGGAGTTATGGACTTGCACCCAAAGATCCCTCGAGATATCAATGCTCCAAAAGGGACCTGCCAGTTATTGTGTACTTTCCCCTTGCATTTGACCTCCCAAAGTGCATCACACACTTGTCCAGATCTAATTCTGTCTGCAATCTCTGACCAATTTTCCATCTACACCCTGCTGTATCTTTTGACAACTTTCTTCACTATCTACAACTCCTCCAATATTCATGTCTGCCAACTTACTATACAGATCACCTACATTTCCATCCAAATCATGACAGAGGTCCCAACACGGATCCTCACAAAAAGCCAGTCAAAGAAACACCATTCCACAACTTCCTGTCGATGGCCCCCAATTTACATCCAACCTAACAACTCATTGCGGATTCCACTTGATGTAATCTTCTGGACCAGCCTACCATCAGCCACGTTGCCAAATGCCATATTTAGCCAATTTAGACACTTTCACTGTCTTGCCCTCAATCACATGGTCAAAAAACACAAGACTTCTCCCACACAAAACTACACTGACCATCCTTAATAAGTCCATTCTTTTACAAATGCAAGTAAACCCTCTCCCTAAGAATCTTCTCCAATAACTTCCCCATTACTGATCCAAGTCTGACCTGCCTATGAATGTTTGGATTATCCCTGCAGCTCTTAAACAAAAAGATTAAAATTGGCTATTCTTCAGTCTTCTGGGATCTCATCTGTGACTAAAGAGGATACAAACATCTGTGTCAAGGATACAGCAATCTCTTCCCTTATCTCCCTCCGTGCCCTGGGATAGATTCCATCAAACCAGAGGGATTTATCCACCTTAAAGCTTTTTCAAGACACACAGTACCTTCTCTTCCTTAATATTGACAAGTTCTGGAATATCAACATTTCCTTCCCTCATCGTAACACCCACATCCCTTTTCTTGGTGACTACGGATATGAAATACTTATTAAGAACCCCAACCACTTCCTCCGTCACAGTGCATAAATTCCTTCCTTTGCCCTCAAATGGACCTACCCTTTCCCAAGGTACCCTCTTGCTTCTAATATACCTATAAAATACCTTGGGATGATTCTTAATTTTACTTGCCAAAGACATTGGAGACCCTTTTCATCTTCTGAATTACTTGTTAAATTCTTTCTTGCTTCATTTGTATTCCTCAAGGCCTTTGTGTGATTTCAGTTTCCTAAACCTTAAACAGGATTCCTTCCTTTTTGGCTAAATTTTCAAAATCTATTATCCATGGTTCTGAATCTTGCTATTTTTAACCTCCATCTACACAGGCACATGCTGGTCCTGAACCCTGATCAACCTTTACAAGACTCCTACATGACAGATGGGAATTTACCCTCAAATAGCTGCCCCAATCTAATTTTGTCAGCTCCTGCCTAATATGGTTATAGTTAGCCTTCGCCCAATTTAGCGCCTTCGCCCAATTTAGCACCTTCACCCGAGGATCAGTCTTATTCTTATCCCTACCCATGTTAAAACTTGTGGAACTATGATCACTGCTCTATGAAAATGCTCCCCACAATGAAACTTCGATCACCTGGCCAGGTTCATTCCCCAATAACAAGTCTAGCATGGCCTCTTCACTAGTTAGACTACCTACATATTGTTTCACGAAACCCGCCTGGATGCGTCTAGAAAATTCTAGCCCATCCAAGCCCTTAGCACTAAAGACATCAATTCCTGATGAAGGGCTTTTGCCCAAAACCTCAATTTTCCTGCTCCTTGGATGCTGCCTGCCCTGCTGTGCTTTTCCAGCACCACTCTAATCTAAACTCTGGTTTCCAGCATCTGCAGTCCACACATTTGCGTATATCAATATCTCAGTCAATAATGCAGAAGCTAAAATCACCAACTACAACACCACCGTTTTCACATTTTTCCATGATCTGCTTACATATCTGTTCTTATATCGCCCATTAGCTATTGGGATTGCACTTTTATTCCTGAGCTCTACCCATATAGATTTGCTGGATGAACCCTCCAAGATGTCTTTTCTTAGTATAGCTATGATATTCTCCTTAATCAGTAATGCAATACTCTTTTACATATCTTTCTATCATGCCTTGTAATTGGGGACAGGGGTGCTAAGGGTTCTGGAGGGTGGAAGAATCCTAGAACGTTGATGCAGTTAACAGTGAAGAAATTGCAACATATTTGCAAAGCAGAATGGTGAGTGACTTGGAGGGAAACTTCAAGGCATTTTCAGGCATCTGTCCTTAGAGATGCTAACAGTGAAAGTTTTTTTGATATCACCTCCCAAACTTTCCAGATAAACAGCTGGTACTTGTACCGAATAAACTTACATCACATTGCTTCGAGCCAATGTATTCAACATAATCCCAGTACGGACAAACTAATCATGTCCTTGCTATGGTAATTATACAGCCAGGAGGCAAGAGGACAGCTTAAATACATAGGAGAAAGTGAGGACTGCCGATGCTGGAGATCAGAGCTTAAAAATGTGTTTGCTGGAAAAGCGCAGCAGGTCAGGCAGCATCAAAGGAGCAGGAGAATCGATGTTTCGGGCATAAGCCCTTCTTCAGGAATGAGGAGGGTGTGCCAAGCAGGCTAAGATAAAAGATAGGGAGGAGGGACTTGGGGGAGAGGCGTTGGGAATACGATAGGTGGAAGAAGGTTAAGGTGAGGGTGATAGGCCGGATGGGGGTGGGGGCGGAGAGGTTGGGAAGAAGATTGCAGGTCAAGAAGGCGGTGCTGAGTCTGAGGGTTGGGACTGAGATAAGGTGGGGGGAGGGGAAAATGAGAAAGCTGGAGAAATCTGCATTCATCCCTTGTGGGTGGAGGGTTCCTAGGCGGAAGAGGAGGTGCTCTTCCTCCAGGCGTCGTGTTGCCATGGTCTGGCGATGGAGGGGTCCAAGGACCTGCATGTCCTTGGTGGAGTGGGAGGGGGAGTTAAAGTGTTCAGCTACGGAGCGGTTGGGTTGGTTGGTACGGGTGTCCCAGAGGTGTTCTCTGAAATGTTCCGCAAGTAGGCGGCCTGTCTCCCCAATATAGAGGAGGCCACATCGGGTGCAGCAGATGCAGTAAATGATGTGTGTGGAGGTGCAGGTGAATTTGTGGTGGATATGGAAGGATCCCTTGGGGCCTTGGAGGGAAGTGAGGGGGAAGGTGTGGGCGCAAGTTTTGCATTTCTTGCGGTTGCAGGGGAAGGTGCCGGGAGTGGAAGTTGGGTTGGTGGGGGGTGTGGATCTGACGAGGGAGTTGCGGAGGGAGTGGTCTTTCCGGAACACTGATAGAATATATTTCCCTCCTCACCCCTATCAGCGTTCCGGAAAGACCACTCCCTCCGCAACTCCCTCGTCAGATCCACACCCCCCACCAACCCAACCTCCACTCCTGGCATCTTCCCCTGCAACCTCAAGAAATGCAAAACTTGCGCCCACACCTCCCCCCTCACTTCCCTCCAAGGCCCCAAGCGATCCTTCCTTATCCGTCACAAATTCACCTGCACCTCCACACACATCATTTACTGCATCCGCTGCGGCCTCCTATACGTTGGGGAGACAGGCCGCCTACTTGCGGAACGTTTCAGAGAACACCTCTGGGACACCCGCACCAACCAACCCAACCGCCCCGTGGCCGAACACTTTAACTCTGCCATGGACATGCAGGTCCTTGGCCTCCTCCATCGCCAGACCATAGCAACACGACGCCTGGAGGAAGAGCACCTCATCTTCCGCCTAGGAACCCTCCAACCAGAAGGGATGAATGCAGATTTCTCCAGCTTTCTCATTTCCCCTTCCCCCCACCTTTTCTCAGTCCCAACCCTCAGACTCAGCACCGCCTTCTTGACCTGCAATCTTCTTCCCGACCTCTCCGCCCCCACCCCCTCTCCGGCCTATCACCCTCACCTTAACCTCCTTCCACCTATCGAATTCCCAACGCCCCTCCCACAAGTCCCTCCTCCCTACCTTTTATCTTAACCTGCTTGGCACACCCTCCTCATTCCTAAAGAAGGGCTTATACCTGAAACGTCGATTCGCCAGCTCCTTTGATGCTGCCTGACTTGCTGCGCTTTTCCTGCAACACATTTTTAAGCTTAAATACATACAAAGATCAAATGCATTCTTAATGAAAATACATTACACTACCAACTGAACAATGCACATATTCACAAAGTCATTTGATCACACAAGCTTGTCTAAAACACTCACCATTTTCAACTCAGCCGCTTTTAAAGCTTGATGTACAGGTTCTGCAACTCTCTCAAAAAGATCACTGCACAGCTCCTCAAACTTCTGCCTTGTTACTTTGGCCTTGAAGTCAATGTCATCAAGCAGTCCCTCAATCTGCACAGAAAACAAGGAATCAGTAACAAGGGATATAAACTTAAGATAATTGGCAAAAAGCACAAAGGTGATACATGGAGAACATTGAAGATGATTATCTGAGCTGGGTGGTTGAAGTGTATTCAAATGTACATGTCAAAAGGGAATTAAATAAATACTTGAAGAGTATGGAAATAACAAAAAAAAGGAGAGAGCATGGGCCTGACTGGATATCTCTTGCAAAGAGCTATTAGCCAGTGATTCCCTTCTAATTTGAAAGATTCAATGATTTTACACAGTCCCAATAGGTTAACTTTTTCTAAAACTTAGGATAAATACATCTTTGAATTATATCTTTTAAATACACATTTAAGGTGTAAAAATTACATCCTCAGTTTCTGCTGAATCTGAAAGTTACCTGTGCCATATGATCTACATTCGCACTCAATATTGTTTTCACACGATTTGCTTCCTTCCACAACTTCGCCATCGCTCGTGGGTGCTGGCGGACATCTTTGGGAGTCTTCTTCTGAGCGTTAAAGAGATCTGCTAGGTAATCCTGCAGACGAAGTTCCATCTCAAAACCACCTAGATTCCGATCAAACCTGAAGATAACATAGAAAGATGGAAGATTCAATTCCCAGTCGACTGATCTCAGTACATCCTTAATGCAGTATACATATGTGTACTGCAATGTCAAAGGCATTGTCTTTTGGATGATATTGAAGGAGGGACATGCCGTTCCTCTTGTTATCAGAGTATAGTGGAGGTAGGTGTTCTGCGAAGAACACCCCCAGATGAAGATGAAATCAATTATAATTGGTCACCGAGGCACTGACTCTAACAGTGCTTAATGTAAAAGTAAAGGAAAATACACTTGCAATTATAAAGAGTCATAAAGTCAGAGTCACATGGATTCTGGCTCGTCTGCACTGACCAGATATCCTAAGCTGATCTAGTCCCATTTGCCAGTATTTGGCCCACATCCCTCGCAACTATTCCTAACCATCGACCCAACCAGATGCCTTTTCAAATGTTATAGTTGTACCAGCCACCATCACTTCTTTTGGCAGCTTGTTCCATACTCTCACTACCCTCTGCGTGAAAAAGTTATTGCTCAGGTCCTTTTTAAATCTTTCCCCTGTCACCTTAAACCTATGTCCTCCAGATTTGGAATCCGTATACCCCCCATGGAAAAAGATCTATGCTATTCACCCTATCCATGTCCCTCATGGCTTTATAAACCTCTCTAAAGGTCATCCCTCAGCCTCAAACATTCTAGCAAAAACAGCCCAGCCTATTCAACCTCTCTATATCTCAAAGCCTGATAACATCCCTGTAAGTCTTTCAGGTTTCACAAAATCCTTTTGATAGGAGGGAGGTCAGAATTGCTTACAATATTCTAAACTTGGCCTTCAACTAAATTGTTGAAGACTAATTAAGTTATCCCCCTATGTTTCAACATCAGTGATTCCATGATCACTCTAAGACAGCAAATTATTTTTAATTTAAAAATAACAATTGATGAGATTTAATACTTGATAACAATTGTGTTCAGTTCTGGTCACCTCATTATAGGAAAGATGTAGAAGCTTTAGAGAGGGTGCAGAGGAGATTTACCAGGATACTGTATGGACTGGAGGGCATATCTTATGAAGAAAGGTTGAGGGAGCTAGGCTTTTCTCATTGGAGCGAAGAAGGATGAGAGGTGACTTGATGGAGGTGTACAAGATGGTGAGACGCATAGATAGAGTGGATAGCTAGAGACTTTTTCCCAGGGCAGAAATGTCTATCCGGGGGGGGGGGGGGGGGGGGCATAATTTTAAGGTGATTAGAGGAAGGTTCAGGGGAGATGACACAGGTAGGTTCTTTACTCAGAGTGGTGGGTGCGTGGAATGCACTGCCAGCAGTGGTAGTAGAGACAGATACATTAGGCATATTTAAGCAACTCTTGGATAGGCACACAGAAGTTAGTACAATGTAGGTTAGCGTGCAGTATGTAGGTTAGTCTGATCTTAATAGAAGACCAGCACATAGGGGGCCGAAGGGTCTGTACTGTTCCATGTTCTAATAGCACTGAAACACGAATGCAAATTCTAGTTCCTACTAAATGTTAAAAGAGTAGTCATTGCCCTGACCTTTCCATATGAAATGAAAGGCCAGAGCAGTTAGATATAGCAAATAGGGAGGGGGGGGGCGGGATATAAACTCTATGTCCACCTTAAGTTTTATCTTTCTTTTCACTCTCCACCCTCCCAAAAGATTTGGAGGAAACAGTTAATAATTTTCAGCCTATTCTTCTCAAAGAAACAAGTCAAGCTGGAGTACAATTCTGCAAATGTCAGGTGCTCATTGCCATTCTCTTTTGTATAACACGTGGTAATACCAGGGAATGACTGGTAATCAGGACTACACTTTCCCACTTGTGCTGGTTTGCCTTCCAAAAGCTGCGATCTTTATTTAGAAAAACAAATTAACAACTATCCCCTTTCCCTTCTCAATAAAGACTTATGAAATAGATTCCTGGGATGGCAGGACTGATGTATCGGAAGAGATTGAGTCAGTTCGGACTGTACTCACTGGAGTTTAGAAGAATGAGGGGAATAATAAGGTTAGATGCAAAAAAGATGTTCCTGATGGTGTGGGAATCCAGAACCAGGGATCATAGCTTAAGGGAAGAGATAAACTTTTCAGGACTAAGATGAGGAGAAATATCTTCACCCAGAGAGTTGAGTCTATGTAATTCACTACCACAGAAAGAGGATGAGGCAAAAATATTGCATTTCTTCAAACTATATGTAGATATAGCTGTTGTGGCTAAAAGGATCAAAGGGATACAGAGGAGGGCAGGATTAGAGTATGAGCTTAATGCCTAAACCATAAGGTCAAGGAGCAGAATTAGGCCATTCAGCCCATTGAGTGTGCTCCACCATTCAACTACGGCTGACAGTCTCAATCTTAATAGCCAGTCTTCTCCCCGTAACCCTTGATCCTCTTGCTAATGAAGAACTTATCCATCTCGGTCTTAAAAACCACTCAAGGACTTAGCCTCCGCAAACCTCTGCAGCATTCAGATTCACAGATCCCCGTAGCAGGCTGAAGGGGTTGAATGACCTACTCTTCCTTCTAACTTCTATGTTTCTATGTTAAAGGCAGTATTTAGTCTTGGCAGTGTTTGTAATGCCATCGGAGATGGAGTAGCAAAAAAATGAAAGAGTATTAAATGCAGAGTATTTAAGGATTAGAAATTTACCCGGTCCCTCGAATCTGGAGCTGGGGCTGCGTTCCCGAATCCTTTGTTTTAGTTGTTACATAAGTTACAACAGTGGCAGTGGTGCTGGTTGAACCCATGTCAAAAAACATCACGTTCTGAAAGAAAGATAGAGGAAAAGTGAGTAGCTGATCACAGTGTAAATAACACTACAAAACAAAAACAGAAATCACTGCAAAAACCCAGCAGTTCTGGCAGCAATTGCGGCAGTTGTGGAGAGAAAGCAGAGTTAACATCTTGGGTCCACTGTTTTGAGATTACGCTGTTTTCTTGACTTCCTTTTTCATATTTCATGTTCCCAACCCATGGGCCTAACTTTCTGCTCTTTATCCTGTACACTCATACAGCTTTTACACTTTCCAGTAGCGTTCCCTCAACAACTTATCAGTCATATTTCTCCATTGACTAGAACTTTCTGGTAAATATTTGATTTTAGTACACTTTTAGCAGTTATCTTTTGGTACCAAAGGCAAAACGTATCACATTAATAGTCAGAGCTGCACTGTTCATTATCAGGCAAACTGGCAATTGTGGCCATTTGATCCTCAGCTGTGCAACATCTGGGGATGAGGGGTACCTGGCCACCTCACTATTTTCTACTACTTCTTCAGAATCTCCAAACCAGAGATCCATACCAAGGAGTCCTTGAAGTGTGTACCTGAAAAGTCTGATTTCCCATGCTAAAAAATTATCATTTTTCCACCTTTACCAATAACCTTGCCAGGTCCATTCCATTCATTAAGACGCTCTCCCTTATAATAAACCACATCTCCCGATTAAAACTGGTTTCAGGTGGTTTTTCCTTGGCTGTTAAGGCTTGTCAAATTCTGAGACTTTGGTAATGAAAGCCTTCGGTAATGAAAGCCTTCTACCTACACGAGATTCATTCAAACGCTCCGATGAATTAGAACTAAGTCTAGCTCCTTTCCAATCTGGAAACTGACTACTTATTACTAAATGAACTTCAGGAGTCCTGGCAAAAACTAAACAGACTTGGATTGCATCCTCCCAGAACCTGCAACAAATTTTTAGCGTTACAGCCCACACTGGTTTGACTGATCTGCCAAAATGTTATTAACCATTGTGTTAATCTGCATGATTCTCTTCACATGCCCCACTGCTAAAAGGCCTTTCTGAACTGTTTCATAACTATTATATTTATATTCCTACAGATATCTCCAAATGCATCACAAGCAAACACCTACCCCCCCCAAAAGGTATCAAACCTCCCATTTGAAAAACAGGCACTAGACTCAACATTTCCCAAATCTTCGGCTCTCAGAATTGCTCAAGAAAGCCTAAAATATAGTCATAGAGACGTGCAGCATGGAAACAGACCCTTCAGCCCAACCCGTCCATAACGACCAGATATCCCAACCCAATCTAGTCCTACCTGCCAGCATTTGGCCCATATTCCTCCGAACCCTTCCTAATCATATATCCATTCAAATGCCTTTTAAATATTGCAATTGTACCAGCCTCCACCACTTCCTCTGGTAGCTCATTCCATACACACACCACCCTCTGCATGAAACATTTGCCCCTTAGGTCCCTTTTATATCTTACCCCTCACCCTAAACCTATGCCCTCTAGTTCTGGACTCCTCCACACCAGGGAAAAGACCTTATGTATTTATCATATCCGTGCCCCTCAATTTTGTAAACCACTATAAGGTCACCCTCAGCCTCAGATGATCCAGGGAAGACAGCCCCAGCCTATTCAGCCTCTCCCTAGAGCTCAAATCCTCCAAGCCTGGCAACATCCTTGTAAATCTTTTCTGAACCCTTTCAAGTTTCACAATATCCTTCCGATAGGAAAGAGACCAGAATTGCACACAATATTCCAACAGTGGCCTAACCAATATCCTGTACAGCTGCAACATAACATCTCAACTCCTGTACTCAATACTCTGACCAATATATAATTTGTATTTCAACTTGCGATCCTTGAAACCAGTGCGTTTTGACTAACATCTTACCTGGGCTGTGGCGTTAATGTCCTTCCTCCGAAACACACCATAGTTCAAGGCCACAGCTGTGTTATCATTGATGAGTTGAAGGACCTTCAGACCCACCATCTGAGCAGCATGTATGACCGCCCGCCTCTCTGCCTGATTGAAGTATGCTGGCACAGTGATTACGAGGTCCTTAATAGGCTGCTCTGCAGGACAAGGGTAGAACGGGTCAACAACTGTGAAAAACAATCTCTAGGGAGTCATATCAAAACATACTACTACCCAAAGATGTCAAGTTACAAGCATTTTGTGTGCCAGTGTTTTAGAAATGATTTTAAATTATTTTACACATCATTCAAGAATACACAATTAACTTCATTTATTGAATTCAAATATTGTTTAAAGATAAATCGATGAAGCTTTGTCGGTGGTTGCCAAGTCATTAAGTTTACTCCTCAGAAGTGGATCAGATTTCAGCAGAAAATAATGTTTGGAACTTATAGAAACAGGCTACATAAAAACAATTACAAAACTTTAAAACAAGACTTTATTTAGGCCTTTAAAGTATTAGCGGTCAGAAACAACTGGCAATTTGCAGTGTTAGGAAGGAACTTGGGCATTGGAATGCTGTACATGTTAAACTATAGAAGCAGGAAACTTGCTCTTGTGCATGATCTCCAGTGAGAAGCAAGAACCATTTAGAGTCATAATGATACACAACATGGAACAGACCGTCCAGTCCAACTCATCCATGCTGACCAGATATCCCAACCCAATCTAGTCTCATTTGCCAGCATTTGTCATATATCCCTCTACATCCTTCCTATTCATATGCCCATCCAGATGCCATTTAAATGTTATAACTGTACTAGCCTCCACCACTTCCTCTAGCAGCTCATTCCATACACGTACCAACCTCAACATGAAAAGATTGCCCCTTAGGTCCCTTTTAAATCTTTCCCCTCTCAACCTAAACTTATGCTCTCTCGTTCTGGTCTCCCCCATTCCAGGGAAAAGACCATGTCTATTTATCCTATCCATGCCCCTCATGATTGTATAAACCTCTATGGCGTTACCCCTCAGACTTCGACTCTCCAGGGAAAACAGTCCCAGTCTATTCAGCCCCTCTCTAAAATTCAAATCCTCCAACCTTGGCAGCGTCCTTGTAAATCTTTTTTGCATCCTTTCAAGTTTCACAACATCCTCATATAGGAGAGAGACCAGAATTGCACACAATATTTCAAAACAGAACAGGAGAGTCACTGGAATTGGTGGGATTATGACACGACATCAGGTCAAACCTTCAGAAGGGAAATGTATAAATTTTAATGGAAATTGGACCGACCTGCAAAGTCCTGAGCCAAGGTTCTTGAGTAATTCAGTACCATCCCTAGGATCTCCTCAGGGGAATAATACAATTCACTGGAAAGACAGAGACAGACAACTGTTTATTAAATATTCAGTAAGGACTTGATAGTGCACAGTTCAAAGTATAGACAGAAAGAGTGAAGGGTTTTGTCAACAGCTTTTGAACAAGTGCAACTTGACCAGCATCAATAGAAACAGCAGTGACAGCTGTCAACCTGAGAACACAAAGGAAAGATTGCTGGCTGCGGACTTGAATCCTAAAAAAGGTCAAAAAGAATCTGCTGAAGATTGA